>NC_055990.1:97316184-97634351 GCF_018446385.1 Zingiber officinale
GTATGGAACCGGAATCAAAGATCCTTAGGGGACGTAGCAAATTGAGCATTAGACTCTTTAGCATTTACTTTAGCATTTTATTTATTGGTTTTGGTTTCATGTTCTAAGCACTTTTAGTTGTGTGTTGCCATGAACTCCTAAACTATGCTCTATGTTAAGTTAGATTTCTAGTTTATGTCGTTAAAATGTTATTACATGTTGTTAGAATAGTTTATGATGCATTAGTTAGATGTTGTGTGGGGTTTTGGCACGCCAAAGTGCTGAAATCAGATTCCCCGGGTGAAATCAGACCCTGATCGGTCTCCAGACCGATCAGGGCCTGGCCGTGTCACTAGGAGATTTCCAGGTGCCTGGATCGGTCAGCCGACCTATCCAGACATACCTGGATCGGTCAGCCGACCGATCCAGACATACCTGGATCGGTCGTAGCGACCGATCAGGCCACACCTGGATCGGTCTGCAGACCGATCCAGGTGCGTACAGGAGCGATGTAGCTTCGGGATCGGACAACCGACCGATCCAGGGCCTTGTGAACGTACCAGTATCAGCAGATCGGTCTGTGGATCGATCTGGAGGGGGGGGGTCACCAGTTGAAAATACCTCCCCTAGCCGGTGTACAACTCCAAAGTACACCCGGAATGTTAGTGTCAGAGTTAACATTAATCAGATGGTTAGTAAAATTTTAATTAGCCCAGCTTTCCACACAGTATAGCACAGCAAAATCGTAGCGATTCGACCTTACAGCCTAGTAGTAGAAGGCGGGTCGTTACACCTGTGAACCCGTACAAAAGTGTAGTAATTGGCTGGAGCTCGTTTTTGTCTATCTGAAGTTGCTCGAATGCCTTCTTGAAATTAATGTTGACCGAGTTGGCTGTGTTAACAAAAGTATGATGAATATTATAATTGGCGATCACAACTTTAATAATTAACACGTCATCGTGGGGTATCTCCGCCCTCTCTAAGTCTTTAGGGACAAAACTGATCTCTAGTCCTTGCGCTTTCTCTTGGCTACACTCGACCGTGTAGATCTCCAACCTGCATACATGTGATTTTTTGGCCTGATTGGAATCACCGTAGGTCAGGCCACCTATTATCATACCAATGTTACCTTGAGCGACATTGTTATGATTTTCTTTCTCCTGGGTGGGTCATCGTAGAGACTGCTCAATGGATGCCTGAGACAATGCTTGGTTATTTCTTTGTTGGGGTCGCTACTGGTTTCTGTCAGCTCTTGCAGGGTTCCGACCCGGGGGTCTGTTCGGTTGGTAGTGACGTTGGCGGTTAGGAGAAGGGGATAATTTGCAAAATCCCTGATTAGCCGGTCGGTGTAACTCTTGATTATAATAGTAGCAATCTTCTATATTATAAGTTCCCGAGTGGTGGTAAGTACAAAAAATAGGAGTCCGTTGTCGGGGCTCGAGGAAGCGCATGCGATCGACCTCTACATGTTGAACTACGTGCGGCCTTGATTCATGATGATGTGGAGGAGGGCTCAGTCGGGGCCCCTTTGGAGGCAGGGCATTAGGGGTCGCTCGGCGATCGGGAGCAGCGACGGGAGCAGTAGGAGCCACCTCTTTTTTCCGAGTGGACTGAGTTTCTTCAACATTGATGTATTTGGTGGCTCGTCTGAGGAGAAGATCAAAATCCCTCGGAGATTTCTTGGTAAGGAATCAAAAAAAAATCACTATCAATGAGTCCCTAAGAGAAGACATTCACTAAAATCTCCTGGGTGGTCGAGGGGACGTTCATGACCACCTGATTGAATTTCTTGATGTAGGCCCTCAATATCTCCTTTGTCCCTTGCTTGAGCGAAAACAGACTTATTGTCTTCTTGTGATAACGATGGCTACTTGCAAAATGATGGACGAACGCCCGACAAAAGTCTTTGAAATAACATATGGACTCAGCTAGGAGTCGGTTGAATCATCACTGCGCCGAGCTGGACAGAGTGGTGAGAAACACTCGACACTTGACTCCGTTTGTATATTGGTGGAGGATAACATTTTCAAATTTAAGGAAGTGGTCCTCGAGGTCGGTTGCGCCTCCGTATTCCCCGATCGACAGGAGTCAAAAATGAGCCGACGGTTTATCTTCTAAGATTTCTTGGGAGAATGACATGCTCGCCCACTTAGGGGAGTTGCTGGTCATTGGCACCTGGCCTTTACAACGGTCCTAGTCGGGCACATCTTCAAAAGAAGAACCTTGGGGCCTTTCCGCTAGACTCATATTATCAAGAGGCATTCGGAACAACGCTCAGTGATATGCAATTGGTGATGGGGGCATGAGTGGACGCCCATTTGGCTGCACAGGTACTTGAAGGAAGGCGACAAGGGGAGGATGGATCAGTTGGAACCCCGTTGAGCCTTCCACTCAGATCCCTCAGTCAACCTACTGGCTAGTCACAGATACTACGGGGTCGTTCAGCAAAGGGCACTTGATTACCACTTGATGTTGTTGTATCATCCTTGTTGCTCGGGTGGTGATCAATAGGTGTAAATCTTCTTGCGTCAGAGTCATAGTGGTGAGTCGTCCAGTCTCGTCCATCTTCATTTTTCGAATGCAGGTAAAGTTTCCACAGGCAACGCTAAATATGATCCTGTCCAAAAACAATGAAGGTGGCTGGCTGGGAAGGTAACTCTGATGTTGACTAAATGGAGACTCCTCGATGTCCTGCGTGTCAAAGGGAGCATTTGCAACCAAGTTAGGGAAGAGAACCCGATGCAGGCCTTCCGATGCTACGCGATTACATACGCTCATTTGCTACTGTTCATTCCACTATTCACTATTTTCAAACCGATCACTGACTTGAGCGTCGGAGAACCTGCGCCAGAGATCTCTTCCCTGGCCCGGTTGCTAACGCTCCTTTTGACACGCAAAATAGCGAGGAGTATTCATTTAGTCAATATCAGAGCTACCTTTCTAGCCATCCACCTTCACCATTTTTGGACAGGATCATTTACCATCAAAATGATTCAGATTTTGTGCATATATGCTTTCTAGAAACCCTATTGAACTTAATTCAGCACTATGTTTTGAACTCTTATTGAGAATACTTGTGATTATACCAACCTTCCAGTGTTCCCCTTTGACCAGAAAATAAATGACAAAAGATCTTCTTTTCTTCCATCAGTATTTGCAAAACACTTGAGCTTCTCAAAAAAAACGTAAAGGTGTGAGTTTGTATGCGAGAGTAAAACTCCATTAGCAATTCTAAACGAACTAGGAACTCGGATAAATTGTTAATGAGAATTAGAAATTACTTCAAACATAGAGGCATATGTATCACAACTAGGAAGAAAAGAAAAAGAAATAAATTTAACTCAGCTCAAAATCCATCAATTTTGATTTAAATTTCTCATAAACATAACAATTATGGCATTACTTGCTTCTTTTTCTAATTAAGATGGGCAAAAGTGGAGAGTGAAATAATGTAATTACTTTTTGGCTTTAAAGTAGGTGTCTTACTTTCCCTTCAAACTACATAAATAAGAAGCCACATATGGGCTACAGTTTAGTGATGGGAACAAATTAATAACCGAACCATCAATTATAGAAAGAACTCGTTTTATTTCAAGGGGTAAGGCGCACCTAAGATAGAATAACTCGTGAAAAATGTATCCTAGGCCATCCCCATTTTCTCCAAAATTAGTAATATCGTCTCGACCAGATAGATAAGGTTTGTTATCACAGACGAATTGGACATTTCCATGTTCACATCATCACAGTTACTACTATGCCCCTAGCTCTGGTATTTGTTGTTCCTTTGACCATGCCTCTCAGCCCATCATGATGTTTTGGGCCGACACTTCATTCGTGACGATTACTTTCATCATTGTGTCCCGATTGGGACCTACAAAAAAACAATGACAAAGCAATCTAGCTCACATTCTTCAGTCAATATTTATAATTATAGCACTCTGGCTTTCAAATTATAACAGTTTAAGAAAAACAATTAGCTTCTGATTTATGTAAAGATGTGACGTGTGAGAGAGTAAATGATCCAGTTGTCAATCTAAAAGGACTCGGAACTTGTGTATAAATTATTGGTAAGAATTAGAAATTACTTCAAAGATAATTAATTAATTATCCAACAATTTCACCTTTAGGCTTAAAAATAACATCCTTTCAGTATGGTATGGATGGAGTGTAACAAATGGGGACAAGCATGCCGGAGCGAACTCTGATTTATTATAGTATACAGAGTTACGATGGTCAAACTTCGTTGTGAGCTCGCCAAGGGGGTTGCAAGGAGCAGCACACCTTTGCTGGAGGTTCAGGGGCAATGCCCTTCAATATAGATAATTTCAGATGGGTCGGATCCAACTTAGAGTTCAACCTACCTAATCAGCTGGAGATATTCAATCTAACCAACTTATGATGTTTTTATCGATCTATGTCCATCAGCCTATGTGTCACCTGTTAGAATGTATACTAAAAGCCTAGCTTTTGGTATAAAATATTTATCTAGAAATAAAGATCACATTGGTCAAATGTCTACATTTGTGATAAATGTAGTTGTTCAATTAATTTATATTGTAGATAACATGGTGTGTGGTGTCACACACAGAAGATCATGTTATCAGTACATTATAAATTATAAACAGTAGCTCACGACCATGATGGAAAGGAACAAATCATTGGAAGGTCGTAGTGTAATTAGGTGTTAGTTTATCTTAACTATATAATTACACTAGTACACTAAGAGTGTATTGAGTAGGACCATTAGAGGTCGTTTCTTTTATACTGACTTTATAAAGGAACAAAGACATCAGTTATTATGGAAGTGTGTGCTCTTAATCCTAATATAATAACAAGCACATATATTTGCTATTTATTTCTTTAATTTATCAATGGGTGAGATTTAGTTCGATGAATCAATAAGCCCGATAAGTTGGGAAATGATATCACTTATAGTGTGTTGTTGATTATAGAAGGAAATTGTGTCCTAGTAATCTAGGTTGAGAATGCCCCCAAGAGGAGCTCATAAGGATTGTCATGTTAAACCCTGCAGGTGGACTTAGTCCGACATGATGATAAAGTTGAGTGGTACTACTCTTGGAGCTAGATATTAATTAAGTGAGTTGTCAGTAACTTACTTAATTAGTGGACATTTGTTATCTTAAACACAGGGAGACTGACACACTCATAATAAGAAGGAGTCCAAAATGTAATTTGGGATTGGTGCGGTAGTTCAATAATAGTTCTTTAGTGGAATGAATTATTATTGATGAAATTAAGTTGTGTGTTCGGGGCGAACACGGGATACTTAATTTCATCGGGAGACCAAAACCAATTCCTCCTCTCGGTCCCTATCGTAGCCTCTTAATTATAGAGTACTATACCCACCTATACCCACCTTCTTACCCATCCCATAGGGGCTGGCCAAACTAGCTTGTAGACCAAGCTAGGGCTGGCCAAAGTTTGGTTCATGGGTGCTTCAAGGTGGCCGGCCCTAGCTTGGGTTCAAGCTTGGTGTGGCCGGCCCAAATTAAAATAAAAGGTTTTTTATTTTTAAAATTTTTCTTATGTGGATAACATGATTTAAAAGAGAGTTTAAAAATTTAAATCTTTCCTTTTATAAGATTCTACAAAAGATTAAGAGAAGAGCTAAATCTCTTTCCTTATTTGTAGATTAAAAGGTTGATTTTAATTTTGATAAAAACTTTCCTTTTTAACCATGTTCATGATTTAAAAGAAAGTTTAAAAATTAATAATTCTCTTTTATTAGTTTCTACAAAGATTAAGAAAAGATTTGATATCTTTCCTTATTTGTACATTGAAAAGAGATTTTAATTTTTAGAGATAACTTTCCGAAAATTATCCACATGTTTAAAGAAAGATTTAATTTATAAAATTTCCTTTTTACCAATCATGAAGGGATTAAAATTATTGGAGAAATTTTTTATAAAATTTCCGGAAGCAAATAAGGAAGTTTTAATTTGTGTTTAAAATTTTTATTTGCTTGGAGAATAGGTGTGGCCGGCCATTATAATTGTGAGAAGAAAAATTATTTTTAATTAAATAAATTTTTCCTTTTCATGGCAAAATAATTAAGGAAGTTTTTATTAAAATTTCCTTATTTGCCAAAACCAAGGATTATAAAAGAGGAGGTAGAGGAGCCTTAAAAAAAAAAAACTTCTATTCTTTTTCTTTCCTCTCCTCTTTGGTTTTGGTGGCCGACCCTATTTCTCTCCTCTCCTCTTGTTGGCCGAAACTTATCTCTTGGTGGAGCTTTTGTTTGTGGCCGGATCAAGGAAGGAGAAGAAGGAGAGAAAGCAAACCTCGTCTCTAGCATCCCTTGGAGCATTGGTGGTGGCCGAAATTCTTCATCCTTGGAGGAGTTTATTGTGGCCGAAATCTAGAAGAAAGAAGGAAGGTGGAAAGGTGGTTCTCATCTCGGAAGATCATTGCCCACACAACGTCCGAGGTTAGAAGAGGAATACGGTAGAAGATCAAGAGGTCTTTCTAAAAGGTATAACTAGTAATTTTTCTTTCCGCATCATACTAGTTATTTTTGGAAATAATACCAAATACAAGAGGCTTACGATTCTAGTAGTTCGAATATGTTTTTCGATGTTGTGTTCTTTTGTTTTATTTATCCTTGTGATTTGATTGTTCTTTTCGGTTAACCTAAAGTTATTTTAGGAAATTAAATATTAGCTTTCCATAAAAGGTTTTGTCTAGTCGGTGGTGGTTGCTCCCATATCCAAGAAGGTCGTGTGCCTCGCCACGTCAGTACTGGGAACCAATTATGGAAATTAATATTTAATGGAATTAATAACTTAAGGTGATTTGGGTCGAACGTGTTAAGTTCCGCATGAGACCCAAGTCAAAACCTAAAAGAACGAGTAGATTAAGTTTTGGATCAAACGTGTTAAGTTCCGCAGGCGATCCAAAATTTAATTTAAAAGAACACACGGTAGCTAGGAAAAGGTTCAGACCTTTGTACAAAATTTTTGTACAGTGGAACCTCTAGGTTTTCCGAGTAGCAACCAACAATTGGTATCAAAGCTAGGGTTTTGCCTCTGTGTATTTGGTATTAGTTTAATTATGCACATGTCATACATAATTTAGGCAGGATAATTGTAGGATGTGCTAACTTTGTGGATGCAGGATCCAACTATTATGGCTTATAGTTATTATGTGTGTGATTGGACCCTTGGACATGTCAAGGGCATTTTATTGTGTGTGTATGATTGTATTATAAAATACAGCAGGAGCTGTATTTAGTTTTATTAGGATTTTATTTTTTTTGATCTAGTTACATGTACATTCCTTCGAGGAATATAGGATCGAAAAATGTAAAATTCTATTTATGTCGCGGATCGAATCTTGCAAGGCGTGGAACTTTTTTTTTGAGGACTAGAGGCGCAGCGGAACAAGGAGCAAGATGGATGCGACAACTAGACCCGGTGGCGGTGGCCAAAGATGGCAGCAGCTAGGGTTGGCGACACACGGAGGACCGCAATAGATAAAAGCCATAATAGTTGAAAATTAGTTTTTCTATTTATTGCTTTTTATGCTGTGTTGTGTGTGCTTGTTAGTATGCATGTTAGGAAGACTAGCATAGTCAAAATTCCTCACTTTAAATAACTAAGTGGGAGAGGGATTTATTTTAAATAAATTCCACGGTCTCCATTACTGGTTTATAAGTGATGCAACAAGCTTGCGCGTTGGCTCTAAGTGCCTTCCTCCATATCGGATGAGCTTGTTTGCGGATCACTAGATTAAACTTCCATTTTGGATGACTATAGGAAGTTAATTAAGAGCGTGTGATCTTCCCCATCGGAAGGGGCATAATCTTATTAATGGACTTAGTGTCAAGTAATGGTATACACTTAGGCACGTCTAATAGTATCCTCCCCATCGGAGTCACTACTATTATTTGTGTGACCGAAGAAAACCAACTATTAATTTGTCAAATAAATAGGTTGACAAGATAATAAAATTAAAAACCCCTCTTACAAATGTTTGATTTTATATACGTCCACACTATCGTGGCATACAAAATTCACGGTGTTTGAGGTAATTTTATTTGTCATAAAGATTTATTGACAAGATAATTAATGGGTAAACCTCTCCTCTTACAAATGTTTAAATTTTGTATACGTCCACACTATCGTGGCATGCAAAATTCACGGTGTTTGAGGTGTTGGTGAATTTAAATAATATTGTTTGAGGAATCAATGTTATTTTAAATTCAAAAAGTTTTGACCAAATATTTGATCAAAGACAGATCAACTATTAATTTTATTTGTCATAAAGTAAAATTGACGAGATAATAAAATTAATGAGTAAAATCTCCTCTTCGATTTTGTATACGTTCACACTATCGTGGCATACAAAATTCATGGGGATTTTAAGGAGTTGATCTTGACCAAATATTTTTGTGATTCTTAGGATTTAAAATGGTTGTCAATCCCCTAGTAGTCATACTATAGAAAAGACTTAGTAGTCCCAATTGTAATGATTGGAAATAGGACTTGGACATTAAGGTAGACTACCTTCTTAGAATTAAGAACAATATAGGTGTATTTAATTCATTAGTTGAAACATGTTTAGTGGTGTTATCTACCAGAACCTGGAGTGTAGATACAGATGCCATTAATCATGTCCGCAATTCATTGCAGGGTTCCAGGAAACCTGGCAACTAAATGAAAATTAAAACACCGTCCACATGGGCACTACTGTAAAAATGGTAGTTGTTGTAGTGTGAGATGTTTATCTTTTGATAAGAATAAAACATGGATTTTTGAGTAATTGTCTTTACGCACCAAGTTTAGAAAGAACTAGTTTTCAGTTTCTAAACTATTCAAAGAACTTGATGTTCTGTCTCTTTTAATAATAAAGTTGTTATTAAGAAAAAGAGGGAAGTTATCTGTTCTGGTACGTTGGTTGGAAATTTATAAATCCAATAACTCTCATGATGCAACAAATGGAAATTAGTAACACATCTTCTAACTTTAAGAGAAAGTAACCTTCGAAAATGAACCAATTATATCTTTGACATCTAAGGCTAGGTTATATTAACTTGAGTAGGATTCATTGGTAGCTGATGAACTTTTGGGTTCATTAGTAGTGGAAATCTTTCCAACCTGCGAGTCTTACTTGGAAGGAAAAATAACCAAGAAGCTTTTAAGTCTAAGGGGTATGGAGTCAAAGATATGTTGAAATTGGTTCATTCTGATTTGTGTGATCCTATGACTATCCAGACAAGAGGTAGTATTGAATATTTTGTCTATTTTATAGACAACTATTCAAGATACAAATAAATTTACTTAATGTACCGCAAGACTAAGTACTTTGATTAATTCAAAGAGTACAAGGCTGATGCGGAGAAATGTTAAAGTAAAAGTCACTATGGTAAAATCGTAGTGGCAAGTACTTCTTGGGAGAATTTAGGAGTCACTTATCAGAAGTAGGGATTCAATCCCAACTAACTGCACCTGGTACACCCCAACAGAATGGTGTAGAAAAAGGAAGGTATAGGACTCTTATGGAAATAAGTAGATTGATGAGTTATTTAGAATATTACCAAAATCATTTTAAGGATATACTGTAACGACCCACCTTCTACTGCTAGGCTGCAAGGCGGACCGCTACAGTTTCTTTGCTAACTGCAGCTAAATTACTAATGCGGAAAACTGGGCTGAATAAAAATTTTACTAAACAATGATAGTTGGACAGAAATTCACTTGTTTGTGGGTTATCCTAGAGAAATGAAAGTAGGTTTATAGTCTTAAAAATCAGAAGGTCATTGTTAGCATCAATGACCGATTTTTAGAAAAGGACTATGTAATAAACCATGTGCCCATAAGAAAATTTGTTCTTAAGAAAATAATAAAGACATGTCTAATCTAGTACCAACTGTACAAGATGAGATACCACAAGAAATCGCAACACGTATCACAAATGATACACAATTGCAGAAAGTGCCTTGTCGTAGTGGGAGGGTTGTTAGGCAACCTAAAAGGATTCATGTTTTGGGAGAGTTTTTGGACTCGATCCCTGGAGGACATGAACCTGATCTCCGGACATATGACGAAGCACTCCAAGATAAAGATGCAACATCTTGGCAAAGAGTAATGAATAACAGAATTAGAATATATGTATTCTAATAAAATCTGGAAGCTTGTAGAAACACCAAATGGTGTAAAAGCCTTTGGGTGTAAAAAGGTCTATAATAGGAAAAGAGGGATAGACAGGAAGGTAGAAACTTTCAAAAGCAAGGCTAGATGAAAAAGGAAACTTTTCACCGGTAGCCATGCTTAAGTCTATCCGGATTCTTTTATCTATTTGGCAAGTGGATGTCAAGACAACATTCCTTAATGAAAGTCTTGAAGAAAGCATCCATATAAAGCAACCAGAAGGGTTCATTGTAAAGGGCTAAGAGCATCTTGTGTGCAAGCTCAATCAGTCTATGGACTGAGGCAAAGCTTCAAGGTCTTGGAACATCCAGTTTATCAAAGTAATCCGGACCTATGGATTTATTGAGTAAACGGATAAGTCTTGTGTATACAAAAGGTGTGATGGAAACGTGATGGTGTTTCTTGTACTATACGTAGATAACATTTTTGGTAGTTGGAAACAATATCAAAATGTTGTCAGAAGTAAGGGTATGGTTGTCCAAATAATTTGATATAAAGGACTTGGGAGAATGTATATATTTTTGAGATCAAAGTAATAAGGGATTGCAAGAAAAAAAAAAAAATATATATATATATATTACTTATCCCAAGCTTAATACATCGGAAAAATCCTTGTTCGTTTTTAGCATGCAAAACTCCTAGAAAGGATTCTTACCTTTTAAGCATGGAGTGTCTTTATCTAAAGAGATGTCTCCAATGACATCAAAGGAGATTGAGGACATGAAGGGAGTTCTTTATGCTTCAGCAGTTAGACAACCTAATGTATGCTATGCACGAGATCATAAATCTGTTTTGCCAAGGGCATAGTTAGCAGATATCAAAGTAACCCTAGACAAAGACATTGGACTGCAGTAAAGCATATATTAAAAGTACCTTAGAGGCACTAGAGATTATATGCTAGCTTACAAGGCAGTTAATTTTGTTCCTGTAGGTTGCATGGATTTTGACTTCCAATCGGATAGGGACAATAATAAGTCGACCTCGGGGTTTTGTGTTTACTTTAGGAGGAAAAGTCATAACTATGGAAGAGTGATAAGCATAGGTGTTTTTCTGGACTCCACCATAGAAGCTGAGTATATGGCAAGCCTCTGAGGTAGCCATAAAAGATGAATGACTTAATAACCTCAAGATAGACTTAGATATGATTTCTAGTTTGTCCAACGATTATTACAATTTATTGTAATAATAATGGTGCAGTAGCAAACTCGAAGAAATCATGAGTCTATAAGGCAAGTAAACACAATAGTGCGCAAGTACTACCCAATACGAGAAATTGTATAACGAGGAGAAGTTGTTGCCGCCTAGATTGCATCAGATGATAACCTAAGGTCCTTAAGGCAAGAGCTTTTTGAAAGGCATGAGAATCAGATGTATGGCAGCAGATATGGCAGCTTAGTCTTTTAGTATAAGAGGGAGATTGTTAGAATTTATACTAAAAGCCTAACTTTTGGTATAAAACATTTATCTAGAAATAAAGATCACATTGGTCAAATGTCTACATTTGTGATAAATGTAGTTGTTCAATTAATTTATATTGTAAATAACATGGTGTGTAGTGTCACACACAGAAGATCATGTTATCAGTACCTTATAAATTATAAACAGTAGCTCACGACCATGATGGAAAGGAACAAACCATTGGAAGGTCGTAGTGTAATTAGGTGTTAGTTTATCTTAACTATATAATTACACTAGTACACTAAGAGTGTATTGAGTAGGACCATTAGAGGTCGTTTCTTTTATACTGACTTTATAAAGGAACAAAGACCTCAGTTATTATGGAAGTGTGTGCTCTTAATCCTAATATAATAACAAGCACATATATTTGCTATTTATTTCTTTAATTTATCAATGGGTGAGATTTAGTTCGATGAATCAATAAGCCCGATAAGTTAGGAAATGATATCACTTATAGTGTGTGTTGTTGATTATAGAAGGAAATTGTGTCCTAGTAATCTAGGTTGAGAATGTCCCCAAGAGGAGCTCATAAGGATTGTCATGTTAAACCCTGCAGGTGGACTTAGTCCGACATGATGATAAAGTTGAGTGGTACTACTTTTGGAGCTAGATATTAATTAAGTGAGTTGTCAGTAACTTACTTAATTAGTGGACATTTGTTATCTTAAACACAGGGAGACTGACACACTCATAATAAGAAGGAGCCCAAAATGTAATTTGGGATTGGTGCGGTAGTTCAATAATAGTTCTTTAGTGGAATGAATTATTATTGATGAAATTAAGTTGTGTGTTCGGGGCGAACACGGGATACTTAATTTCATCGGGAGACCAAAACCAATTCCTCCTCTCGGTCCCTATCGTAGCCTCTTAATTATAGAGTACTATACCTACCTTCTTACCCATCCCATAGGGGCTGGCCAAACTAGCTTGTAGACCAAGCTAGGGCCGGCCAAAGTTTGGTTCATGGGTGCTTCAAGGTGGTCGGCCCTAGCTTGGGTTCAAGCTTGGTGTGGCCGGCCCAAATTAAAATAAAAGGTTTTTTATTTTTAAAATTTTTCTTATGTGGATAACATGATTTAAAAGAGAGTTTAAAAATTTAAATCTTTCCTTTTATAAGATTCTACAAAAGATTAAGAGAAGAGCTAAATCTCTTTCCTTATTTGTAGATTAAAAGGTTGATTTTAATTTTGATAAAAACTTTCCTTTTTAACCATGTTCATGATTTAAAAGAAAATTAAAAAATTAATAATTCTCTTTTATTAGTTTCTACAAAAGATTAAGAAAAGATTTGATATCTTTCCTTATTTGTAAATTGAAAAGAGATTTTAATTTTTAGAGATAACTTTCCGGAAATTATCCACATGTTTAAAGAAAGATTTAATTTATAAAATTTCCTTTTACCAATCATGAAGGGATTAAAATTATTGGAGAAATTTTTTATAAAATTTCCGGAAGCAAATACGGAAGTTTTAATTTGTGTTTAAAATTTTTATTTGCTTGGAGAATAGGTGTGGCCGGCCATTATAATTGTGAGAAGAAAAATTATTTTTAATTAAATAAATTTTTCCTTTTCATGGCAAAAGAATTAGGAAGTTTTTATTAAAATTTCCTTATTTGCCAAAACCAAGGATTATAAAAGAGGAGGTAGAGGAGCCTTCAAAAAAAAAAAACTTCTATTCTTTTTCTTTCCTCTCCTCTTTGGTTTTGGTGGCCGGCCCTATTTCTCTCCTCTCCTCTTGTTGGCCGAAACTTATCTCTTGGTGGAGCTTTTGTTTGTGGCCGGATCAAGGAAGGAGAAGAAGGAGAGAAAGCAAGCCTCGTCTCTAGCATCCCTTGGAGCATTGGTGGTGGCCAAAATTCTTCATCCTTGGAGGAGTTTATTGTGGCCGAAATCTAGAAGAAAGAAGGAAGGTGGAAAGGTGGTTCTCATCTCGGAAGATCATTGCCCACACAACGTCCGAGGTTAGAAGAGGAATACGGTAGAAAATCAAGAGGTCTTTCTAAAAGGTATAACTAGTAATTTTTCTTTCCGCATCATACTAGTTATTTTTGGAAATAATACCAAATACAAGAGGCTTACGATTCTAGTATTTCGAATATGTTTTTCGATGTTGTGTTCTTTTGTTTTATTTATCCTTGTGATTTGATTGTTCTTTTCGGTTAAACTAAAGTTATTTTAGGAAATTAAATATTAGCTTTCCATAAAAGGTTTTGTCTAGTCGGTGGTGGTTGCTCCCATATCCAAGAAGGCCGTGTGCCTCGCCACGTCAGTACTGGGAACCAATTATGGAAATTAATATTTAATGGAATTAATAACTTAAGGTGATTTGGGTCGAACGTGTTAAGTTCCGCAGGAGACCCAAGTCAAAACCTAAAAGAACAAATAGATTAAGTTTTGGATCAAACGTGTTAAGTTCCGCAGGCGATCCAAAATTTAATTTAAAAGAACACATGGTAGCTAGGAAAAGGTTCAGACCTTTGTACAAAATTTTTGTACAGTGGAACCTCTAGGTTTTCCGAGTAGCAACCAACACCACCCACCCTTGGCCCAAACTTGGGTGGATGCATGAGCCTGAGTGGCCACCAATTCCAACGAGGAACTAGTTGACCGCTTTTTTCAAGGCATCACTGGGGTAAGCGTCATTTAACCTTCTTCTTACTTTGATAGTTCTAGGTGTAGGGATTAGTGCTTTGCCAGAAATTGGCTACATTGAGCCACGAACATAAAGCTCTCCAAGGCTCGGTCGGTGAAGCCACCACTTCACACAGCGCGACCGAGCGGCTATCCACAGAGGTAACCCAGTTAAAGAAAGAATTAGAGAGCCAGGTGGAGATATTACCGACGGCCGAGCGAGTGCTCTCAGTAGAAAAAAATAAAAATCATGATCATGCCATCCAGCATGAGAGGCTACAGAAACATGCTCAAACTTATGATTCCCATTTCTAGTCGGCCAACACTCAGAAGCTTAGAGCCATAGACGACTTAGACCTCAAGAACAAGGAGGCTCGAGCTTTGGTCAAGAAGTTAGAAGAAACTAAGGCCAATCTTCTCACAGAACAATCTAGGCAAGTGGCTGAGAAAGTGGCTAGAAAGCTTCAGGTCGAGGAACATCAACAACTCCTCGCTACAAAAAGATGCTGAGCTGGAGGCGCTAAAGGCTGAGCTAGAGGCATCAAAAGCAAAGTTTGCTAAATATAAAGAGGGAGAGCCCGATCAACGTGAAGCTTTCAGAGTGGAGTATCTGCATTCCTGAAACTTCAATCAACTGTTGGCCGATTAGACCAATAAATCGTTTGTCTATGGCGCTAAGGGGACCATCAAGTAGTTAAAGGATGGAGGCTATCTAAGTATAGATGTTCCCAAAAATTTCATTAAGTGTCAAAAGATCTTGGAGATCATTCCCAACGACACTTTTGTCGAACTTACTTAATGCTCTTTTCAAGTTCTTCTGTGGTTCTATAAAGACTTCAACAGCTAGTATATTCTCCTTTATGGGTATTCAACATTTTTATGCCTTAGCATTTTGCAATGCTCCTTACTTCCTTTTACTTGTCAAGTTCATTTGAATGCTAAGAATTTGAGACTTAGTTATAGGAGCCAACTCACTTATAACTCAGTAATTCAATGCGAGAGGTTGGGACTTGGTCGTGAGAGCAATCTCACTTATAACTCAACTGTTCGGCACGAGAATCTGGGACTTGGTTGTGAGAGCAAGCTCACTTATAACTCAACCATTTGAGGCCAGAGTCTGGGACTTAGTCGTGAGAACAAGCTCACTTATAACTCGGCCATTCGGCGCGAGAGTCTGGGATTTGGTCATGAAGCAAGCTGACTTATAACTCAACCAAACGATCTGAGAGTCTGAGACTTAGTCATGAGAGAAGACTCATTTATAACTCGGTCGTTCGGCGAGAGAGTCTGGGATTTAGTCATGAGAGTAGGCTCATTTATAACTCGGTCATTCGACGCAAGAGTTTAAGACTTGCTCGTAAGAGTACGCACACTTATAACTCAGCCGTTAAGAGTCTGAGACTTGGTCGTGAGAGCAAACTCACTTATAACTCAGTCGAAAGGTCCGAAAGTCTAGGACTTGGTCATGAGAGCAAACTTATTTATAATTCGATCATTCGGTGCGAGAGTTTGGGACTTGATCGTGAGAGTAAGCTCACTAATAACTCGGTCAAATGGTCTAAGAGTCTGAGACCTAGTAGTAAGAGCAAGCTCACTTATAACTTGGTCGAATAATTCGAGAGTTTGAGATTTGGTTGTGAGAGCAAGCTCACTTATAACTCGACTGAACGGTCCAAGAGTCTGGGACTTGGTTATGATAACAAGCTTACTTATAACTCGGTCGATCAGTGCGAGAGTCAGGACTTAGTCGTGAGAGCAAGCTTACTTATCACTTGGTCGATTGATGCGAGAGTCTGGGACTGGGATATATCAATTTGAACTCGCCTACATTCATTGAGCATATAAGCTTTTACAAACTACTTAAATTTAGTGCAAATGCACTTTTAAGCTTGATAGGCCTGTAGATGATTTACACTCCAAGGTCAGTCTAAGTTTTTCCCATTTGTATCTTGCAGGTAATAGGAACCCAAGTTGAGTTGCAACACCACCTTATATGGCCCACCTGACTGTGGTTTCAATTTGTTGACCTCGCCGACCGACTTAATTCCTTTCCATACTAGGTCGCCGATCTGAAAAAATCTCAGGATGACCCTCCTATTATAGTTTTGCTTTATACGCTGTCGGTAGGCCATCAGCCGAGCTATTGCCTTATCTCTGATTTCTTCTATAAGATCCAGCTCCATAAGACGACGATCGGAATTATCTTCATTATATAATTGTCTCCTATAAGACTCAACGTCAATTTCCACTGGTATAACTGCCTCTCCTCCGTACATTTAATGAAAATAGGTTATGCCTGTGGTCTCCCGAGGTATAGTGCGATAAGTCCATAATACACTGGAAGTTCCTCGACCCAACTTCCTCCGAGATGGTTAAGCCGGGTTTTGAATGCTTTGATAATTTCTCTGTTGGTAACTTCTGCCTGGTCGTTGCTTTAGGGATATGCCATGAAAGTTAAAACTTGCAGAGTGCCATAACTTGTGCACCATTCTCTTATCCTCCGCCCTTAGAACTTCCTTCCATTATCAAAGATAATCTTGTAAGGAATACCGAACTGACTCACGATGTTTTTCCATAGAAACTTGATGATCATCTACTCTGTTATTTTAGCTAGTGGCTCAGCTTCACCCACTTGGAGAAGTAATCTACTACTATGAGGAGGAATTTCCTCTAATTGGATGCTATTGGGAAAGACCCTACGATATCCATTCCCACTAGTGAATGGGTTGTTGGCACAGTGGCGGGGCCAGCCAGAGGGCGCAACATCTGTTAAAAAAAAACAAAACCTTTCCTTGTTCCAACTAAGATTAGTAGTACTATCACAATAATTATAAACTAAAAAATGAACAACTAATATAATTAAAAGAGGCTAACAGATTTAACTTGGTTACAACCTAGGTGGTTGCTAATCCAAGGCGGTTGCAAAACTCTACTAGAAATATCTCCTTTGTGTAGGCGGAGATGCCTCTTGCAATCTATGAAAAGCTCAGAAAAGACTAGGAAATTGATTACAGAAGTTGTTATTAATTTCCTAGGTCCAGGAGTCTTTTTATAGCCTTTGGAAAGTCTTATCCGTAGGCGGGCCTCCAGCGAGGCACAGTGGATAAAGCTTTATCCACTGCCAATGTCTAGTTTGACTAGCTGAAGGCGCCTTCCATACTCATGGAGGGCGCCTTCCATGCGTATGGAAGGTGCCTTCCATTCTTATGGAAGGCACCTTCCGCCTGAAAGTGGTGGATGCGCTGGCACACCTCGGAGGCGCTGGCACGCCTCGGAAGCGCCTTCTATTCCCATAGAAGGCGTCTTCAGCAGCCTTTACAATCTCTCTCTGCTCCATTGCTGCTCTGATCGCCTGGGTGATTGCGGCCAAACAAAATAGGGCTCACCCAAATTCAATTTCCAGCCTTCTCCTCGAGCATGCTTCCTCTTCGGATTCTCATCCCTCGTACGTCACGTACGTTCTTCTAGTCCACCCACTACAACAAAAACTCTCATAGACATCGGTGGAACAACAACAGTTTTAAGCAAAAACTGATGTCTTTGAGTATTTTACACCGGTTTTTCCAAAAACCGGTCTCTATGAGCGCAGATTTTCGCTCATAGACATCGGTTTTTTAGCCGATGTCTATGAGCGCCCTTTTTTTCGTTAGTAGACACCGATTTTAACAGCGATTTTTTAAAACCCAATGTCTATGCACCAAAATAAAATAATATAATTTTTCCACCAATACTTAGCCAAATTTTTCAACACTTCACTCTTCCCTCCAAACCTAAACCTATATCGCACCGTCCATCGTATACCGTCACGACACCACCACCACTTTCCTCCTTGCCTCATCTCCCTCTTCCCCTTCCTAGATCTACAAAAGATGGCATCTTTTTCATGGACGGAGGAGGATATGCTACGGTGCTGCGGTAGCAAGCGTTTCGCCAAGGAGCTCGCCTCCACCTCTCCGTTTTCTGACCTCCACCACGCAATCCAGTTCGCCCATGGGATCTGGTTCAATAAGGTCGCACTTTTGACCTCTTCTTCTACCTCTTTCTCTTTTTCAGTGTTTCTTTTTTATTCTTCCTTCCAACCTCACCACCTTTCTTCTTCCATAATTCTATCTTTATATTTGCTTTTGTTTTCTTTAATCTGAATCTCTTATTTCTGCCCCGTTGTTGTTTTGGTGCTCGATCATCTGGTAAATCTCATTTCTTTTTTCCTTTAATCCATTTATCAAAGGTATACTTTCCGATCTGAAATTTGCCTTCCATCGTATTGTTGTTTTGTTTTCGATCCTTAGGTTTTATCTCTTTTTTTTTCTCGATTTTAACTTATGCGACTGCTTTGATTTGATTTGGTGAAGAAAAAGTGGAGTTTTCTACTGAGATTTGATGGGTTCTCTATCTATGATGGAGCGAGAGCTGATTTCGTCTCGAGTTTGATGGTATTTGTTTAGCGTTTAGTCTGGCGATTGTTGAGTTGATTTTCTTTTTGTATCTGGAAGACGAGATCGATTATTTCTCATCTAGTGGCGATGCTACTTATTTTGAGACATTTAATGATGTCTTTAACCTTGTGTTTGATGTCTGCTGTGTAGAACACCTAAGGAAATGGTGAAGGCTGTTGCTGTCTTGGGTAACAGTGAGGGTGTTAAGGGCACAATTTACTTCGTCCAGGAAGGAGATGGTGAGAAATCTCTTGAAATACTACTTGTGGAATGCTAAATCCTTTCAGATCTAGGGTTTCAACTTCAACCATTTTGATTTTTCTGTGAATTTGTGATCCGATCTAATTTTGGGATGTAAATCTCTGTGATAGGTCCAACCACCATCACCGGATCCATCACTGGCCTCAAGCCTGGGCTTCATGGCTTCCATGTGCATGCTCTTGGAGACACCACCAATGGATGCATGTCAACTGGTAAAATTATTTACCTTTTCCTTCATGGCGATCTATTGAGTTGTAAGTTTCTGATTGAAAGGATTAAATTATTGATTATGTACTCATGCTCTTGTATACTGCAGGGCCTCATTTTAATCCTGCTGGAAAGTTACATGGTGCTCCTGAAGATGAAAACTGACATGCTGGTGATCTAGGCAATGCCACTGCTAGCGAGGATGGTAAGTTACTTTATCATCAGCTCATGATGTTACTTTTGTTATCTATTTTTACCCATATTTACTATAACGCTTTTTCTCGTAACAAAAAAAAAAAAAAATCTAATGATTTACCCATTTACTATAACGCATTTACTATAAAATGATTTATGCAGATTGAGGCTTCAGGAGGTCAGGCTCTCACTTATGGAGGAGATGTTTCAAAAGAAGAGGATGTGGAATCCATGGTCAAAACTGTTAGTAATGAAGATTGCATAGATCTGGCTTCTTACAATTTCATCTTTGACTTATTTTATTGCATGTGTAATTTTTTTAGGCAGTAGATGCTTGGGGATCAGTTGACATTTTAGTTAACAATGCAGTTGTCTAGAATTATACTTATGTTCATCTTGTCATGAGACACACTGTTGATGAGAATGAAAAAATCACAATGGAAGGAAGTCATTGACCTGAATCATACTAGTGTCTACCTTTGCCCACAGACATGCATTTTCATATCTTATTATCTTGCAATCTTTTATGATGAATACTTATTTCACCATGATGACATTTCTCCTGCAGGCAACAACAAAAATTATGATGAAGAAGAAAAAGGTATTCTCTTCATATATATATTTTTAGCAGTTGGTTACCAATTAGCTAAGTCATTCAATATAGTATTTAACCTGAAGGATTTATATCTATATGAGCAATTGGCTTGGTAAAAACCATATTTATGATTATTCATTTGTTATTAGCATAGACATTGTGGATTTCCAGAAGTAAATCTTGTTATTGAGTTGTCAAAATGTTGCTTCTAATTAAACCCTATCATGAAAATTGATTATTACAAGGAAGGGAAAATGCTACCAGAAGAGCTAGAAAATAATTTGGAGGAAATGGATAGAAAAAGATTTCTCAGTTTGTGATTTCTAGATAAAGAAAAAACGGGAAATCATTTGATGTGATTGTTCTTTTATTTTGTTGATCCTTAGCATTAGCTAAGATCAATGTTCCCTTTGGTTCAAATACTACCTAGACCAATCAAGTGTTTGGTATACCTAAATTCTGGAAATAATGGTGCCAAAATTGTTGGAACATTGATGATTTAGGTGGATGGGATGAATAGATGGCATGAAGTTTTCGATAAAACATAAGTCAAATTAAGGTTAGTAGCAAATATGCATGTGTGATAATATCAAGGCTCAGAATTTGGAATCGTGCTAAAGTTTTAGACTTTGACTGAAATGATACAATTTCTTGTTTCATCATGTGGTGTTGGTGTAGAGTTAGAGAGGAAGGAGATAAAAAAGAAGAGAAGATAACTATATACCTAACTTTGATCTGTGTCCGTAACTTCTAACTTTGTGTCCATGTACAGAATTGACATTGTATTATATGAATACAAGGTACAAAAGGATAACAAACATTATTAATTCAGCTTGAAGTATTTTGTAGTGTGTCCAAAATTTTTGGATTTCAATACGGCGTGATACTTATCAACATGACTAACACAATAACTTAGGATACATTACTTGTTGTCCGACATTGTACAATATTTTATTAGAACAATATTTATAATATTCAGTTTTGATAATTTATTAGAATAATTTATTAGAACCATTTTAAAAACTCGTCACTACCTTAAATAAATTCAACATTTACATTCATATAATCATAATTCAGATAGGTTCACAATGGAACTGATAGAATTTTTTGGGAAAATGTTTAAAATGATTTAGTATTCCAAATTCTAATAAAACGCATATTTGCAAATGAAAGTTCAAAAACTTTGTATGGAAATATGTGTTATGAAACTTGAAGTAGCCAATACAAAATCCACAACTTTGTAAAGTTGCATGCTGAATTATGTTTGTTGTAATTATCATGTGCATTCTAAATTGGTGATATTTAACAGGTGAATTCTAACTTGCTGATAATTAACAGGTGAATGCTATTGTGTCGGGGTTCATTGCATCTGATATGACAGCTAAACTAGGAGAAGATATCGAGAAAAAGATTTTGGAAACTATTCCAATGGGTATGTATGTTTTGAAATATTCATTCCTTGGATATACCGAACTATCATATCGCCTTCACAAGTATCGAAAATACACTTGCTAGATTTAAAAAATGAACTATCGCCTTCACAAGTATCGAACTATCATATCGTCTTAACTCTTATCAGTTCACTTCTATTAATCTCTTGGAGTTGGATAAATATTATTCCTTTTGCTTTGATTCTGTTTAATTTTTATCAAGATTGTAGTTATATCTAAGAGGTCAAGGAATATGCAGGCCAAGGTTCTAGGTGCTCTCTAGCCCACATTTTGCACCTCCTTTGAGCTGGAGCATTGTTTTTTCTAGAAGAATTCATGTTCCTTTTCAATCTCATGTTTAATGAACCTTTCAATAAATTAGTGTTAATGTGAAACAAATCTTGTGCTAGAATCTCTCTTGTGGTTACCAGAAGATTCCTCCTTTCAGCAACAATCATTTATATGAATCCTTCCGAAACTTCATCTAAAGACTTCTTTTTTCTGGTCGGCAACATTAATCTTTCACTAATACATGTTTTGGTATATTGTCTTTCTTTTCTGCATCAAAATCATTTATTTGGTCGCTGTCAGTTCCTAAATTAGGCTAGCTTCACTCAGAAAATTCTATCATTTCACTGCATATTTTTTGGTTCTGTTCTATTTGCTCAACTCCATTAGATCCCAATAGAGCCCAGTGCTCTCATGGGCTCCGTGGAAACAAATATTTCTTTTTCTTTTCCAATTTAGAGCTAGTGTGCTATTATGCTTTCATTTTGTTTGAAGAAAGCTATACTAAAAACAAGGCAACCTATTAATCCTTCATGTATTTTTCTTGCTATGAAGGGCTTCCCCTCTGAACGTACTACAACATGGACTCCATTAAGGAAAAATATTATGGCAGCAGGTGAGTCTCTCTCTGTAAAATACTGAAAATAGGCAAATATTAATAAGGGAATTTTACGGAATTTTAGGAAATTTTTCGGGAATTTTTCGGAGCTTGTATGGGCGAGTTAACGGGGGATAAAATTTGGGTTCCGGGAAAGCCTGTTTAGGCTACCCCATTTAAATGAGGAAAAGTTGAATTTCTAAATTCCTTTTCTTTATTTATTTTGCTTTTTCTTTATTTTCTTTACTTCCTCTCCTCCTTGCCGAAAACCCCTGCACGCCCGAGCCATTCCCGACGCCGAGCCCTAACCGGCGCTCACGGCGGTTTCCTCCACTTCCTCTTCTCGGTTTCCTCCTCTCCTCTTACATCTTCTCCTTCTCCCGACGCCGAGCAGCGCCGAGCCCTAGGTGCGACACCGCCGGTCCCTTGTCGCTGCCCTAGCGCCTAGCCACCTCGCGCCGCCACCACTGCCGACGCCGACCCTCTTTCACTTTGCCCTAGCCGCCGGCGATGCACGGAGCAGCGCCGCATCCCTCGTTGCCCTAGCCGACGCCTTCTCCCCTTCACCGACGCTGATCCAGCCGAGCCCTAAGGCCGGCTGCCACCACTGCGTTGTACCTTAGGTCGCCCGGAGTCAGTGCCGCTCCTCCCTGTGCTGCCTCATTTGTGCTTGTGCCCTAGCCACCTTGCCAACGCCAGTGAGCGTCTTGCTGCGATCTTTGCTGGTGCTGTTCGAGACCAGTGTCTCGGGGACGAAGATTTGTCACAGCCGACGCTCTCCCTTCTGTTCTCTGTGCTGCTACGGCCGATCATCACTGAAGGACCTCACTGTGCCGCCTTTCCTCTGTTCCTGATCAATCTTCCTTTGTGGTGGAATTAGGTCACGGTTGAGGTAAGATTGGATTCTTGGTTTTGGATTTCTGTTTTTGATCAGGATAGTGTATCTGGATTTCGGTAGTAATTAATTAATTGTTGGCAGCAACAACTCTAAGTTGGGCAGCAATGTGGTGAATTCCGCAGCAGGAACTTGCTGTGGGGTTGTTCTGTGGTTGGGTAGTCACTCCATTTGGTGGCTATTGGTTCTTGTAACGACTGTGAATTGAGGTAAGGTGTAGTGCAGTTGTTTCTTTTGCTATAGTATGCACCGAATTGAAGGAAGGTTAGGAAAATGAAATTGGATTTGAAATTATTATGTTAGGTCGGATATATATAAATATATATAGACCTTGATCAATAGAAGGGTGGATAGGGTTAGGGTTAATGAGTTTAACTCTAATTGATTAATGAAATTATGATTTGGTTTAGTTAATGGAGGCATGATAGAATTAACTAAATTAAATATTGTGACACAGGATTTTGACACGAGACGAGTATCTCGGAGTCGGATTGGACATTTCTTATTGGAGGCGGGTACTTTTGACTTTTTGTCTTTGATATGCTTAGTAATGAAATTAACATGTTGCATTAATTGTGTTTCTTACCTGTTTCGGTTAATCACTATCCAAATCTTGGTACATGCTTGATTGATTGATTGGTTTGCATCTCATGTATATTTTACCTGTTTATACATGCTTATAGGGGTAGTGATATACCATGCTTTACCATGTTCAGGACCTAGGTTTTATACCTTCTGTGTACCTTTGGATTGTTTTGGTTCGTTGACCTATGATGCATTTTTATATACATGTGGATTAGGTCAGGATATTTTGTGGTTAGTGTTATGCACCATTTGCATGATTGCATGCTGTGCGATAGTCGGCTCCATTATTGTTGAGCACATCGCCAGTTACATGGATCTGCACACACCACCACTCATGGGTTAGTGGTCGATTCAGGTTGAGTGTGTTGCAGCAGGCACTCTGTTAGGCACCCTTGGTCCGCTCATGGGTAGTGTGACACAACGTGTTATCCGGCAGGGATTCCTCCCCGTTATCGTGTACCGGGAGATGAGAGCATTGCGCTCCCCCATTTATGATTTGGGGTAGGAGGATAGGTGTACTCCGAGAGCATCCCGTCCACTCGGTCACTCATCAGGAGTAGTGACGACAGAGTGCACAGTTGTCACAGCCCTATCCACTCGGCCTCACTATTGTGTGTGAGATGATCGACTGGCGTCAGGGGTGACCAGGACGCATCATTGGCATCATATGCATGATGCATTTATTGCTTGTGTTTGTGCTTGCTGCATTTATATGGTGCATATTGTTTGGATACCTATGTTTGACATGCATACAGGATTCCTACACCACTCGGACTGTTTGTCCTTATACTCAGGTCCTGGTTAGTACAGATTCTCTCCTGTTTACTTCAGATGCATATTTATATCTTTCTTATATCAGGAGACTGTACGCATGATTAGTGTTAGGTGATATTTCTTTACTTTGCATATCAATTATACCTGCTGAGTGTTGGACTCACCCCGCCTCCATTGTTGATATTTTCAGGTTGATGCTGTCAGGAGAGAGTTCCAGTTGCTGGTCCTGCAGACCTCGAGGATATGATTGGTTTTCTTTTGGTTTCTTTTCTGTTCTAGATTGTTTTGAACTTGTTAAGTTTTGGATTATTTTACTTATGGACATTGTATGGATTTTATTATGTCGATGGATTTGGATTTGGATTTATTCTACTACATGCCTGCCTGGACGGCAGAAGAGGTGAGTTCGTCGGATTTGAGATTTACGAGTGTAGTTGAGTAGGGTGGATTTCGAGTCAAAGTACTATTGTTCGTGATTACTATTATTAACTGCGTGGTTGTGACAGCCAGAGGCTGAATATCTATATAAACTGCGTGGTGATTGTTTTTATTTATTGTTATTATTCCAGCCGCCTGTGGCTGAGGTATATGAGGATGTAGAAAAGTTTCAGATTGTCCACCGTACAGGGGAGATGCTGCTGAAATTTTCTCGGACAGGGACTCCTCTGGGGCGTGACACTCTCCTACAATATAGTGTGGTCCTATGTGGTTTTTTACAAGTTAAGATTCTCAATTAATTTAATCTCTTTTTTCAGTGGTTATTGCCTTCTTGACTTTGCCAAATGTAGATGTCAAGCTGCTTCTAATTTATTGATCCTACAGTGATTAGACCAGGTTTCTAGCTTATCTGTTTGTAGACTTTAAAACATTTTATCCAACTTGCTGATGCACCAATCAAACTTTAAGACATCACCATCTTATGAATTCTTTAAAACGTAAACTGTGTTTTATATGTTTTCCTTCTTTTATTCTCCAATCAGGATTGAGTGTAGACTGTTTAAGGATCATATGCAGAACATGTCTTTGTCTCCTCATGTTGGTCATGGGATTCCTACACAGTCCTTTGAGGAAAATCAAGGGGGCAAAAATTAATAGATGCCAGGAAATAGGTGATAGTATTGGAAATATGTTGTCAACATGTAAATTTTTTTGCTTCTTTTCTTACCTTTGTTGAAACATGGATGTATTTTGATGTGGCAATACAATTCCCACTGATTATATGCATGAAGGGCCTTGAAAATGTATAATATGGAGGCGGGAAGGAAAGGGAAAAAACAACCAACATGGGTAGTTGTCAAGGTATGTCCTTTTGATTAGCAACTGTTTTACTTCTTTACTTATTTCTTGTTTTACTTGATGTATTATTGAGCATCCTCATCCATATATTATAGGCCTTGGAAATTATATACAGTTATATATTGACCACAATATTAGTAATTTGATTAGCAAGTTGATCTCATAGTTCTGTTGGTTCTAAAGGAAATTTATTCTTTGTCACTTTTTATACGTACAAGAGTTTTGGATTGTTTAGGGGAGAGAATTACAAGTCAGAAAAGCTCAAGTTCTTTAGTGGATATATACAGTTGTTTGTTTCACCTTTCTT
Organism: Zingiber officinale; assembly: GCF_018446385.1. Classification (NCBI taxonomy): domain Eukaryota; kingdom Viridiplantae; phylum Streptophyta; class Magnoliopsida; order Zingiberales; family Zingiberaceae; genus Zingiber; species Zingiber officinale. The sequence continues at coordinate 97,342,290 of NC_055990.1, forward strand.
GATCTCAATGCACACCAATCCCTTAGTTTAGGGAGGTAGCTAATTTTGTTGAGTTGTTGTTACAAATTAATCCCTTATATTTATGTGATAATTGATGAATGTTTCTTTTTTTAAGTATTTCAGTTAGTCATCTTGTTACCGGGTGCCCTTACTGCTTTTTCAACTATGATTTTTTATCTTGGTTTACTAATATATTATTTATGTGTTTTTACAGTTTACTAATCTCAAGTACTCCAGAGTTAAAATTGATGAAGTGCGGTTCGAGTGGGCTGAATGCATGTTAGATTACATTTGAAGTGTGGTTCTACCTTGATGTGTTGTTAAAAGAATGTTCTACCTTGATTTTGATATCTATTAGCTAGCTTTTGATGTAAAAAGAATGTTTGGGTATTTTATGGATACTGTTGTAAGAAGATTATTTATATAATTTGTGAATATTTGTGTATTTTATGGATATTGTTGAATGAAGAATATTTGTATAATTTGTGAATATTTGTGTATTTTTTTTTATTATTGTCGGTTTTTCATTGTTTCGGAAATCAAATTGTTAAAAAATATCCATATTAAATCGGTTTTCCACCGTTGCAAAACCGGTGTTATTAATTAATATTACATCGGTCATTTACCGCTGCCAAAACTGGTGTTATTAACATACAATATTACATCGGTTTTACACCATTGATGAAACGGTGTCGTTAAATGATTCTACACCGGTTAATAACCGATTCGAAGACCGGTGTCGTTAAGTGATACTACACCGGTTTTAAACCGATGTCTAAAATGGCAGACCTCTTACATCGGCTTCATAGACATCGGTCGAAAATGAAATAGACACCGGTGGAAAACCGATGTCTATGAGGATTTTTGTTGTAGTGACCAGTATGCTCTTCCGCAGCCCTTTCATCCCTCGGATGCACCGAGCCCGTTAGCTCCCTTCCCGTGCCATCCTTCTCGCTAGCTGCGTCTTCTGCTCGACTTCCTGTGCTCCTAAGCTCCTGCACACTTAGACACAGGGATCAAAGCCAAACAGAACTTAATCTAACATGGTTGATCACATCAAAATAACTACGAGATCCAACATGGGCAAGCGATATTGATGTCTTCAATAATTCTGTGGGTCAATGCGATATGTTTTGATGTTTTTGACATGATAAACAAGTGATACAAGTTGAGTCGAGCCCGCTTGCAAAGTGGACCAAAATATCTAGCTAACAAAATCTTCCGTGCGAGTGACTGGCTGCTCGGATGGCTTCCACATGAACCCTGATGTACTTCTTGCAAAATGTACTGGACATCGTCCGATTTGATACACTTAAGCAGCGGGCATGAAAATGCTCTCTTATATAAATGATCTCCAATAAATGTGAACTAACTGACTCACTTTTTTATCATACATGCTTGCTCTTGGTCGGCTGGTAAACTTCCCTGTCGGAGGAAGGTAATCAATGGTGCTCGCTAATCACTTTAGATTTCTGCTACAACTGGTCATTCGATATGAGCTACCAATAGTGTTTGCTCGATTGGTTTATCCATCGACCAAGGGCTCAAGGAACTAGCCAACTTAGGTAGCTCATCTGCATATTCTCTACTCGAGGAATTTTCTGTAACACCACCTCTTGAAACCCCAACTTCAATTTTTCAAATGTAGAAGCATACGACTTTAACCGTTCATTATTTATCTCTAAATTACCCGAGAGTTGTTGAGTTGCTAATTGAGAATCCAAGTAAATTAGGACCTGGGCAGCTCCTACATGTCTCACTGCCTACAGACTAGCTATCACTGCCTCATGCTCTACTTCATTATTAGTGGATCAATAGTCTAATCAAACAAACAGTTGCATTCTATCTTCATGCTATGGTATCAAAAGGATTCGAACTCCACTACCATGTAGAGTGGACAATCCATCCATATAAATTTTCCAAATTTTCTCTGGCTCAGGATTTTGCATCTCCGTCACAACATTAGCTACGACCTCAGTTTTGATGGTCACTTAGGGTTGGTATTATATGTCGTATTCACTTAACTCTGTAGTCCACTTGATTAATCTTTCGAATGCCTCTGAATTGATGAGTACTCGGCCTAGTGTGTTATTAGTTAAAAAAATTATGGGGTGAGAGAGAAAGTAAGGGTGTAACCTTCGAGTGGCTAAAATCAGCCCGTATGTCAATTTCTTGAGAGCAGTGTAGCAATTTTCAACATGGTCAATAAATGACTTAAAAAATACACCAGCTACTATTCGTTGACCAATGCTGACCTGATAGCCATTTTGGTGGAAGACAAGTATATCCACAGTGACTCACCAGCGAAGAGCTTCTTGAGTACAGGTAAAGAAGATAAGTAATTATTAAGCTCCGCCAGCGCTTTATCACATTCAATGTCCCATTGTAATTTTATGGCTCGATGAAGTACTTTCTAAACACTGATCGAATGACTTTGAGATGAACCGGGAGAGAGCCGTAATGCATCCAGTTAGACGTTGAGCTTCCTTTAGATTGTGTGGTAGGGCATATCATGGAGGGCCTTCACATTGCTTGGGTTGGCTTCAATTCTCCGATCAGTCACAATGTAACCGAGAAGTGTCCCCTCTTAGCCCCCAATAAACATTTGTTGGGGTTGAGCTTGACTTCGTATTTCCTTAGAGTCTGGCATGTCTCCTTAATATTTGTACATAAATTAGCAGCTCGGAGGGATTTGATTAGTATGTCATCAAATCCTTGGATGTATAATAAGCCTTCTTATCATCTCTGTTGGCCATATGTCCTAGAATATCCCTTGACCACACATTGTTAAAGATTCAACTGCTATATATATTCTGTAAGTACCTCGTGTCGATTTTGATGTAATCAACCAAGTCAAGTTAGACTCTACGTTATTTGATGTCTTGTGTCTGAGTGTGCAAAGACTTTGGAATGCAAGAAGTCGAGCGGAAGATGCGGTGGACGAGAAGGATGACACGGGAATAGAGTCGACAGGCTCGGTGCATTCGAGGAATAGGAAGCAGCGGAAGAGTACACCGGTGGAGCCAGAAGGACACGGGTGGCGCTTTCTAGGGACGAGAAACAGGAGTGGAAGCCTGCTCGAGGAGAAGGTCAGAGTATCATCCAAGCGACCGGAGATGAAGCCAACGATCAGAGAAGGACGTTGAGCTTAATTCCTTTAGATTGTGTGGTGGGGCATATCTTGGAGGGCCTTCACATTGCTTGGGTTGTCTTCGATTCTCCGATCAGTCACAATGTAACCAAGAAGTGTCCCCTCTTAGCCCCCAATAAGCATTTGTTGGGGTTGAGCTTGACTTCGTATTTCCTCAGGGTCTGGCACGTCTCCTTAATATTTGTACATAAATTAGCAGCTCGGAGGGATTTGATTAGTATGTCATCAAATCCTTGGATGTATAATAAGCCTTCTTATCATCTCTGTTGGCCATATGTCCTAGAATATCCCTTGACCACACATTGTTAAAGATTCAACTGCTATATATATTCTGTAAGTACCCCGTGTCGATTTTGATGTAATCAACCAAGTCAATTTAGACTCTACGTTATTTGATGCCTTGCGTCTGAGTGTGCAAAGACTTTGGAATGCAAGAAGTCAAGCGGAAGATGCGGCTGACGAGAAGGATGACACGAGAATAGAGTCGATAGGCTCGGTGCATCCGAGGAATAGGAAGCAGCGGAAGAGTACACCGGTGGAGCCAGAAGGACACGAGTGGGGCTTTCTAGGGACAAGAAACAGGAGTGGAAGTCTGCTCGAGAAGAAGGTCAGAGTATCATCCAAGAGACCGGAGATGAAGCCAGCGATCAGAGAAGGCGTTGGATGGCTAGCACGAAGTTGACCTCTCCGGGTGCCTGGACCAAATGGTCTGAGTGCTCAGACCGTCTGGGTGCCTGGACAAGATGGTCTAGCCGCTCGGACCACCAGGGTGCTCGAAGGGCTCCTTGTCCCTACGGATCAACTTTTGGGCCCATGTTAGCACCGATTCGGGTGGCCAGACATAGTCCAGGCGCCCGAAGATGAAAAATCAATCTTAAAGCCATTGCAAAGACCGTTGCATGACGATAAAGTTTGCCACGCTGGGGTGCCTGCTGAGGGTCCGGACGTTCGGATCGTGCCACGTTAGTAAACGATCATATTTGACCAGTGGGCTATAAATAGAGCACTGATATTCTTCATTTCAAACAACACTTTCTGTATTCAAATTATTTCACTCGATTATTCATTTGTCTATGCATTAATGTTGTGTACGAGGCTTCTCCGCCTCCGATTTGTGTCAAAGGAGTAGATTAGTTGAGCTTCATTTGCCTTGGATTAGCAACCTCCCCTGTTGCAAACCAAGTAAACCCTTTGTTTTTTATGCAATTTAGTTTCATCTTTTTACTGTTTATCTTACTTAAGTTAGAAGCTCCGAGAAAGGTTATTTTTGTTTTTTTAGGGCAATTCACCTCCCTCTTATCAACCGCACGAGACCTACAATTAGTATTAGAGCGAGGACACTTCAGAAGGACTAATCGCCAACCGAAGCACACAAGAATGATCGGACCAAGCATCTACCCGCCTAAGTTCGAGGGAGAGTTCGTCACTTGAAAAAGAAAATGGAGGTATTCTTCAAAATTGATTTTGATTTACTTTTAATTATGAAATATAATTTTGTAACACCTAAGGATTAGCAAGGAACTGGTAAAAAAGAATATTTTGTGGACGAAGCAGGTGCAAGCTGACTTCGTGGTAAATGGAAAGGCAGAATTCCATCTGCTAAGTATTTTACCACAACAAGAAGTCAAGCAGATTGGAGCTTACGAGTCAGCCAAAGAGCTTTGAGAGAAATTCCTGGAACTGCACGAAGGTACCTCGGAGGCGAAACTCGCAAGATGAGACCTACTTCGGAACCAAATCATCAACCTCCAGATGGAAGAAGGCGAAACAGTCACACATCTACACTCGAGGATCAAGGAGTTAATCACCAGACTCACGAATATCAGAGAAATAGTAACAAACTAAGATTCATTAAGGTATGCTTTAAATGCATTTCCGAGAACACCCGAGTGGACTTCGATAGTCGACTCGTTCTACATCTCTAAGGACCTCGAGATGAGTATCTTAGAAAATTTATTTTCTACTTTTGAACTTCACGAATCAAGATGTGTAGACATAAAGAATAAAGAAAAGAAGGCTCAAAACCTAGCACTGAAGGCTAACTAGAAAGGCGAACTAGATTCAGACAGATCGCTTGACGAAAACGAAGCTACTTTTATGGTAAGAAAATTTAGTAAATTTTAAGTCTAACAAGTCGTAGGCCAAGAAAATGTCAGGAAACAAACGACAAGTGCGATACTATAATTGACAAGAAGAAGGGCACATCAAGGATAACTATCCAAAACTGAAGGACAAAGACAAGAATAAAAAATCGACCCAGAAAAAGTACAAGAATCTAAAGGTAACATGGGACAAAACGTCGTCATCAGAGTCAGAGATTGAAGCCTATGCCGGACTTGTGCTGATGGCAAGTCACCAAGATGATGACAAAGTGAGTTCATTCGAAATGAGTTTGGAGATCATCGACGAAGGAGGAGCCACTTCGGAACAAAATAGCAATATAGAGGGAGCATCAGATAACGAGATCGACAAGGTAAGTCATGTACGATTTCTACCTCCTAGCAAATTATACAAATTTATAAAAATGCTACCTAAAAATTCTTGTAAATTAGAAATGGAAAATGAACAATTTAAAAAGGAAAATGAAGAATTAAAAATAACTTTAGCAATATCCTGTCGATTAGAAGATTTTGATAAGTTAAAAATTAAAAATGAAAAATTAAGGGATTAAATAGAACAACCTGAAAAGAATCAGGTTCATAGTTCTAGGAATTATTCAGGGCTAAATTGATATTTCAAATATCACAAGAGTCAAATTAAAAAAATTATAAAAAAATTTATTCCTAGAAAATAATTAATTAATCCAGTAGGTCGGAATCTATATTGAGTTTCAAAATCATGTTTATATTAAATTTTCATGCATGTGTTAATTTTAATTTGATTTAATATTTTTTATTGTCTAACTATTCATATAAATTCTTTCACATCATTTCTCTTTGAAATTAATTAGATCGTAATTTTTCTGAGATAAAGGATTTTATTACTTATATTTAGGAAAATTTATAATTTTTTTTTTACTATTGTATTATTTTTTATGAGTTTTTCAACAAAAATTATAATTTTAAAATTAAAATTATTTCACAAAATAATTTTTAAAAATTTGATTTTTTTTTGTGAAAAACATCATGTTTTCTATAAAATAAAATTTTGTTAAAATTTCTACTTACTTAATTTTCTTATAATTTTTTGCCAAAATACTAATTTTTAATATTATATATTCTCAAACATTTAGTTTTCAAAACTTTATTTTTTTCAGAAATACTTTTGATTTTTACATTCTCAGCAAATTTTTTAAAAATTTTCAAGCTCAAAATCTATTTTTAAATATTTTTTCAATAACAAATCTCTATGAATAGAATAATTAAATTATCTACTTAATTTAATTTTGTTAATTCATGACAATTTTATCACTATTTTGGATAAATATATTTAGCTGTTAATAAAATATAGAATTTTTCAATGATTGAAATAATTTTAAAATATGTTTTTCTAAATCAAACTTTTAAATCACAAAAATTCAGTTTTTTTTAAAAAAAATCTCAAAATTTTTCTAAGTATTGATCATTGTTTTAGTAGCCCTTAGAATTTTTCACAGATTTTTTATATAAGTACCCCTATGTTTGATGTAATCAAAAGAGGAGAATATTACATTAAGTCTAGGGAGAGGTACATTTATTTTTTTTTGCATATTAATTGTTTTAATTGCATTAAATGTTTATTAATTGCAATTATTATACTATTCTTTTTAACCCCAACTTAACTTGGGTTGATCATATCAAAAAGGGGGAGATTTTAAGTACCTCGTGTCAGTTTTAAAGCAATCAACCAAGTCAAGTTAGGCTTTGCGTTATTTGATGCCTTGCGTTTGAGTGTGGAAAGACTTATGAACGCATGAAGTCGAGTGGAAGACACGACGGACGAGAACGATGGCACGGGAATAGAGTCGACGGGCTCGGTGCATTCGAAGGACGGGAAGCTGTATAAGAGTGCACCGATGGAGCAAGAAGGACACGCGCGGCGCTTCCGAGGGACGAGAAGCCGGAGAGGAAGCCTGCTCGAGGAGAATGCCGAAGGTAGGTTTGGGTGAGCTCAACTGTGGAGGGTCGGAGCATCACCTAAGCGATCGGAGACAAAGCCAGTGATTGGAGAAGGCGCCGGACGGTCAACACGAAGTAGACCAGTCTGGGCTCTTGGACCAAATGGTATGGGCGCTCGAACTGTATGGGCTCCTGGACAAGATGGTCCAAGTTCTTGGACAAGATGGTTCAAGTGCCCGAACCACCAAGGTGCCAGAAGGATGCCTCGTCGCTGTGGATCAACTTTTGGGTCCACTTCAGCACCGGTTCGGCGCCCGAATATGGTCCAAGCGCCCGAAGATGAAAAATCAATCACAAAGTCATTGTGAAGACTATTGCGTGGTGATAAAGTTTGCTACATTGGGGGCACCCGGAGAGGATCCGGGCGCCCGGATCGTGCCATGTCAGCAAACAGTCAGATTCAACCAGTGGGTTATAAATAGAGCCTTGGTCTTCTTCATTTCGAACAACACTTTCTGTATTCGAATTATTTCACTCTGTTCTTCATTTGTCTATGTGTTCAACGTTCTGTACGAGGCTTCTCCACCTCCGACTTATGTTGAAGAAGGAATTGATTAGTTGAGCTTCATTTGCCTTGGATTAACAACTTCCATGGTTACAAACCAAATAAACCCTTCGTGTCTCGTACTCTTTTTTATGCAATTTAGTTTCATCTTTTTAAAGTGTTTATCTTACTTAAGTTAGAAGTTTCGAGAAAAGTTATTTTTGTTTTTTTTTTCAGAATAATTCATTCCCCTCTTATCGGCCGCACGAGACCTACTTAGGTTTATGCATACATGCAAGAGAATAATCAATCTTATCTCTAATTAACTACTTTGTATTATATATATAATTTCTATGTTAGTATGGGCATGCCATGTGCACTCAAATGCTCTAAGTCTAGGGGATACAATTGGAAAAGAAATTAATTCTTTAGAGTCATGAATAATTATAAAAAGATAATTACTAATTGAATGAAGCCCTCATTGATTTATCAATTTTAGAATTGGCATCATTCATTCTTGTCTTATTATTTTTTATTTGTCTTGTTTCGTATTTTGGTTCTTTAAAATACGATAACACATTTTTTAATTTCTAATGCTAAGTTTTAATTAGTAGAAAGCGAGATGACATTAATGAAGGGGACAAATTAGCAAATTAATTCTTTTAAGTTTATAAGATCGAGGTTCTTTAAGAGCTTTGAGTAATTAGGGTCACTATCAGCTTTTTAAGAGGCTCAAGTAAAGGATCGTCAAGACGTCTAGTGGATGACTCGAGTGAAAGACAGGGTCGTAGCCAGCAATATTTTGTCTGGTGGGCACTGGACAAAATGTTTTTATATATTAATTTGAACTTCACATAATAAAAATAAAAGAAACTAAATAAACATACCGAATTCTTATTTAAGCCGTATTTTACGATTTTTCAATACATCAAACTTGTTTATGATAAATTCTGTATCAATACTTGAAGCAATATTCCTCTCTATATAAACAACCATGGTATTGGCCAGAAGGTCATTTTCCATTTTATTACGAAGTGGTGTCTTAATGAGTTTCATCCCTGAAAAGGCTTGTTCTGTAGTTGCTGTAGAAACTGGAAGAGTCAAAACCAATCGAACCAACCTATCAATCAAAGGATAGATAATTGACTTTGTCGTTCTGGCCAATGTTTGGCACAAATGATGCAAAGAATTAAGATTCTGAAACTGCACATGACGTGGTATATCAAATTTATAATGATCTAATTCTCTCTTCAAATCTCCTCTTTCTTCTAGATTGAAATCATAGTAGTAAAATTTATCAACAAGAGAACAAATGTGAGGCAGAGAAAATGATTTGAATCCATCAACGGGACTCAAAGCATTACTGAGAGTAAGAAGTTCTATTGTGCCCTATGGAAATCTTTCATTCAATTCCATCAACTGAAAATCTATTACTGCATTAAATATTTCAAAATGATAGTGATCATGAACTGTTATATTGTTTTTCTGCTGGCAAGAACGTTTTGTACCTCGTGTGTAGCAATCATCAAAGTCTGGCACCTCAATATCATTGCTTTCACAAAACTTCAACACACTCCAAAGAAATCCTTCCCATCTATCATCTCGGATTTGTTGAAGATTTAGTCTAGTAGTAGAAACCAAATTTATAGCATTCAAAATATCTGTCATTCTTCTGTAATGTCTGACACAACTTATCTGATATTCCCAAAACTTCATGCATCAAAAATAATACAAATACGAAGTCAAATGATTTTATATCCAAGTACAAACCTTTAGCCTCTCCTCGAATGTTACTATTGGGACCTTTGTCGACAAGATCTTGAAGAAGTGTACTCACTGAACCAAACAAACCAATGAATCTCCTAACAGAGTTGAAATGTGAACTCCAACGAGTAGCTCCAGCTCGTACCAAAGAACAATCTTGATTAGATCCAGTACCAGTGTCAATTTCTCCCAATTTTATCAAATCATTAATTTCATCTTTTCGGATAGATTTTAATTGAAACTGACATTTAGCAGATGAACCAACAAAATTAATAGCCGAAGTTAATGTTGAAAAGAAACGCCACACATCATGCACCTCTTTAGAAACTGCAACTAAAGCAAGTTGTAGTCTATGAGCAAAATAATGAATATAATAAGCATGTGGAGAATCTTTAAGAAATAAAGCCTGGAGTCCATTCCATTCCCCACGCATATTACTTGCGCCATCATAGCCTTGCCCCCTTAGATTTTCAGTTAACAGATTGTATTGGTTGAATACATTGCATATCTTTTTTTTCAAAGTTAATGCACTTGTATTTTCAACGTGAACAACTTCAAAAAATCGTTCTCTAATGAACCCATCCCGATCAACATATCTTAAAATGATAGCCATTTGTTCTTTACTTGATTCATCAATTGCTTCATCAACGAGGATACAAAACTTGGCTTCTCCAATTTCTGCACGAATTTTATCCCTCACAATATCAGCAATAATTTTCAAAATCTCTCTTTGAATTTCTGGTGATGCGTACTTTGCATTTTTAGATGCTTTTTCCAAAGTACTACCAATTTCAGGATTCATTCTTCCCAACAAAGCTACCAATTCCAAATAATTTCCACGGTTTTTAGAGGCAACTGATTCATCATGACCCCTAAAAGAACAACCTTGCATTGCAAGAAACTTCACACTTTCTATGGACACCTTTAAGAGTAACCGATTTTGCTCAATTTGCTTAGAAGATTGTTTTTCTAATCTTCTATCAATATGCTGATCAAAATTTTTCAAATCTCCCCATTTTCGCATGGCAAAGCTATGTCTTGAATTCCCATCTCCTTCATGTCTCTTGAATGGACAATTTTTACAATTAACTCGTTCCCAATTTTTAAATCCCGTGACAGTGAATGTGTCAAATTGTGCTGAGTTAGTGTCAAAAACATAGCAAGGGAAACAAAATGCACTTTGTTTCTCAATAGAAAATTCAAGCCAAGGATATTTTTGAAACCAAGAAGATTGGAATCTACGCTTTTGACCTTTACATTCTCAGTAAAAGGATAATCATATATAGGTTGAATTGGCCCTTTATCAATATATGCTCTTCTTACCTCATCTTGAAGTTCAATGGGATGTTGTAAAATTGGGATGCGAATTCCATGATCAGAAACATATTGCAAATTGTTACTTGAATTCGGAAGTGGTTCATCAAAAGTCTCATTTTCAAGTCTTGGTCTTTTAGCAGATGTTGGTTCTGAAATACAAGGAGATATGTTATTTGGCCCATTTAAATCACTTGTTGATTCATCATTCTTCTTTCTAAAGAAATCAAAGATTTTTTGATTCTTCATTGTAATATTTCACCTATAATCAAAATAAATTTTGTAAGTCTAAATTATTTAAGCTAATTCAATTCAAATTGCAAATTCTTTACTTTTTTTAACCTATAATATAAGTTCAATTAAAAAGAATCAGCATAATTATAAATATAAAATAACAAGTAAAATCATTTTTCAAAAATAATTTTTTAAAAAATACACTTCGAATATGTGGGAAGCTAACAAATGAAACAAATTTGTCTACATTTTCAAATATGAAGATAAAAATTTCAACCGTACACAACATTTTCAAATTTCAACCCTAAAAATTTTCACAAATTTATCTTCTTTGAACAAATATAAACTAGATACTAAGTTCAATGTTTACATTTTCAATCCTAAATATTAGAAATCATAAAATCCCCAATGTTCAATTTCAACCCTAGAAAATAAAAATCTTAATATATTCACATAATATTAAAAAAAAACGTAATCTATATACTATGCAATTGATTATACTATTATGTATAAATAAAATCGAAACACAAACCTAAGAGAATTTTAGTTTCTTTAAACTTTTCCAAGCCGCCACTTTTTTGTCTGTGTGCCAAGCCGCCACTTCTAACTTCTTTGTGAATGATTTAGGGTTTAGTGACTTTAGTCGGTGGCTTTAATGCTTTATCAAATATTTAATAATCAGCTATTAATAACCTAGGCCTTGAATTGGGCTTTAAAAATGAATTGGGTTTGATTTAATAATTACCTCTAAATGAAATGTGCTTTAAATATATATACCTAGGCTTAAAATTTTAAAATTTCTGCTGGGCTTGTGCCCAGCTTTGCCCATATTATTCTCCGCCCCTAGTGAAAGATCATCAAGGGATTCCTTATAGGATACAATTAAAAGTTCATCCATCTTGGGAAAGAGGTCACTAAATGCTACAAAAATTATGGCATTGAGGTTGAATCGATTGCTCTTAATTAATTTATAAGAAGGCCCTTTAAAAATCATCACTAAAGGATCTTCAATAATGAGGTCATTAGTGAAGTCTTTTAAGATTAAATCATCAAAATGATTTAAAATTAGATCAATGGAGGATTTTTTTTTTAAAAAAGTTTAATTCTTCTAATTTATAAATTTTATATAAGGTAGAAACTCTTCTTATCTTCCAAGTAGTATATTTCAATATTCTTCTACCCTTTCAAGTTAATCATGTTTTGGAAGTAGAAAAATGTGTTGGATAATCTTGTCGGAGAAAAAAGGAAATATTCTGAATTTACAATACAAAATTTAGACTTATCTGTTGAGTGACATGAGCTGATAATCTCAAACTGCCAAGTAGAGAAGAAAGAACTACTTGAGATAACTGAGTTGATTGAAAAATTGGGTTGCCCTATGTGATTGACTGTCGAGTGTCGACTGCAGAGTGATTGAGTGCTGAGTCACTGACTGTCAAGTGCTGAGTCACCTACTGTCGAGTGTCGACTGTTGAGTGCTGAGTCATTGACTGCGGAGCGCTGAGTCACCGAGTGTCGACTCCCAAGTCATTGAGACATGCATGCTAACATTTCCTTAAAATAGATTCTTCATCCTCTAGCTGTACTTTGAGGTTATGATGGATGTTTTTTTTCCTAGGATACAATAGCAGAACCACGTACATATCCAAGCTCTAATTGCCCTTGGTGAACTGAGAGGTAATCGATTGCTACTGTTGGTGCTGTTTGCACTAACGGTCTAACTCAGGTTTTGATGAATGACAAGTAAGTTAAGTTAGGTATTGTTGTGATCTAACCATCTTACCAAGTGTGCAGGAGATTAACCAGATAGTGTTGGATCGAGATCGCGTTAGAAGGGAGGGGGTGAATAACGCTCATGGCTTTCACGCGTTTCGTAATCGGAAAACTTGATGAGAGTGAAGCAGCGGAATAAATTAGAGACAAACACACAAAACGACCCAAATTTTAACTTGGTTCAGAGCCTTGGGCGACTCCTACTCCAAGGTCCACGCTCAGTGAACATTTACTTTGGGCAATTCACTATCAAATCGCAAAGTACAGATTAAGTATTACAAAACTGAAATAATAAAGCTATACCGACAACAGAATTTAGAGAAATGAAGCTCCGGGTTGTTGGAGACTTGTCGTAACTTAGTCGGAGCGTCTCGTTAGCAGCACGTTGTAGTAGGATCACTTGAGAATTGTTGTCTCTAGCTGCTGGTCAAAGAAGTCTTAAATAGGTTGTTGGAGGCGCCTCCAATGCCCTATGGAGGCGCCTCAAACACAAAAGTTTATCCCTCTTCCTGCGCTGCGATAAGCCTTCACTACCTGCTGCTTATCCAGCCTGGAGGCGCCTCAATCAACCATCTGAGTCGCCTCAAAGGCAGTGTCCAAGGCGCCTCAGACTCCCTTGAGGCGCCTCCATCTCCACTTCGCAGCCTGCTTACCCCTTTGCACCCGAGGCGCCTCCAAGCTCTATGGAGGCGCCTCGGATACTGTTCATCCGAGGGAAAATCTTGTTCTTTTGTACCTGCAAGACATGTTAGCCCCAAAACACAAACATATCCTGCAAAACAAAGTTAGCACATATAAATTTATTAAATGAATTGTTCGACAATCTCCAGACTGTCCAGTTTTGACTTCGGATTTTCAACCGGAAACCCTAGGTCGAAACGACGCCTACTGTTCTCTCTTCCGGGGAAGGCATCCTCACCTACTACACTCAGGAGAGTTTACCTTTTGCCATTTTGGTCCTCTAGATCGACTAGAATTTTGCTCGGCGCTTGAGTCTTCTGGTCTTCATGCTGGACGTCCGGTCCACGACCCGTCCAGTTTTCCACCCGGTTCGCGACACCAGGATTTCAAACTAGGGTTACTGCCCCCTAGGATTTTTGCCCAAAGACCTCGACCCGCCAAGGCTTTCCGCATAGGATTACCACCCCCTATGATCTAGGGTTACCGCCCCCTAGGGTTTCCCACTTACCTAACCGCAAGTATGACTTTTGTCTAAGTACACTTATGACTTTTCCTGCAACGCTTATTCAACATATTAGTAAACAAAACACCTTAACTTTGAACCTTTTGACATAATCAACACATAGGTTTGATCGTCGGATGCTTCCCGCACCAACAATCTCCCCCTTTTTGATTATGGTAACACAGTTAAAAGTTAAGTAAAACATGACAGTAATTATGAAAATTTCTAACAAGAAATAGGAGCATTAGTAAGCAAAAAAAAAAAAATTAAATTACAAACACTTACTCCAAAGCTCCCCCTAGATCAAAGGTTATATATTTAAATATGTTTAAATTAACTTTGACTTTTCTTTTCAACACAGTTCAAAGTTAAGTAAAATATAACAGTAATTATGAAAATTTCTAACAAGAAATAGGAGCATAAGTAAGCAAAAAAATTTTAAATTACAAACACTTACTCCAAAGCTCCCCCTACATCAAAGGTTATATATTTAAATATATTTAAATTAACTTTGACTTTTCTCTCCTCCTTTGACATAAATCAAAAAGAACCCAAGTAGAGAGAGGTTTGTTAAAAAAATATTAACTTCGTTTAGTTTTAAGCTCCCCCTGAAGGGTAGCTAAAATTTGAACAAAAAATGTTTAAAATTTTAACAACAAATGTTTTGAAAAAAAACACTTAGCTAATTTTGAAAGTGCTTTGAAAAGACTTAGTTCTTTCAACAAAAACTTAGCTTCTTTAAATAATTGCTTTGAAAAATATTTAGCTAAATTTGAAAACGTTTTAGCAAAGTTTGAAAAAGACTTAGCGAAGTTTTTTTTTTAATAATTCTTTTTAGCAATATATATATATATATTTTAAGAAAATAATTTTTCAAAATTTTCAAACATTTTTCAAATGTTTTAAAATGATTTTTCAAATATTTTTTAAAGGATTTTTAAATAATATTTAAAGGATTTTTAAATAAATTTTTCAAATAAATTTTTAAAGGATTTTTAAAATAATTTTTAAAAGTTTTTTTAATAATTTTTCAAATAATTTTTAAAGGATTTTTTAAATAATTTTAAAGAATTTTTTAAATAATTTTTAAAGGATTTTTTAAATAATTTTAGTTAATTTCAATTTGATTAAATTTGAATTAATTTGTTTTAAATTGAATTTACTTGATTAATATTATTGATCCATCTCACCCTATTATAAGTTATCAATCAAGTAATCTTAAATAATTTTGTGAGATGATTATCTTTAATTAAGATTATTTCTAGGGATTAATTTACATTTGAGTTAAACTTAGGTTTTCCAATTAGTCAATTAAATATGTATTTCAAAAATTGGTTCCTAGGTCATGGCGAGACACTTGGCCTTCTTGAGTATGAGATCATCCACCACTTCCTAGACAGAACCGCTCAAGGAGATTATATATTTAGTTTTCTTTTTGAACCCCCTAGGTTTAACTGAACAAGTGTAAATTATGCCTAAGTCCTTAAACTATCCTAAAACTAAACATGTATAAAAAAAAATCAGACAATTCTATCTATTTATAAAAATGGCCTTTCTACTGGCTCCCCCTGGATTATAGCCTCGATATGGTCTATCAAGGTAGTAGATCTGATCCTTAGGGACCCAATATAGTCCAAGTCCAACTTGATTAACCAAGTTCGACTTGGGGACCCATGCTTGGACTATGTTACTATTTTTTCTATTAACTAAGGATAGATATGCTTTGTATTTTCTTTTGGTTTTAAATCCAAGTCCGGATTTGTTGAAAACAGCTCGCTGTTTTCCAAGAATCAGATCAAGATTCTTGGAATCCAGGGTGAACCGTTTCAACGTTTCCTTGAGTTCTTTAATTTGAGTTTTCAAATTAGAATTTTCTTCCTCAAGTTGTTGGACTTGAGTTGAACTTCCAATTTGAACTGGCTCAGTTAAAGAACTCGAGTCAGTCGCTTCTTTAAGGGATGTTACCTCCTTTTGGAGTGACTTGACCCAGACATTGGATTTAACCAACTTTTTTTTAATAAATAAGGAACTAAATTTTTTAAATCATCTAATTGAGTTTCGGCGAGTAGAGAACTTACAGTGGGGTTCGGTCCTTCGGAAACGGATCCGTGGCTTCGCTCGGACTCAGTTTCTGACTCGCTCTCGCTTTCAGACTCAAACTCGGACTCGGTTTCGATGATGTTTGCTTGCACTGGTAACGCGAGGAAGCTTGCCAGTTCTTCTTTGTCTGACTTGGATTCATTTGACGACTCGGACCAAGTTGCATTTAATGCTTTCTTTCTTTGTTGCTTCTTATTTGGACAGTCCGGCTTATAGTGCCCCTTCTGGTTACTACCGTAGCAGGTGACTCCAGTCTTGTCCTTCGTGTTTGTTTGAGTCACCTTTTTCAATTTGCATATCTTTCGTACGAGCTTTACCAGTTCGGAAATAGCCTTGTCGTCGTCTTCTGTGTCTGATTCGTCTTTGCACTTGAGTTTGGTTTTACGCTTTGGTTTAGTTTCCCGGGTTCTGCTTGTACCTGCAATTAAGGCAATACCCTTCTCGATTGAGCTTGCATTAGACTGTTCATGTAATTCAAATTCAGAGAACAGTTCATCTAATTTAATTGAAGATAAGTCCTTGGATACTTTGTAAGCATCAACCATGGATGCCCACAAAGTGTTCCTCGGAAAAGCGTTAAGCGCATACCTTATGACGTCGCGATTTTCTATTCTTTGGCTAATTGCGTGGAGGCAGTTAAGAAGGTCCTAGATGCGTGCATGGAGCTGGCTCGCCGTCTCACTTTCCTGTATTTTGATGTTAAATAATTTATTTAAAATTAAGTCGTGTTTGCTTACCTTAGCATCGGGAGTGCCCTCGTGCAGCTCGATCAGCTTTTCCTATTGCTCTTTGGCACTTGAGAAGGGTCCTACTCTGTTGAGTTCCTCCTTTGTCAGCCACATTGTAGCATGCAGGTTGCTTTGACATTGGCTTCAACCTTCTTCTTTATGCTGGTGTCCCAGTTGATGCATGAAACTAGTTCTCCGGTGCCGTCACGTGGAAGCTCGAGACCGGTCTGGATAATGATCCACATCTCGACTTGTGTCTTGAGGTGGTATTCCATCCGGTTCTTCCAATAGCCAAAATCGTCTCTGGTGAAAAGCGGGGGTCGGACTGTACTGTAGCATTCTTGGAGAGCCATGAAAGCAGAATCTTGCACATAAAGAAAAACAATGGAAGGGAATGTCCCAGGACTTAATCCTGGACTAGTAGTGCGGAAAAAATATAGAAATGGAAATTCACGAATTTTGAGAAAAAATAATAAAATAAAATATTATTAAAAATATTACAAAAATATTATTTTAAATTTTACTAAATGTGATATTTTATCAATACTAATAAGCGGTGAAGTGATGAAAATGAATTTTTTAAAAATAGTTTTGGAGGGAAAAAATGAAAGGCGTAAGGTTTTATTTTTACCCTAAACGAATGAGAAAGCGACGAAAAAAATGCTCGAACGGTAGTTGTACCAATTCAGATCCACCCCGCTCTGATACCAATTGTTGGATCGAGATCACGCTTGTCACGCCCCAGAGGAGTCCCCGTCCGAAGAAATTTCGGCAGCATCTCCCCTATACGGCGGACAATCTGAAACTTTACTACATCACCATATACCTCAGCCACAAGCGGCTGGAATAATAACAATAATAAATAGACAACAACACAGACAACCATGCAGTTTATATAAATTTCAGCCTCTGGCTGACACATCCACGCAGTTTAATAATAATCAAACTGAACAATAGTACGATGACTCGAAAACAACCCTACTCAACTACACCCATAAAGCTCAAACCATATTCCTACTCCACTACACTCGTAAAGCTCAAATCCGACGATAAAACCAACTTACCTCTTCTTCCATCTAGGCAGGCATGTAGTAAAAGCAAATCCAAAACCAAATCCATCGACATCACAAAATCCATACAATGTCCATACCATCAAACAGAACAAGTTTAGCATAATCTAAATAAGAAAACCAAAAGACCAACAATATCCTCGTGGTCTGTAGGGGACTAGCGACAGGAACTCTCTCCTAACAGCATCAACCTGAAATAGCAACGGAGGAGGGTGTGAGTCCAACACTCAGCAGGTACAACTGATATGCAAAATAAGGAATATAACATCTAGCACTAATCATGCGTACAGTCTCCTGATACAAGAAAGATAAAATGCAACTGAGGAATGCAGAAGAAAAGTTGTACTAACCCGGACCAAGGTATAAGGGCAACAGGGTCGTCAGACCGAGGGTGTCATAATCCTGTATGTATGTCAATCATATGCATTCATATAAATGCAGCAAGTAAATGCAGCAAACACAAGCAATAAATGCATCATGCATATGATGCCAATGACATGGTCACCCCTGACGCCAGTCAGCCATCTCACACACAATGGTGAGTCCAAGTGGGTAGGGCTGTGACAACCGTGCACTCTGACATCACTGCCCCTGATGAGTGACCGAGTGGACGAGATGCTGTCGGAGTACACACATACTCTTACCCCAAATCATAAATGGGGGAGCGAAATGCTCTTATCTCCCGGTACACGATGACGGGGAGGAATCTCTGCCGGCTACCACACTGCATCACACTACCCATGAGCGGACCAACGGAGCCAAACAGAGTCCAACTGCCTGCCGGCTACCACGCCGCTACACTAAACCAACGGAGCCAAACAGAGCGGAACTGTCTGCCGGCTACCACGCTGAGTCACCAGACCAACGGAGCCAAACAGCAGAACTGCCACACACCTGTCTGATATACCACTAACACATGAGTGGTGGTGTGTACAGATACATGTAACTGGCGATGTGCTCGACAATAATGGAGCAGACAATCGCACAGCATGCAATCATGCATGATGATGCATGACACTAAACATGGCAATATCATGAACAACATAACAATAACCATATAAATAAATACAAAGTGTGTACCACAGGACAATGTATCAAATGGAAGGTACACCGATCAGATAGGGTATCAAATAAACCCTAGGTCCTGAACATAATGTATAATATGGTTGTGTCACTACCTCTAAAGCATGTATGATCAGGTAAATAATAACATGCAGTGCATAATAAGTAAACAAGCAACATGTAACAGATCATGTAGTGACCAACCTAAACAAATGGAAAACACAATCATTGCTATATGTTAAACATATTATTATGCATATCAAAAGACATAAATCAAAGTACCCACCTTAAATCGTAAAGTCCAATCTGGTCCAAATACGACGTCGAGATACTCGTCTCGTGTCAAAGTCCTGTGTCACGAATAGAAATACATCTTATTTAGCTACCATTCTTCTAAATAGCTAAATAAAATCTCAAATCCTAAATTAGGGCAAAACCCTAATTAACACATGTACCTAGGTTAACGTTAGTTATTAACCTATCTATCAATCATCGATAACCAAACCCTATTCCTTACCTCACTTCTCACAGCAAGGATGTTGCTGGAAATTATGGCCGAAAATCACAACGGCTGCCGGGAACACCTGCTGTCGTTCCAAACCCAAATACCTCAAGTTAACATAACGTATGGATCTTAAATTAGAAATACACCAGTACCAATTGATTACCTCATACCAAGATGGTTCAGACCAAAAATTTCCCACATAGCACAATCTCCCTGGATTCCAATACACTGTTCGAATCAAGAGGAGTGGAGATCATAGATCAGTTTAGGGATTCAACCATAGCATATAATCAAATCCCTATTAACCTAACACCGACCATACTTACCTCCAAGATCCTGCTAGGGCACAGCTCTGTGTCTTCTTCGGCACTGTCGAGCAGAAACACGAGTAGGACTCGGCACTGATGGCTCCTGTCCGAAACCAAACCCGAGCAGAGACGAAGTGGTGGTACTGATCCTTTCTTCCAGCGAGCTCTTGTGGCGATCTGTCGACAGCGTCAGTGGCTTCGGCGTCGCAGGAGGGGAGAGGGATCAGGAGGCAGAGGAGGGAAGGTCGGCGCTAGGGCACTCCTCGGAGGGGTAGCCGGTGACGGTGCTAGGGCACGAAGGTCGGCTGTGATGGTTGGCTCTGGCAGCACAGAGGGAAGGAGGTGAAGGTGAGGTCGGCGGTGTCTCGTCTGACCAGAGGAGGGGAGAGGAATCAGTGCCGGCAGTGGCGTCGGAGCTGGCTAGGGCACAGAGTCGGTGAGGAAGAAAATGATAAGAGGAATAAAGGGGAAGGAGAAGAAAACCGTCGGGGCCAGCGATTAGGGCAAGCCGTCGGGCGCAAGAGAAGAGGCTACGGCTTGGGTGCGCGAGGGAGAGAAGAAACGGCGAGGAAGAGAGAAAATAAAGAAAAAGGAAAAAGAAAAAGGAAATATAAAAAATAAACATTTCCTCGCTTAAATGGGTAGCCTAAACAGGCTTTTCCTGGGCCCCGTTTTTATCACTGTTAACTCGTCCGTACGAGCTCCGAAAAATTTCCAAAAATTTCGGAAAATTTCCTTATTAATATTAGCCTATTTTCGGTATTTTACATTCTCCCCCACTAATAAAAATTTGGTCCCCAAATTTCATTATCTACCATCAGCAAGTACTAACAACAGATATAAAGTATAAATGCTGAACGGTAAATTAAATCACATACCTCAAGTAAAAAGATGGAAATATCGAGCTCGAATAGTATCCTCGAGCTCCCAAGTAGTCTCCTCATCCGAATGATGCTGTCATCCGACTTTAACCAGCTGGATAGTCTTGTTCTGCAACTGACGCTCTTTCCGGTCCAGAATCCGTACCGGAATCTCCTCATAAGTGACGTCAGGCTGAACTGGAACTGAGACATCTGTCAGCACATGCGTCGGGTTAGGTATGTATCTCCTCAGCATAGATACGTGGAATACATCGTGAACGTCTGACAGGGACGGCGGTAGTGCCAGTCGGTAAACTACCGCTCTGATCCTCTCCAAGATCTGGAAAGGGCCAATGTACCGCGGAGCTAGCTTACCTCTGAGGACAAATCTCTTCACCCCTTTCGTGGGTGAAACTCGCAGAAATACATGGTCGCCAACAGAGAACTCTAGTGGTCTACGTCTCTGATCAGCATAACTCTTCTGACGGTCCTGCGCCTCTGACATCTTCCGTCTGATAGTACGGACCAACTCTGCATCCTGCTGAGCTCTATGAGGTCCCAACATCTGGGCCTCTCCAACCTCATCCCAGAGGGTGGGTGTCCGACAAGGCCTACCATACAACGCCTCAAACGATGCTATCTGGATAGCCGAATGAAAGTTGTTGTTGTAGGCGAACTCTACCAATGGCAAGTGGTCCTACCAACTGCCTCCGAAATCCATAACACACGACCTCAGCAGGTCCTCTAAAATCTGAATGGTCCGTTCTGACTGTCAATCTGTCTGCGGATGGAAAGCTGTACTAAATCAGAGTTGCGCGCCCAAGGCCTGCTGCAGACTCTGCTAGAAATGAGACGTGAACCGGGGGTCTCTATCTGACATGATAGTCAAAGGAACACCATGTAATATGATGATCTCCCGGCAATATAGATCTGCCAATCGATCCAGGGGATCAGTCCTCCGGATCGCTAAGAAGTGCGCGAATTTGGTTAATCGATCAACGATTATCCAAATCGTGTCATGGCCTCATTGTGTCCTCGGCAATCCCACCACAAAGTCCATAGTAATATGTTCCCATTTCCACTCGGGAATAGGAATCCGCTAGAGTAATCCGGCAGGTCTTTGGTGCTCAGCCTTCACCTGTTGACAGACAAGACATTTAGCTACAAATTCCACAATGTTTTTCTTCATACCGTTCCACCAGTAGGAACGCCTCAAATCTCGATACATATGGGTCCTTGAAAACATCTAAAGCTTCGCAAGCTCTAATGGAAAAATCAAGAACTCACAATGTCCGTACTAAAGACATTCCTAACCATAAGATCTCTGACAATAAATCTGAAATCCAACGGACCGATCGGATAGCTGGTGCAAAGTTTAGCTAGGTCGACGGGCCGACCGGATAGCTGGTACGAAATCCAAATAGGTCGACGGACTGACCTGATATCTGGCAAGGAAGTCTAGTTGGGTTTGTGGATTGACAACTAACAAGTTGGTAAGTTAAGGTAAGTTACTGGAGGAGAATTACTTTGTGAGGACGCATCCCGATTGAGAGACAGTAGGCGTCGGTCTAGGTTAAGTCCATTTTGGATCTCTAATCTGAGACCTTGACTAGTTTTTGGTCTTGGGAGGATAGGAACAAATTCATACTGCTCATTATTATTGTGCTAACATTTGTCTTGCAGTTTATTATTTGTTTATTGGACTAATGTGGTTTTGTAGGACAAAGGAGCAAAATTAACTTCGGGTGAACAGTGTCCAAAGGCGCATTCAACCATGATGGAAAGCGCCTTCGTACTGTCATAGAAGGCACCTTCCATGGCTATGGAAGGTGCCTTCCGCAGGATGAAATTTGGACTTTGTCGTGGATAAGTGTCGGGCTATTCAAGATCAAGTTTTTCAGGTTGGAGGTGCCTTCAATGACTATGGAAGGCACCTTCCATGCTCTTTATAAGCCTGCTCACTCAAAGCTTCAACATAAAACACACATATAAGCTACTACGCATTCGATTGAGCTTTCGATTGCTTTTGCTTCCTGCTATTACTCTAGAATGTCTGTCTGCCTTTGAGCTTCCAACTACGCATTCGATTGCCTTGCGACTGTTTCTGCGGACCCGTGCTTAGTCCAACTCATGGACAAGGCCATGTCGGCATGGCACAACTCATCCTCTAGTGGGTCAAGCGAGGCATGACTCAAATTATTTCTCAAGCAACCCGACATGATTGCCACACCACCACTATTAACAAATTGCAAGCCCTATGTTCCAACTTTTTTGGTTTCTAGGCCAGGGCTTTTTCTTTTTGTTAAAATTTGGGCAAATGGGGCTTTAGCCTAAACCTCGAACCAATTCAAATAACACAACTCAGGACATAAATCAAATGACAATTATCTAAAATTCATAAATACCCAAATGATATTGCAACCAAATCTTTGGGGATAGATCTTGGCTAATCTTTATCCTATTTAAAAGCTACAGACATTTTAAATGGCATATACCCCTGAATACTGGTCAAAACTATTATATGTTTACAAATAAAGCATAAAAGTGCATATAAAAATAGAAGAGACACAATTATATTAATTAGTGTTGTTATCTTTGCCCATTTTACCTTGACAACCTTGCATGAAATTGAGAGGGACCTCATTAGTTGGGGAGCTAGCATAAGTTAGTTGACACTAATCCCAGATAAAGAGACGTCTTCAACAAGTGTTTCTCTCTACATCACTGTCAACTTTGTAACCCAGAACTATTTCCCTTGCTCCCAAGTGCAATTTCAACCATGGTTTCTATGGTTTTAACAACTCTTGAAATTTGACCTTTCCAGTTGCTTTCGAGTGCAGGGACCTAGGTGAATCAAAAGTATTGGAAGAAATAAAATTGGCCAGCTCAAAGTCCCGTAAACGCAAGTTTACCCGACTCGCCCCAGCAATTAGTGGCATTCTTCTCTTATAATCCATAGTTTCTCTATCTGGCAAATAGTCACCATGATATGATGTTTGAACCTTAGTATACAAATCAAAGGCAACTGAATGATGAAGTGACTATGATGTTATCATGAGTTATAATGATGTCCCCTTGTGCATCACCAAATGAGATAGAGGAAAAACATATATTGTCTTAGAACACTTCCTAAATATAATTCCACTTCCGACCAAAATAGGAGGCATCCAATGGACCTTGACAATCGAATATAGCTGTAACAGATCCAGCCACCTACATTGGTTAACGAGATTAACCTGGGATAATTGTTGAGGGTGACTAACAATTGTGAGTTTTTCATCCTAAATTAGCATGAGTTAGCATAGCTCTCTGAAGAATACAAAGAAAATAGCATGAGAAATTGTTGGACAGGTTACCTTTTAAGTGAAGGCATGGAACCAAGATGTACGTCAATAGTCACAATATAAAGACACAAAGCATTTGCAAAAGCAATTATGATGTAGTTAAGTTAAAAACACATTTACCTCTTACTATACTACCACACATCATTGAGAAAGCAAATTATAGTTTCAATTCCTGGGCAGTAGATATTGTCTTAGTATGTAAAGCAGTTATTCAGTAGCCATCCCATAAAAGGAATGATTAAGAACCTGAATATAAGGTACAAATCAACAATAAGATGAAAAGGTTCACAATGGTAGAGCAGATTAAGTAGATGATGATGGACCAAATAGAAAACTGCTAATAGCTTAGCATATAGGTCAAAAGGATCAATATACAATAGAACATCAAAAAGTAAGTTTGGAATGAACCATTTATAGATGATAAATTTCACTAAAATATGAGAGACCATCTTTATAGTAGGACAAAGAATCCTGTCCTGGCCACCAAAAGTTTGGTAATTTACAGAGAGCATTTTACTAAATATTGAGAACAAGAAGCCTTCAGAAAATTTGCATATACACAAAAAAGGCTATCGCTTGATACACTCGGAATTATGTAGTTGTGAAATACACAAGAAAGTCTTTTAAAGTCCAAAATTAACAGAAAATTGAATGCTGCCATTTCTAAAAGCACAAGGGTAAGTAGGAAAGAAAAGTTTGTGAGGAATTGCTTAGCAGAAACAAGAAGCATAATATCTAATTAAAGGATTTAGAAGTATACTTGTAAAAATGCCAGCAAATGCACTTAAAAAGGATATAAAAAAGAAATGCTTAAAAAACAAAGTTAACCGAGATGTGTACCAGGAATAACAATGATCTCATTCGCAATGTCTTCATAAGTGCATTCACGTCAACACTCAGAACGGAAGCATCAGAAAGATGAAAACAAAGGTTAAGCAAATGTCTAAGCTTTCAAGAACTTAATTTGACAGCTCATAAGGCTTGTTTGTGTGTAAACAGACAGCATATGCACAAGTGACAAGTAAAACATCAAGAAAAATTCAATGTGATGTCAACTGCAAAAAAATTTTGAATTATTATCTAACAAAATCATAAATGGTCTTCAGTTGAGTAATCCATCTAAAAACATAAACACTTTGTTACAGAAGTGTTAGAATATGTAATATATTTATAGGGGTATTTCTGTAATTATGTAGCATACATCTTTCCTATAAAAAGCCTAACCCATGGTATCCAATACATGAGGTTTAGTTTTCCTTTTTAACATGGTATCAGAGCCACCAGCAAACCCTAATTTCTTAAGAAAACCCTAAAGTTTCCGCTGACCTTCTCCCTTGCGATTTCCACCAACACCACGCCACGCCTACCTCGCCGACGCCGCACTAGCTCGACGCCGCGTCTGCCTCACCGACGCCGCGGTTTCCTCTTCTCCTTTCCGCGCTCGCTGGCACCACAAGAAGCCGCCACGACTCCCACCTTTCCCATCTGGACCAGATCACCTCTTGGTCTCCGTCTCTAGTGCCTTCCCTGTCCCGGGCCACGGTCGCCACATCCACACGCCCAACGCCGTGACAGGGCTTCGCTTGGGGTTTCCGCTGCAGCCGCCGCCATAAAGGACGGAGAACTCCTTGGTCTGGTGATTGGTATGTGCTTTCGTTCTTTATCATCTCGTGGCATCACTAACCCTCCCGAGCACCGATCTCCGCTGCTTCTGCTGCCGCACCTCTTCTTTGGCGTTCTTCTACTACTGCTGCAAGCATTGCCGACGAAAGCACAGCACCATAATCCCTGGCCGTCGGATTAGGGTTTATCCTCACATCTCTTGCCGTCGTAGGATCCCCTCGATTGTCTTCCTTCCTGCATATCGCATATCTCTCGCCCCGTTTGTCCAGCCGATTGCCAACGGCGCCACAGTTCTTTCCAATCTGTTTTAATGGCTACATCTGGTGTTCCAAAGCTGGATACCTCAATCTTTACCAACCACATCACTGCACCCCTCTCTTCCGAGCAGTTGGATGGTAAGACTTATGCCTCTTGGGCATCTCACATTGAGCTTTGGCTTATTGGACAGGGATATGAGACGCATCTCACTCAAACTGAAGAAGATGTTCTAGTCGCCGATCGCCCTCTATGGAAGAAGGTTGACTCTCAATTGTGTTGTATTATCCGAACTACCATCCATTCATCTCTTAGGAATGTCTTCCGTACTCATAAAACCTGTAAGACCGTTTGGGCACAAGCTCCAACTCTTTACAAACACCTCTCGGCGACTCTATCAGGTTTGTGAAGATCTCATGACCATCCTCAGTGACCATCAAATTAAGGATTCAATGTCAACTTATCTGGGTTCGGTCTCTAGCCTTCTTTGTAACTTCAATGAATTGCTACCGCCTGCGACCACTCCTGTTGAAGAGCTTGAAAATCGGAAGAAATTTTTTATGTCTTTGGCTTTATATGGTCTGCCCACAGATTATTCTCATGTTCATGATCAAATCCTGGGCAGTCCCACAGAAGCTACTGTCACGCCCCGGAGGAGTCTCTGTCAGAAGAAATTTCGGCAGCATCTCCCCTGTACGGCGAACAATCTGAAACTTTCTACATGTCCACATACCTCAGCCACAGGTGGCTGGAATAATTGCAGAAATAAAATACAATACACAGACATTCCACGCAGTTTATATAACAAGTAAACAGAATGAATAATACTCTGACTCGAAATCAACCCTACTCCACTACACTCGTAAAGGTCAAATCCGATTTACTCACCTCTTCTGCCGTCCAGGCAGGCATGTAGTAAAACATATCGAAATACAATCCATCGATACATAAAATTCACACCAGATCCGTAGTATCAAAAATCCATAGTATCAAAAAAATAGAATAAGTCTGAACATAGACTAATAAAGAAGAAAACCAAAAGATTACTAAGCCCTCGTGGTCAGCAGGGGACTAGCAACTGGAACTCTCTCCTGACAGCATCAACCTGAAAAATAACAACAATGGAGGCAGGGTGAGTCCAACACTCAGCAGGTACAACTGATATACAAAGTAAGGAAATAACACCTAGCACTAATCATGCGTACAGTCTCCTGATATAAGAAAGATAAAATGCGTCTGAAGTAAACAGGAGAGAAACTGTACTAACTAGGACCTGGGTATAAGGACAAACAGTCCGAATGATATGGAAATCCTGTATTCATGTAAAACATAGGTATCCAAACAATATGCAATATATAAATGCAGCAAACACAAACACAAGCAATAAATGCATCATGCATATGATGCCAATGATGCGTCCTGGTCACCCCTGACGCCAGTCGATCATCTCACACAATAGTGAGACCGAGTGGGTAGGGCTGTGACAACCGTGCACTCTGTCGTCACTACTCCTGATGAGTGACCGAGTGGACGGGATGCTGTCGGAGTACACCTATCCTCCTACCCCAAATCATAAATGGGGGAGCGCAATGCTCTCAACTCCCGGTACACGATGACGGGGAGGAATCCCTGCCGGATAACACGTTGTGTCACACTACCCATGAGCGGACCAACGGTGCCTAACAGAGTCCCTTCTACAACACACTCTGCCTGAATCGACCACTAACCCATGAGTGGTGGTGTTTGCAGATCCATGTAACTGGCGATGTGCTCAACAATAATGGAGCGGACTATCACACAGCATGCAATCATGCAAATGGTGCATGACACTAACCACAAAATATCCTGACCTAATCCATATATATATAAACGTGCATCATAGGTCAACGAATCAAATCAAATCAAAGGTACACAGAAGGTATAAAACCTAGGTCCTGAACATGGTGAAGCATGGTATATCACTACCCCTATAAGCATGTATCAACAGGTAAGGAATACATGAGATGCAAAACAAACAATCAATCAATCATGTAACAATTATCAGGTAGTGATTAACCGGAACAAATAAGAACATAATTAATGCAACTTGTTATATTCACTACTATGTATATCAAATGACATAAGTCAAAACGCCTCCAATAGGAATGTCCAAATCCGACATCGAGATGCTCGTCTCGCGTCAAAGTCCTGTATCCAATAGATATACGATTATTTAGCTAAATTCCTATAAATAGCTAAATAAATTCCTTAACCCTAAATTAGGGCAAAAACCCTAATTTCAAAACACATAAACCTAATTCATCAACATGCATAACCATCTAGAAATCAAATCAAACCATGACCTACGACTAAAAAATCAATTTCCCTAATCGAAGTATAATCACTAACTAACCAAGTACACAGATTCCAACCTTTAAAGAAACCTGTTACACATCCATATTAATTCAACATCTAGATTAAACTAACCTTAACAGCTTCCTCCTTTAACCCCTCAACTGAACCAAGATTAGCCGCAGCAGATTGAAAACCCTATTCTGCCATATAAACCAAATCCAAACACTTATCAATTCCTCCACAACAAAATCTGAGAACAGAACCACAACCTAATTCCAATCAAAGCGAGGGTACAGAGCCTACAATCTATGATGGATCGAACCTGTGGCCGGTGACAGTGCAAGGGCACGGCTTCGGCAGGGCTCGGCTAGGGCACAGCGTCAGTAGGGCTCGGCTAGGGCACGACGTCGACACTGGAAGACGGCCGGCTGTCGGCTGTGGTAGCGGCGGCGCGTCGCTCAGCGAGGAGGAAGAGCACCCGGCGATGCTGTCGGGTGGAGAAGGTCGGCGTCGCGAGAGATGAGGGAAGAAGGGTTCGACTCGGGCAGAGGAGAAGAAGAAGAAGTGGAAGGGAGGAAGAAAAACCGCCGTGGCCGCGTGCGGTTAGGGCAAGAAGAGAGGGCGTCGGGCGCGCAGGCGGGGGTGTCGGCATGCATGTTCGGTAGAGAAAGGGAAAAGAAGAGAAATTAAAGAAAATAAAAGAAAATAAAAGAAAATAAAAGAAAAGGAAATGTAAATATAAACATTTCCTCGTTTAAATGGGGTAGCCTAAACAGGCTTTCCCGGGCCCCGTTTTTATCCCCGTTAACTCGTCCGTACGAGGTCCGAAAAATTCCCGAAAAATTCCCAAAAATTCCGGAAAATTCCCTTATTAATATTCGCCTATTTTCGGTATTTTACATTCTCCCCCACTAATAAAAATTTGATCCCTAAATTTCGTTATCTACCATCAGCAGTACTAACAACAAATATAAAGTATAAATGCTGAACAGTAAACAAATCACATACCTCAAGTAAAAAGATGGGGATATCGAGCTCGGATAGTATCCTCGAGCTCCCAAGTAGCCTCCTCATCCGAATGATGCTGTCATCCGACTTTAACCAGCCGGATAGTCTTGTTCCGCAACTGACGCTCCTTCCGGTCGAGAATCCGTACCGGAATCTCCTCATAAGAAATGTCAGGCTGAACTGGAACTGGAATATCTGCCAGCACATGCGTCGAGTCAGGTACGTATCTCCTCAGCATAGATAAGTGGAATACATCGTGCACGCCTGACAAGGACGGTGGTAGGACCAGTCGGTAAGCTACCGCTCTGATCTCTCTAAGATCTCGAAAGGGCCAATGTACCGTGGAGCTAGCTTACCCCTGAGGCCAAATCTCTTCACCCCTTTCGTGGGTGAAACTCGCAGAAATACATGGTCGCCAACAGAGAACTCCAGTGGTCTGCGTCTCCGATCAGCATAACTCTTCTGGCGGTCCTGCGCCTCTGACATCCTCCGTCTGATAGTACGGACCAACTCTGCATCCTGCTGAACTCTATGAGGTCCCAACAACTGGGCCTCTCCAACCTCATCCCAGAGGACAGGTGTCCGACAAGGTCTACCATACAACGCCTCAAACGGTGCCATCTGGATAGCCGAATGAAAGCTGTTGTTATAGGCAAACTCTACCAATGGCAGATGGTCCTCTCAACTGCCTCCGAAATCCATAACACATGACCTCAGCAGGTCCTCTAAAGTCTGAATGGTCCGCTCTGACTGTCCATCTGTCTGTGGATGGAAAGCTGTACTGAAACGGAGCTGTGTGCCCAAGGCCTGCTGCAGACTCTGGCATAAACGAGACGTGAACCGTGGATCTCTATCTGAGATGATACTCAACGGAACACCATGTAGTCTGATGATCTCCCGACAATACAGATTTGCCAATCGATCCAGGGGATCAGTCCTCCGAATCACTAAAAAGTGCGCGGATTTGGTTAATCGATCAACGATTACCCAAATCGCGTCATGACCTCGTCGTGTCCTCGGCAACCCTACCACGAAGTCCATGGTAATGTGATCCCACTTCCACTCAGGAATAGGAATCCGCTGAAGTAATCCTACAGGTCTCTGGTGCTCAGCCTTCACCTGCTGACAAACAAGACATCTAGCAACGAAATCCGCGATGTCTTTCTTCATGTCGTTCCACCAATAGGAACGCCTCAAGTCTCGATACATACGGGTCCCGCCTGGATGGATCGCAAATCGAGAACGGTGTGCCTCCTGAAGTAGCTCCTGTAAGACCGGATGAGACTGAGGTACGCATAATTTGCCTCGGAAGTATATAACACCCTCCTCGTCTCGTGTAAACTCGGTCTGCTGCCCGGAAGCTATCTGACTGCTAATGAACTGCAAATGCTGATCACCAGCCTGAGCCTCTTGAATCCTCGTCCTGATTGACGACTTAGCAACCATAGTAACAAGAATACCCTGCTCTATCGGTCCCTACTCCTCAAGGTCTAACTCAGAGAAACCCTGAATCAAATCCGTGACTGAAGTCCGGTGGCAAGCCAAAGTCCCTCTTGACTTCCTGCTGAGTGCATCGGCAACCACATTAGCTTTCCCCGGGTGGTAGCTAATGGTACAATCGTAGTCCTTCAGGAACTCCATCCATCTCCTCTGTCGGAGATTAAGCTCCTTCTGAGTGAAAATATATTTGAGACTCTTATGATCAGTGAGAATCTCAAATGTAATACCGTATAAATGATGCCGCCAAAGCTTCAGAGCAAAGATGATGGCAGCTAACTCCAGATCATGAAGCATAAGAGACTACTCTGCCGTGCTGCATCAGAACAGCGCCCAAACCCTGAAGAGATGCGTCGGTGTAGAGTATAAATCCATCCTCTCCAGAAGGTAAAACCAAAACTGGAGCCGACACTAATCTCCGCTTCAGCTCCTGAAAGCTGGTCTCGTAATTCTCAGACCATGTGAACTTCACGCCTTTCCTAGTAAGGCGTGTCAGCGGCATAGCAATATGCGAAAAACCCTCGACAAAAAGTCGGTAATATCCGGCCAATCCCAGAAAACTGCGGATCTCCTGAACTAATTTCGGCTGCTCCCAACTGGTGACAGCCTCGATCTTCTGAGGATCAACTGAAATACCTCTGCTAGAAACCACGTGTCCCAGAAAACCGACTGAAGATTGCCAGAATGCACACTTGCTGAACTTCGCGTACAGTTGATGTCGTCGAAGAATCTCCAAAACTGTACGAAGATGCTATGCATGCTCCTCCTCGGAACGAGAGTAGACCAATATGTCATCAATGAAAACGATAACAAACTGATCCAGATACTTCAGAAAAATGTGGTTCATCAAGTCCATAAACACCGCTGGAGCATTGGTAAGCCCAAATGGCATTACCAAAAACTCATAATGACCGTATCTCGTACGGAAAGCTGTCTTCTGGATATCTGAGTCTCTGACCCTCAACTGATGATATCCGGATCGCATATCAATCTTAGAATACACTGATGTACCTCTGAGCTGATCAAACAAATCCTCGATCCGTGGTAAAGGATATTTATTTCTGACGGTAACTGCATTCAGCTGTCTATAGTCAATACATAGCCTCATAGTGCCGTCCTTTTTCTTGACAAATAATACCGGTGAACCCCATGGAGAAACACTAGGGCGAATGAATCCCCTGTCTAAAAGCTCCTGGAGTTGAACCTTCAGCTCGTTCAACTCTTTTGGTGCCATACGATACGGAGCTTTCGATGTCGGCGCGGTTCCCGGAATCAGCTCAATAGCGAACTCCACTGGCCTTCTGGGAGGCAAACCAGGTAGCTCCTTTGGAAACACATCCGGGTACTCATAAACCATAGGAACGTTGGAGAGCTGAGAACTACTGCTGTCTTCAGTACTAATCAGAGATAATAGGAAACCATGACAGCCGTGAGACAGCAGCTTCTGCGCCTGAATCGCCGAAATAATCGAGATGCCGTCATCTCTGATGCTAGTGAAACTCCACAAGGGTTGGTTCGAAGGCCGGAAGGTGACCACCCTCGTCTGGCAATCAACGGTAGCATGATATACTTGATAGTCAATCCATGCCAAGTATGATATCAAACTCGACCATCTCCAATACTAGAAGATCTACCGTAAGTATCATGTTGCCAAAGTCTAACGGGCAACCTCTGATCTCCTGGGTGAAGTCTAAAGTATCACCGAACGGTAGGGAGACGGTCAATCGCTGTAGTCTAAAAGTAGGTAATCTACCAATCTCCCGCATAAAGGTACGGGATATAAAAGAGTGCGAGCTACCAGTATCAATCAATATATCAGCGGAAAATGCATAAATGGAAATCGTACCGCGGAAAACGGATCCGTCGGCTCGCTGCGCATCCTCTCTGGTAATCGCATGAACACGTCCAGTCTCTGGCGGAGGAGGAGGTGGTAACGCTGCCAGCGGCTGCTGCGGCTGGGCAGAAGCCTGCCACTGAGGCGGTGCTGGATAATGTGCCAGAGAAGACTGAGAGGACGGTGACTGATACTGTGCCGATGACTGGGACTGAGTCTGGTACTGGCCTAGAGGCTGAGGCTGCATCTGATACTGCCCCTGCGTCGGATAATAAGGTCCTGGAACAGAACTCTGGGGTGCTATGGAAGCACTGGAGTACTCCTGTCCAAGCATGCCAAATGCTGCTGCTGCAGGTGAAACTGTCCCCTGCTGACGATGTGAAGATTGAGCTTTCTGCCCTCCTCGATATGCTCCTGACTGACTAGAATGTCCCCTCTGACCTGACCCTCCGGAAGCCGTGTGTTGAGCCTTCAGCTGACAATCTCGACTCTGGTGCCCAGGCAGTTTGCAATAATAGCAAACTGGCTGTCCCAGAGAGCAAGCTGGAGTGAGGTGATCTCTGGACCCACATCGGAAACAATGAGTATCGCTGGAAGGTGG
The DNA here is from genome assembly GCF_018446385.1 of Zingiber officinale. Classification (NCBI taxonomy): domain Eukaryota; kingdom Viridiplantae; phylum Streptophyta; class Magnoliopsida; order Zingiberales; family Zingiberaceae; genus Zingiber; species Zingiber officinale. Next base: position 97,375,419 of record NC_055990.1, read on the forward strand.
TTGCCGGTTCTGCTGAGAAAACCGGGAACGTCCTGAAGAAGACCGCCTTGACTTCTGAGGCCTACGAGATACCCCAGAAGTACCCTGACCTGACCGACTGCGACTACTCTGCTGTTGTCCTGTCACCAGTGTCTGCTGGATCTGTCCGGATGCCTGACCCATATGCTTCCTCTTCCTATCCGGAAATGCTCTTTGCTGTGCTAACTCTATCATCAAAGCTCGATCCAGTGCATCTGAGTAAGATACGATCCCTAAATCGGCAAGCCTTACTTACAGATAACCATCTAGTCCCTGTATAAACTGCATCATGCGAGATCTGTCCTCCGCAACTAACTCTGGACAAAACTTAGCCAACCGGTTGAATTCAGTATTATACTCTGTCACCATGCGATTGTTCTGACGCAGACTCATGAAATCCTGTTGGCGAGCCATCTGATATGCTAGTGGAAAGAAACGGCTCTCAAAAGCCTCTCTGAACCTGGCCCAAGTAACGTTCCGCTCACCGATGATAGAACGCTGTGTAATCCACCAGGCGTTAGCCTTATCCCGTAAATAGAAAGCGGCCAGCTCTGCTTTCTCCCACTCTGAGCAAGCCATATAGAAGAAGGTCTTCTCCATAGTCTCTATCCATGACAGGGCCATACTCGGATCAAGGTCTCCTCAGAAGAGGGTGAATCAAGTCTTCATCGACTCTGCTAATACTGGAATCCCAGCTCGTGCTGCGACAATATCAGTGAGCTGTGTCGGGACGACTGCAGGAACTGGCGGAACCACTGGAACTGGTGCTACAAGCGGTACCGCGAAATAAACCGGAGGAGGTACTCCCGGTGCTGCTGAATAACCTGGAGCATAAGCCGTCGGTGGTACTGCTGGGCGAACAAAAGTGGTCGCAGCTGGAGGTATAGTAGGTAATGGTGCCGGATGTGGAACAGCTGCTGCTACTGTAGGCACTAGGGGCACAGGTGCCACTGGTGTCGGGTACACTGTAGGTCCAGGTGGCGGTGGTGCCGAATACGCCGTAGGCTGCGCTAGAGCAGACATCGGAAACGCCAATGATACCCCTGATGGTACCGGAACTACAGTAGGGATAGGTACACTCGGCACAGCCGAGGTAGGTACATCTATATGAGTCGTCGGGGTCTGAGAGCCCGACGCGCCCGCAATATGCTGAGTCTGTCCCTGACTGACAAGCTCATCAACAGTAGGCATCTCTGGCATATCCAGAGATCCCGTCGTCCTCGCACGTGGTCGTCCAGCACCACGTCTCACCGCAATACGCGTAGACTGCTCATATCTGTTAAGTTATATTACAGATATTACTACCAGTATAACAATCATAAAAATAAACATCATACCTAAATGCCATCTGGAGATGTTCGTCGATGTCCAGTCCCCAACATGACCTCAAAATTCCGAACGAGAAAATCGCCGAAAATCCATATAAATCTGAAACGGAAATCCGAAACATAACCATAACGAAAATCCAAAAATGACCAGTTTGACTCGCAAACCTGGCTCTGATACCAAATAAATTGTCACGTCTCAAAGGAGTCCCTGTCCGAAGAAATTTCGACAACATCTCCCCTGTACGGCGGACAATCTGAAACTTTCTAGATGTCCACATACCTCAGCCACAGGCGGCTAGAATAATAGCAGAAATAAAATACAATACACAGACATTCCACGCAGTTTATATAACAAGTAAACGGAATGAATAATACTCTGACTCGAAATCAACCCTACTCCACTACACTCGTAAAGCTCAAATCCGATTTACTCACCTCTTCTGTCGTTCAGGCAGGCATGTAGTAAAACATATCGAAATACAATCCATCGATACATAAAATTCACACCAGATCCATAGTATCAAAAAAATAGAATAAGTCTGAACATAGACTAATAAAGAAGAAAACCAAAAGATTACTAAGCCCTCGTGGTCAGCAGGGGACTAGCAACTGGAACTCTCTCCTGACAGCATCAACCTGAAAAATAACAACAATGGAGGCGGGGTGAGTCCAACACTCAGCAGGTACAACTGATATACAAAGTAAGGAAATAACACCTAGCACTAATCATGCATACAGTCTCCTGATATAAGAAAGATAAAAATGCGTCTGAAGTAAACAGGAGAGAAACTGTACTAACCAGGACCTGGGTATAAGGACAAACAGTGCGAGTGATATGGAAATCCTGTATGCATGTCAAACATAGGTATCCAAACAATATGCAATATATAAATGCAGCAAACACAAACACAAGCAATAAATGCATCATGCATATGATGCCAATGATGCGTCCTGGTCACCCCTGACGCCAGTCGATCATCTCACACAATAGTGAGGCCGAGTGGGTAGGGCTGTGACAACCGTGCACTCTGTCGTCACTACTCGAGTGGACGGGATGCTGTCGGAGTACACCTATCCTCCTACCCCAAATCATAAATGGGGGAGCGCAATGCTCTCAACTCCCGATACACGATGACGGGGAGGAATCTCTGCCGGATAACACGTTGTGTCACACTACCCATGAGCGGACCAACGGTGCCTAACAGAGTCCCTGCCGCAACACACTCTGCCTGAATCGACCACTAACCCATGAGTGGTGGTGTGTGCAGATCCATGTAACTGGCGATGTGCTCAACAATAATGGAGCGGACTATCGCACAGCATGCAATCATGCAAATGGTGCATGGCACTAACCACACAATATCCTGACCTAATCCATATATATATAAACGTGCATCATAGGTCAACGAATCAAATCAAATCAAAGGTACACAGAAGGTATAAAACCTAGGTCCTGAACATGGTGAAGCATGGTATATCACTACCCCTATAAGCATGTATCAACAGGTAAGGAATACATGAGATGCAAAACAAACAATCAATCAATCATGTAACAATTATCGAGTAGTGATTAACCGGAACAAATAAGAACATAATTAATGCAACTTGTTATATTCACTACTATGCATATCAAATGACATAAGTCAAAGCGCCTCCAATAGGAATGTCCAAATCCGACATCGAGATGCTCGTCTCGCGTCAAAGTCCTGTATCTAATAGATATACGATTATTTAGCTAAATTCCTATAAATAGCTAAATAAATTCCTTAACCCTAAATTAGGGCAAAAACCCTAATTTCAAAACACATAAACCTAATTCATCAACATGCATAACCATTTAGAAATCAAATCAAACCATGACCTACGACTAAAAAATTAATTTCCCTAATCGAAGTATGATCACTAACTAACCAAGTACACAGATTCCAACCTTTAAAGAAACCTGTTACACATCCATATTAACTCAACATCTAGATTAAACTAACCTTAACAGCTTCCTCCTTTAACCCCTCAACTGAACCAAGATTAGCCGCAGCAGATTGAAAACCCTAATTTGCCATATAAACCAAATCCAAACACTTATCAATTCCTCCACAACAAAATCTTAGAACAGAACCACAACCTAATTCCAATCAAAGCGAGGGTACAGAGCCTACAATCTGTGATGGATCGAACCTGTGGCCGGCGACAGTGCAAGGGCACGGCTTCGGCAGGGCTCGGCTAGGCCACAGCGTCGGTAGGGCTCGGCGTCGGCAGGGCTCGGCTAGGGCACGGCGTCGGCACTGGAAAGACGGTCGACTGTCGGTTGTTGTAGCGGTGGCGTGTCGCTCAGCGAGGAGGAAGAGCACCCGACGATGTTGTCGGGTGGAGAAGGCCGGCGTCGCGAGAGATGAGGGAAGAAGGGTTCGACTCGGGCAGAGGAGAAGAAGAAGAAGTGGAAGGGAGGAAGAAAAACCGCCGTGGCCGCGTGCGGTTAGGGCAAGAAGAGAGGGCGTCGGGCGCGTAGGCGGGGGTGTCGGCACGCAGGTTCGGCAGAGAAAGGGAAAAGAAGAGAAATTAAAGAAAATAAAAGAAAATAAAAGAAAAGGAAATGTAAATATAAACATTTCCTCACTTAAACGGGGTAGCCTAAACAGGTTTTCTCCGGCCCCGTTTTTATCCTTGATAACTCGTCCGTACGAGCTCTAAAAAATTCCCGAAAAATTTCCAAAAATTTTAGAAAATTCCCTTATTAATATTCACCTATTTTCGGTATTTTACATTTACCATGGACAATACATGAGCGACTCTCCTCCATGTCCCGGCCAAAGTCTTGACGATGCCTCCTTCTGTGCCCGTTGATTCGTCGGCTTTGGTCTCTCGACACAACAACAGACCTCCACCTCGCAAGGGTGGCAAAGGGTGTCCTTGGTGTGATCATTGCCATCTACTGGGACACATGATTGATAATTGCTGGAGTCTACATGGTCGACCTCCTCGCGCTGCTCAGATTGTTTAGAGTTTTGTTGCTTCCTCAGCTTCTGCTTCATAGTTACCACCGGAGCCGATCCCACTACCTTTCTATAATGACTTTCTAAAATGGTTTGAGGATCGTTCTGATTCCACTGTCACTGCTGCACACGCTGGTAATTCCTTTGCTAGCATATCTCGTTCTTCAGATACTTGGGTTCTTGATTCAGGGGCCACCGATCATATCACTGGTAATGATTCCCTATTTTCTTTTCTTACTACTTCCGGTTACTTACCATGGTCACCATGGCCAATGGTTCCCAAACTCAGTCCCAGGGTATTGGTATTGTTCATCCTTCTCCGTCTCTTTCCATTCAAAATGTTCTTTATGTTCCCGGAGCTCCATTTAATTTATTATCAATAAGTCAACTTACTCGGTCTCTTGATTGTGTCATTTCTTTTACTAAAACATCTGTTTCCTTACAGGATCGGAGTACGGGGAGGATGATTGGCTTCGGATGTGAGTCTCATGACCTTTATCGACTTCAACAACCCTCTCTTGTTGGTTCGGCGGCGACATCTCCACTTCTTATTCATACTCAGTTGAGGCATCCAGGTCTTGATAAGTTAAAAAAATTACATCCTACTCTTTCTCACTTAGAGTCTTTATCTTGTGAGTCGTGTCAGTTAGGTAAGCATGTTCATAGTTCTTTTTCTCCTCGCACTGTGAGTCGGGCTACGCCCCCCTTTGCCTTGGTTCATTATGATGTTTGGGGTCCGAGTCGTGTTTCTTCTACATTTGGATCACGATATTTTGTTACCTTTATAGACGATTTTTCCCATTGTACATGGTTATATCTGATGAAGGATCGTTCAGAATTATTTTCTATTTTTGAATCCTTTTTCCTTGAAATAAAAACTCGATTTGGTACTTCCCTTCGAATTTTACAAAGTAATAATGCACGCGAGTATTTATCTACTCAGTTTCGTACCTTCTTGACATCTCATGGTGTGTTGCATCGCATGTCTTGCCCTCATACCACTCAACAGAATGGGTTGCAGAACGCAAGAATCGTCATCTCCTTGAGACCACTCAGACTCTTCTTCTCCATTCTCATGTCCCTCCTCAGTTTTGGGGTGATGGAGTACTTACTGCGTGTTATCTTATCAATCACATGCCTTCATCCACTCTCCAGGATAAAATACCTCATCAGGTACTTTATCTGCTTCAGTCTCTTCATCCTTTACCACCTCGGGTCTTTGGTCCATTATATTTTGCTCATGCTCTTAATCCCGGCATTGACAAACTCTCTCCCCGATCTCATAAGTGTGTCTTCCTTGGGTACCCACGGTCTCAGAAAGGGTACAAGTGTTATTCCCCTACTCTTCGTCGGTACTTCATCTCTACTGATGTCACGTTCTTTGACTCGGTTTCTTTTTTTAGTCCTTCCGCTTCATAGGCCGAGGTTTCTCCTTCTCCACCAGTAACTATCTTTTGTCCTCCGGAGGCGCCTCTATCATCTCCAACCTCGTCTCCTCCTTTGCAGGTTTATCAGCGCCGTCCATGTTCTACTTTGCCGCCAACCAACACTGAAACTGCCGTGGGCACATCTTTGGAGCCAAGTCCTTCGCCGTTTCCTCCGGTCCCATCTCCTAACTCTGATGTTCCTATTGCACTTCGAAAGGGTATGTGTTCCACTCGTAATCCTTATCCTCACTATGTTTCTTTAAGCTATCATCGTCTTTCTCCATCCTATTATTATTGTCTGTCTTCCTTGTCGTCTGTTTCTCTTCCAAAGACAGCAGGTGATGCCTTTGCCCATCTAGGATGGAAACAGGCTATGCTTGATGAAATGAGTACCTTACAGAGCAGTGAGACTTGGGACATCGTTCCTCTACCTCCTGGAAAATCAGTGGTTGGTTGTTGATGGGTGTTTACCGTGAAAGTTGGTGTAAACGGCACGATTGATCGGCTTAAGGCTCGTCTCGTCGCTAAAGGCTATACTCAGGTATTTGGATTGGATTATGGAGACACTTTTTCTCCTGTTGCTAAGATGTCTTATGTGCGCCTTTTCTTATCTATTACTGCAATTCGCCATTGGCCCCTTCATCAATTGGACATCAAAAATGCATTCTTACATGGTGACCTGCTCGAGGAAGTCTACATGAAGCAACCTCCGTGTTTTGTTGCTCAGGGGGAGTCTTGTGGTCTTGCATGTCGCTTGTGGAAATCTTTATATGGTCTCAAGCAGTCACCTAGAGCATGGTTCAGTAGATTTAGTACCGTAATTCAACAGTTTGGCATGACTCGAAGCGAGGCTGATCATTTTGTCTTTTATCGCCACTCATCTACTGGCTGCATCTATGTAGTGGTTTATATTGATGATATTGTCATCACAGGTAATGATCATCTTGGGATTTCATAAGTAAAACAACATCTTTTCAAACATTTTCAAACAATCTCGGTAAACTCAAATATTTCCTAGGGATAGAAGTGGCACAGTCTAAAGATGGGATACTTATATCTCATAGGAAGTATGCAATGGATATTCTGGAAGAAACAGGAATGTTAAACTCAAAGACAGTCGACAATCCCATGAATCCTAATGTCAAGCTCATGCCAAATCAGGGGGAGCCTCTTTCAGATCTTGAACGGTACATGCGATTAGTAGGGAAACTAAGCTACCTTACTATCACTTGTCCGGATATCTCATTTGCAGTAAGTGTAGTAAGTCAGTTTCTCAACTCTCCGTGCAAAGAACATTGGGATGTCGTGACTCGTATTATTCGATATATCAGGGGTGCACCAGGAAAGAGCCTTCTATATAAAGACAAAGGACATACTCAAGTTGTGGGGTATTCTGATGCAGATTGGGTAGGATCTCCCGCTGATAGAAGATCTACTTCTGGGTTCTGTATATTTGTCGGAGGTAACCTTATTTCTTGGAAAAGAAAAAAGTAGAATGTTGTGGCAAGATCCAGTGCAGAGGCAGAATATCGAGCTATGGCTATAGCCAGTCAAGAACTTATATAGTTAAAACAGTTGCTTCAGGAACTAAGGTTTGGAGAGGTTACACAAATGTCACTCATATACGACAACCAGGTCGCCATGCATATTGCCTCAAATCCAGTCTTCCATGAGAGAACAAAGCATATTGAAGTTGACTGTCACTTTGTCAGAGAGAAAGTCATATCTGGAGAAATATCTACTAGTTTTGTCAATTCACATGATCAGCTAGAAGATATATTCACTAAGTCACTCAGAGGTCCCCGAATTGAACATATGTAACAAGCTGGGTGCATATAATCTATATTCTTCAGCTTGAGGGGGAGTGTTAGAATATGTAATATATTTATAGGGGCATTTCTGTAATTATGTAGCATACATCTTTCCTATAAAAAGCCTAACCCATGGTATCCAATACATGAGGTTTAGTTTTCCTTTTTAACAAGAAGAATGTATCAAAGTAATCACAAAGCTCCCACATGATATCTATAAGCTACCAACTCCAATACTGAAAAAGTTAATTTAAAAAATTGCATCAGAGGAAGTATCAATCTATTAGTTGTATTTTATGTTTTAAATTTGCTTTGTATCTCCAAGTCAGTATCCAACATAAATATTACCTGACACATGAGATGAAATTCACCATTCTCTGGATTTATTCCAAAATCACTAGAAGCTTCAAGAGGGGCATCACTGAACCAGCCACTTGCATTAGGGAAAGATCCTTTGACCACGAAAACACAATGTTGTTGTCAATTCCTACAAGCAATAATATATCCTTTCTAAACACCAAGTTTATAAGTTTATCAGGCCATCTCCATGGACAGTGACAGATTTTGGGTTTAGGTTAAGATAGGGTTATCTCAAAAATTATTTGGAAATTTAAGGAGGGAAGCTATCATGATCAACCCCACTAATATCCACGAAGATTTAAAAAATGTTGTTTTCCAGTAAAACTAACTGTGGATATTGGACATACTGAACAGGCAGAAGGAGAATCTAGGATATGAAAAGACAGTCCATTAACATCAAGCTGGCCATGGAGACTTGGAAAGCTATCCCCTCGAGACATGTAGATGTGAGGTTGACAAAAACAAGAAAAACAAAGGCATATAATTTACATGAAATCCATCATTCAAATTAAAAAAGATGCCAAAACATATCCATTTGTCCTAAACGCAGTAATGAAGCTTCACAGAGCATCATTAATTTTAAAAAGTAAATGAGACTGAGAATAATCATCAAAGTAGATTCATGCTAGTCGACGTTATTGTTTCTAGAATAACTTCTAGAACCATGGACGACCTGCAAGACAATTCACTACCAATGAGGGAAATTAAGTCCATGAAAAAAAAAGTATTATACTTAAAAATAAACTCAAACCCAAAAAAAATCAAAATACTATACTTAAGCCAACCTCATTAGTCAATGGATATAAAATCCAACGATTAAGTCCATAAACTATATCTTAATGTTAGCATCTGTAGGTTTTCACGTTGCGGAAACAAACCTGCACCAATATCAGAAACTACGACAGAAGCAAGACAGAGAACAACAGAACCTTCTACAGACGCTAGCTTCTGTAGCGCAACCTTCTGCAGGACGAAACGAACCAAAACTTAAGAACACTCGAACAATCTTTGACCAAATGCTCTTTTCTGGATTTTCAATTGATCTATGTTTGAAACCATTACATCATGAACCTTAAATAGACAAAACAAAAAGAAATGAAAAGACAACAAGACAAATGAAAGGACACCATTAACTCTAGACCATTAAAACTCATTTAATCTCCATTATCTTCAATATTCAATCTCCATTATCATCAGCATTTATTCTCCATTGTCATCAGCCTTGAACCAACACCAACAAACTCCTCCTTGGATCAAGTGGTGATAGACACTCCAATCTTCTCTCGAAACCACACAAATCTGCTCTGGTGAAAAGACTTGGTGAAGATATCGGCTAACTGATCTTCTATAGTACAGTAGATCAATTCTACTTCTCCCATCTATTGCACTTCTCTAAAATAATAATACTTCACATTAAGTGTTTTGTTTTACCATGAAAAACTGGATTCTTTGAGATCGCCAGTGCAGCTTGGTTATCAACAGAAACTTTCGTTTCCTTCTCCATTATGCGACCCATATCATTCAGAAGCTTCCTCAACCAAATAGCTTGATTCACAGCACTTGTTGCCGCAACAAACTCAGTTTCTGCAGTCGATTGAGTTACAATTTTTTGTTTCTTCGAACACCATGAGAAACAAGCTGATCCTACTGAAAAACAATACCCCGAAGTACTCTTCATACCATTTACAGAACCTACCCAATCACTATCAGAAAATCCATAGAGCTCAAACTTGTTGGACCTTTTGTATCTCATTCCATAGGAACTCGTCCCGTTAAGATATCTAAGTACCCTCTTCGCTGCTATCATGTGTGCTTCATTAGCACAATGCATAAATCTTGAAAGTAGACTTATTGGAAAAAGGATATCTGGCCGAGTTGTTGTCAAGTACATCAGACATCCGACCAAACTTCTGTAGAATGCATTGTCTGCAGGTGCAGAACCATCACTTTTGCTCAGTTTATCCTTCTGTGCCATAGGAGTTGCTACACTCTTGCACTCCCCCATCCAGAATCACTTTAGAATCTCTCTCACATACTTCTTCTGACAAATAAAGATCTCTCCTGGAATTTGATTCACCTCCATGCCAAGAAAAAATGTCATCTCTCCTAAATCTGTCATCTCAAACATCTGCATTAGACTCTGCTTCATCTTCTGTATGAGCTTCTGATCATTTCCTGTAACCAAAAGATCATCTACATACAAGGAAATAATAATTACACTCAGATCAACCTTCCTAACATACAGAGTATGCTCACTTCAACTTCTTTCAAACCCCGACTCAGTAAAATAATCATCAATCTTACTATACCAAGCTCTAGGAGATTGCTTTAAGCCATACAGAGCCTTCTTCAACCTGTACACCTTTTGTTCAGGCTCTGCAACACAAAACCCTTCTGGCTGCTCAACATAAATATCCTCCTGCAGAATACCATTAAGAAATGCAGATTTTACATCAAGTTGGAATACCTTCCATTCCTTTTCAGCTGTAATTGCTAGTATCATCCTGATTGTATCTAGTCTCGCCACAGGAGCAAAGGTCTCTGAATAATCTACTCCCCAAACTTGAGAGTAGACCTTCACAACAAGCCTAGCTTTATGCTTGTTCACAGAACCATCTGGGTTTAGCTTCGTTCTGTAAACCCATTTTACTCCAATGACCTTTCTGTCATGTGGTTTATCCACAAGTTCCCAAGTTTCATTCTTTTCAAACATAGCTAGCTCCTCCTGCATTGCAGCTAGCCACCTTCTGTCTTCCTTTGCATCCTCAAAACTAGCAGGTTCCATTACTGTAACATTACATCTTTCATAAACATCAGTTAATGATCTCGTACCTCTTATTGGTGTATCATCAACATTTTAATCAGAACTGATTTGCTGCTCGATGTTCTATCCCTCAGCATTCTGCTCCTCAGAATTCCGTTCTACCAAAACAGGCATCTCTGGTCCCTCAGCACCCTGCTCCTCAAAATTCCGTTCCACCAACCAACTTCTACGAGCCACACCTATAGCAAAACAAGATGCTGTAAACATCAACACTACCTCGTTATTTGCAGCACCTTTTGTAGCATCTTGCAGAGAATCTTTCTCCTGACAAAACCTTGCAATATGCCCAAACCCAAGACAATTATTGCACTTCACGTCTAGCCTCCTCCAACACTTGTAATGTGGATGATTTGTGCCTCCACAATGTTTGCAAGAATCAAACCTTTCTCTCTGATAAGCAGAACCACTCTCAGAAGGATGCCTTTCTTCAGCATGACCTTTGTTACTGCTTGAACCTTCTGCATTCCCTTTCTGTTGGTTCCAAGACTTCTTTTCTCTTCCAGAAGCTCTCATCTGAGACCTTGCTAGTAAGGCTCCTTCCATGGCTTCTACGGGAACTTCCCTTCTCATCAACCTTCTTTGTTCTTGAGCTTCTAATGCACTCAACAACTCTTCCAACCTTATATCGGACATATCCTTGGTGTTCTCCAAAGAGGCAATCGTAGCTTCAAACCTTTCTAGTAATGACACTAAAATCTTCTGCACGATTCGGTCGTCCTTCATATCTGTGCCCAGAACTCTGATTCTGTTAGCCAGATTGATTAATCAATCTAAAAAATCCTTCACAACCTCATTCTCCTTCATTTGTTGTCTCTTGAACTCCCGCATCAAATTCAAAGCCTTCATACCTCTTATCTTCTCATCACCTTCGTACTCAATCTTTAGAAAATTCCAAATGTCCTTCGCGGTTGGAAACTTCATGATCCTGTTGAATATAAAAGGTGACACTGCAGCATAAAGGCACGACTTTGCCTTCGCCTTCGCCTTCCTTGTGATACTTTCCTTGTGAAACTGTATTTGATTGATTGTAGGATTGTCGGGGAGTGGGGTCACTTCATAATCATCCTTCACTACTTCCCACAAGTCACTACCCTCCATGAAAGCGCTCATCTTCACTGCCCACGCTTGATAGTTCTCCCCATCAAACACAAGAGGCGTCGTAGAAGAAAAACCGCTTCCGCTTGCTTCCATCTCCTTCTATAGGACAGAAACAACCTTCCAAAAACTTCACAAGACTTCCACAGCTCCCGAAAGATCACTAAGTGCTCTGATACCACTTGTAGGTTTTCACATTGCGGAAACAAACCTGCATCAATTTCAGAAACTACAACAGAAGCAAGACAGAGAACAACAGAACCTTCTACAGACACTAGCTTCTGTAGCGCAACCTTCTGCAGGACGAAACGAACCAAAACTTAAGAACACTCGAACAATCTTTGACCAAATGCTCTTTTCTGGATTTTCAATTGATCTATCTTTGAAACCATTACATCATGAACCTTAAATAGACAAAACCAAAAGAAATGAAAAGACAACAAGACAAATGAAAGGACACCATTAACTCTAGACCATTAAAATTCATTTAATCTCCATTATCTTCAGTATTCAATCTAATCATCAGCATTTATTCTCCATTGTCATCAGCCTTGAACCAACACCAACAGCATCTCTTGTACAGGTAAAGAACTTTAACTTATTTAATGAATTTAACCAATAAAGTAGTTCAGTAGAAAAGAGGATTATTATATATTCTAAACAATCTATACAGCCTCTAAAGTATGTCAATCTTACATGATTAGGTCAAGAGTAAAAGTTGAATTCAGTAGTTAAACCTCTTTGAGTAAAATATAATTCACTTCTACGATTCTTGCATATATATTTCTTTGAAAGAACTTTGAACTAAAATAATTAGATGGATTCAGAACTTCAGCCTTCAAAATACTTTTTGACAAATAATGCACACTGTGCTTTAACAATCCTAATACTTCAAACACTGAAGGTAGAGATGGATACCACAATATATTATGCAGTTGCTAGTATATTGTTAGAAGAATTGATTACTAAAACCTAGCCCTAACTTTAGACATTTTGATCTAGCTAGAACATATTTTTCAACGCAGCTTGCAGACTATTAAGTCTCTGTTACTCCAATAGTCAGTAAAATTAGCTAGCAAAGGTACATGTACACTTTTCTTTAGTCAATGTGTTCAATCATCTCCAATCAATAACCCAACTAAATTAATTTAAAAACTAATAAAGTTTAACCAAACACAAAACTTATACTAGGTCACCAAACCTCATGCCACAGTAGAGAGCTAAATTCAATAAGTTTAACTAGAATATTGTGGAGGTTGTTGATTAAGCAAAATTCAAAATTGCAATTGTAACATGGAGACAGAAAACTAATGACGAAATCAAGAGGAAATAAACAATTGCCTAGATTTCATATCAAGTTCTAACTTTGGATGAAATTGCTGTTTATTGAAACTTAGGGAAAAAATCTAAACTAAATTTAGCAATTCACCCTTGTTAGACTAGATTATCATGCCAATATATATGCCAAAAGATACAAGACATAAGAAGAATTCTCAGAAAAACATAGAAAGTAATAGATTATACAATTGATCATTGTTGGGAATCTTATCTCCAAAATAATAGAAATTTAATAGCTAAAATATGAATTCTAGCAAAATCAAGAAATATAGCCAATTCAAATAGGTTTCTAAAGGGAATCAGACAAGCACCTCACCAGTGGCTCTACCCTTCGACCATGTCAAGGGAAGTTCTAAAATCTGCTCAAACAGCTACCTTAGTCCAAGAATCACATAAAGGAATCATTGTGTTAAATAGAATGGAAATTTGACCAAACCAATTCTCTGCTTCAAAGTTTCAGAAACATAGAAACTACTTACTAGGGCAAAGAGACTTATGATCTTCAAATTTGCATTCCAATTTTGCTCAAGAATATTTACAAATACATCAGCTAACAAATCTCCCCCACCTTCACAAGTTCGCTCCTTTCTCCATTCCCTACAATTTCCACTCAATTGAACATGCACTCCACTATAGTCACTATCAAGTTTGAGACACCCATTCACTTCAATCATTTCCCTACACATAAGAACATTTTTCATTTCAACTATCATACGAATTATATATATATATATATATATATATATATATATATATATATATATATATATAAAGTTTGGGTTAAAAACAAATTGCATGATCAAAAACTAAATAGGACCACATAATCAAAACTTCACGATTTGTCGTGATAAGCCCAAGAGAATATGGATGATCCCCCAAAGGAAAAGAATATTCATAAATTAGATATGTTTGTCGCCTATACCATTCAAAGCCCAATAAGACCAGATGGTTGGATCATAATAATCTCCCTCATTCAAACTTATGAGTCAAAGATTATGATCACATATTGGACCACACCATAAACCACAGATGATATTAGATCAGATTGGCAGATCCACCACAATTTTATCATTGTCTAGAGCATATCATCACAAGTTGAATCATCCAATCCTCCCCAAATAATGCAAGATCTGATGGTGAAGGATTCACCTCAGTATCACCATTACTTGGTGCATATTTTCATCCAAGAAAAAGATTCATGTAATAAATTATCTCCCAATACAGTTTATAGAAATCCATAAACCATTTTAGCATGGACATTATTCAAAATCTCAAATCAAAAGTAGTTCCATTATTGGATCAATTAGTTACTAAATCATAACACCTATCAGAAACATAAAAGTAAAAAAGTTGTGTATTACCTGTTCCAAGAAGTGTAAAAGTATTGTCTTTTTTAAAATGAGCAAGTACTGTCTTATTACCATGTAACAAGGGGATTTCAAAACCAAAATCACTAGCTTCCTATTCAAACATGTCACCTCACTGATATGAGACAGGAGCAAATCATATCCTAAGCTTAAGTATGTGAAGAGTGTTTAAATTTTTGAAAAAAACTAACACCGCAAGATTAAGAAGAAAGTAAATGCAAATGATATTTCGATATTGGTAGTTATCACAAATTTAGAAAAGTTATGACTCGTGTTGATAATAATAATCTATGAGGTAATAAAGGACCAGAATCAGAATATAGGAGAAATAAAATAAAAAAAAATTTAGAAGGTTGCAAATTTCTTAACTGTTACAATTTCCACTTCTGTCGATAATTTAGCACATTTCTTTTTTTGCTACTACAGGCCTGAAGCACAAAGAGATTTTATTCATTGGTGCTAATCCAGTGGCATGTGGACTTTTGTTTATCTTCATGGTGCTTTCGGGCTAATATATTTCATGTTACCTCAATTTGAACTTGCTCAATTTGTTTAATTGTGAGAGTTGAGTAAGGAAACAATGGTGGTAGAAGGAGTGCCCACTTCTTTTATGATGTGAAGATAGATGACTATGCAATCACATATATAATGATTATTAAACATATTAATAAATTGCATCAAAAGTATATTTTTTTAAGTGCATTCTTTGTATATAGTAGGTAATAAATAACAAAATGAAAATAATATTAGCAATATGAAAAACATGTAGTGCTTATGGAAGCTTCAAGATTTATTATGCACAATTGGTATCTTCAATCTTAAGTTTAATCATGATTGAATTCCTGATAGCAATCACATTCTCATCTCTTTGTCTAAGTCATGATGCATGAGTTACAATTATTAGGCGACTCATTGGTTAAGACAATTCATTACCCCTCAAAGCTTTACAATTGACTTATTTTATATCATAATCCAGCAAATAACATTCTTTGACAAGTTGTATCATCTCTTACTTTCTTATTTTGTCAATACATTTTATTTGCATTAATTTAAACTTTAATAATATTAGTCATCTTCTTCATGTCTAGTATATTCTTAAAATGTCTAGTCAAATGGAGTAAACCCAATTTAGTATTGGTGAGCCATTTTGAACCAATCTGAGATAAAAGTAATATGACTACATATGTGATGCTGTGATTAAAAAAATGATGCCTAAAACAATTTGAGTCAGAGTTTGCATACCCTTGCCAAACAAAGTAACTATGTAAAACAAAAAAAACTAATCAACTTTGCCTTCTAGTGTTGACGGTATTAAAGAATATTCTAATTTAATTTGATTTGATATGATTTGATAGATTAGGAAAGTAACATAGAAGGAAAGGAGAGGTCAATCTGTGATTGAGAGAGATTTGTATTTTTCTTTTGTTTGTGATCTTCCTTTTCTAGTGTCTCCTGCATCCTCCTATTTTAGTTGAACTCTTTGTAAATTATGTAGAGATGAATATATATGTATGTTCTTGTTCTCTTCATACAATTCTACATAGTATCAGAGTAATAAGACGTAAGGATGAATTTTAAGGCAGCCATGGTGGGCTCTGGCTCAACATCTTCGGATACTAGGTGTGAGGTGATGCCTTTGGAGGCAAATGCATAACCGATGGCTGGTTTTCTTCCTGACAACTCTATTGGCTCTCTCCAGATTAGCCTTTATAAACTGAATGACAAAAATTACCTTGAGTGGTCTCAGACAATGCGGTCGGCAATAGAGGACAAAGGAAAACTGGATATCTGAATGGTGAAATCAATCCCCTAACCACAAAGGATCCAAGATTCAAGCATTGGCGGTCTCAAAATTCTATGGTCACTGCTTGGTTAATCAACTCTATGGATCCTGTGATTGGAAAGCCATTTATATTCCTACCCACAGCTCGAGATGTGTGGGAAGCTAATAGATTAGGACAATCCAAGCGATAGTGCTCGCTATAAGAAGAAGATAGAAAGAGGTCGGGTATTTGTGTTTCTGGCTGGTTTGAACAAAGAACTTGATGAGGTTCGAGGGCATATCTTGGGATGAAAGCCCTTGCCCCCTCTAAGAGAAGTTTTTTTAGAAGTACGCAGAGAAGAAGCAAGAAGCCATGTGATGCTAAAAACATTCCTGAATCAAAACTGGAAATGGAGGGGCCCGCTCTTGCAGTTCGTGGTGCAGAATTTTAAGGAAATAGACCAGGAAAGCAAAGACCTTGGTGTGATTATTGCAGAAAATCGTGGCACACTCGTGAAAACTGTTGGAAGCTACATGGAAAACCAGCAAATGGAAGCGATAACAAATTAGGGGGAGAAAGTCGTGCCCTTCATGTGAACCTTTCAGATCCAAAGCAGCAATCTTCCTCAGAATTTTTTCCCTTCACTGAGGAATAAATGAAGCACTTACAAAAACTATTCTAGTCCCAATTCTTAGGAAATTCTAACTCTTCATGTGCCCTTACTCAGTCAGATATTGTTCCCGTCGGTACCATTGTATGTACCAAATCTAATGGCTTATGGATCTTAGATTCAGGTGTCACTGATCATATGACTAGTATTTTGTAATATTTCTCTTCATATACACCAAGCGCAGGGAATAAAAAGGTCAAAATTGCATATGATTCTTGTAGAGTCCAATGTTTTTATAAAAAAACATAAATCCAAGGGGGGACATGGAAATACACTCTTTATTTTTCTTAAGGGGGGCTAAATTGCTAATAATCAATTAATGGGCACATGGGCTTAGCCCAATTGGTAAGGAATGGACATAACCCTAGGGATTGATTCTTATAAGGGGTGGGCGGTAAAAAAAAAAGAGAGAGGTGAGGGGTTTCGGCGGAAGAAAAGGAAGAGGAGGGAGGTCTCCACGGAAGGAAAGAAAATGGGCGTCTCACCATTGTTCGTCGTCGCCTCCTACGCCAACATCAGGCCTCTGAACATAAGGCACCTCTTAGAACCCTCTTCTTCCACTTGATTAAGTCTGTGTTTTCTTTTCCTTTTGTTTAATCTTGTTTTCGCAGTAGTTTCTAGTACTTTTCCAGCTCTTTTGAACTCATATACGCAACAAGTTTGAGGGATCTCTAGGCTTTCCACAGCAGGTAGGGATGAGCATTATATCGGGCTGGACAACAGAGGGTTTTTGATGGTTGTGTCGGTATTATATGCAAGGAATTGATCGTTTGTAGCCTGTTCCGGGATTTGAGTGTTGGAGATGATTTTTAGAGTTGTTTTGCTCCCTTGCAATAGATTGGTTGCGACGAAGTGGATTCCATCAGTAGGCCGATTGAATCGATTATTGTTATTATTTATTTTCTTGCTTTGCTCTTCTAGGGATTTTTGAAATTTGATTGGCCTAGGAGGGTGAGGTTCAAGATTTCCTCAAGCTAGTTGCTTTGTGGTGGACAAATTCTGGGTGCTGGGAATGGACTGGGTTAGATGTTATAGTGCTGAGGTGTTTTCTGCTCAGGGTGGCAGGGTTGGATGGAGGGTATCAGTGTTGTGTTCTGGAAATGTGGTGGGTCTCAGTTATTGGTCAGAATGAGTGGAGAGTAATGGATTTGGGTGATCGTTGGTGAAGTTTTTGGTTTTCCTCGAGCAGTGACGAGGGAAAGGGAGTAGGTGTTGTGTTAAGTGATTATTTTTCTCTTGTCTTCTTCTAGAATTTTTGCATGGCCATGGTATAATTTAATCCTTATTCTGCCCATTACTAAAACTGCATGACCGTAGTATTAATTGAATCTTGCTTGTTTCTTTTATATTTGTAGGACTGTTAAGTGATTCTAGCTTCTTAATTTAGGTATGGTATTAACACTGCATGCCCAAGGTATTAGCTAATCTTTGTGTTGCTTTTCACTAGAATTGCATGACCATGGAGTCAAGTGAATCTTGCCTGGTTCCTTCCAAATTAATGTCTATTAAGTGATCCTAGTTTCTTAATATAGGCATGCTAGTAAATTGCATGGTCATAACGTCTAGAGTGCTTGAGCCACCCTTCTGGAGTGTTAAGATGTATTCTTGGCCACATGAAATCCTTAGGTTGCATGAACTACATAGCATAGACTCAGATAAAGAATTGATAGCGGGGCAGGTTGCTTCACCTAATAGATTCAACCATGGAAATTGACAAGAGTGTAGTGAATTCTAGTAATGACGGAGCTATGAGGGTGGAACCGAATCCAGTTTTAAATGACCTTCAAATAGGAAACTTGCTATACCTCGGTCCGGATTCCGTTAGTGTTTGTCACTCTATGATGTCTCATAACATTCAGGTTGTTCATGAATCTTGTGGAGTTCAAGTAGCCCTTCTTAAGGAATTAGGCTTAACTACTATGGATGTAAGTTGCGAAGTCTGGTATTGATAAAACTATGGCCGCATGTGGATTCTGTATGTTGCTTAAGTAGTTGATTGTAATGAATGGTAATTTTGCTAAAAAAAACTATGATGATGAGGATTAATGAAAATTTCCAGAAGGGCCAAGGCCCCAGAGGGACCCCAATATCAGATTTCTGTATTTGGCCACGGCCCAGTGACGAGAGTTGTTGACGCCCCGCCACCTGGTACCATGGTTAAACAGATTGATCAATCGAACAAAGGATAAAAGATGGTTAACGCGTCTTCACCTAAAAATGATTTATGATAAATGCTAAAGGGAAATGCCTATAACGTAATGTATGAAGGATACTTATAATAATGTTGATGAAACCCATAGTATAATGTTTTATGAAAATATGCTTATATGCCTGTTTGCTTGAATGTTTAACAACAATTCCAAATAAAGGTAGATTTAATGATATATGCAATTAGATAAGAAGATTTTTCTGTCATGGTTTGGAGGTGCTGAGTTAAATTCACAAGGTTTTGAGTTTGTGGTAGGAGTAGATATGAACGGCGTTGGAGGCTTGGATCCTTGACTAGACTGGGTTGGGCAGTACACTCCCGAGGACCCTCTGATTCCGCATTAAGAATAAATAAACAGCATTTATGTTTTAGAGAGAATAAAATAGTTTCTATCTAGATTCTCAGAATGTATGACTGGTTTATCAATAACGAAAGTTTTCTTATTATTTGAAATGTTTTATGATGTAAAAAAAAAAACTTAGGGTCTTTTCAATTCCTTTGCTACTATTGCAGGAAAAGGACCAGTACCTATTTCTCAAACTATAACATTGAAAAATGTTTTACATGTTCCTAACCTTTCATACAATCTTCTATCCATCAGTAAATTCACCCACGATCACAATTGTTGAGCTAATTTTTGTCCCTCAAGTTGTGAATTTCAGGATTTAACCTCGGAGAAGATGATTGGGGATACTAAACAGGATGATGGGCTTTACCTCCTTAATGAAGGGTCTAGTTTTCAATAATAGTGAAATTTTGTTATGACATTATAGACTGGGTGTTGGGACCCCAAGGTTATTTTTGGTGTGATCAACCAAGTTAGGTTATGTCCTGTTATGTTCTGATCCCTGTGTCTAAGTGTGCAGGAGCTTAGGAGCACAGGAAGTCAAGCGGAAGACGCGGCTAGCGAGAAGGATGACACGGGAGAGAGTCGACGGACTCGGTGCGTCCGAGGGACGAGACGCTGCTGAAGAGTAGGCCGATGGACGAGAAGGATGTGCGTGACGTCCGAGAGACGAGAAGCCGGAGCGGAAGCCTGCTCGAGGAGAAGGTCGAAAATTGGGTTCAGGTGAGCCCTATTCCGTTGGTCGAAATCACCCAGGTGATCGGAGCAGCGGAAGAGCTAGAGTGGAGCTATAGACTTGCTAGAGGCACCTTCAACAGGAGTTGAAGGCGCCTCCGCGACCTTCAGGAAGAAGCCGCCTTCAATGGCTGAAGGCGCCTTCAACCAGCTATGGAAGGTGCCTTCGACCGGGCAATCTGGCTGTTGGCGGAAAGGATAAAGTTTTATCCTTTGCCACACTGGAGGCGCCTTCTAGACCTATGGAAGGCGCATTCAGCATGAGGATAAGTTTTTCCAGGGGCTATAAAAAGACCCCTGAACTTAGGAAAGATGGAACAACTTCTGTATTGCTTTCCTAGTAATAGTCTGAGCTATTAAACGAGTGTAAAAGGTTTCTCCGCTTTCAGTAAAGGAGATTCTTAAGAGCTGTCATTTGTCTTGGATTAACAACCAGCTAGGTTGTAACCAAGTAAATTCTGATGCCTCTTACTATTTTATTTAAAGTTGCTATTTCTGTTTAATTTTATTTGCTATTGTTGCTAACCTGAGTCCAAAGATCGAGAAAGGTATTATTTTAAGTGTTTTAGGTAACTCAACCCTCTCTAGCCGGTCGACCCGCACCAACACTGGGGTATCCTAGTTTTCAATATTTAAAGCGGTTGTTTCCTAAGCTATTTATGTTGTAAGTTTTTCAATGTGAGTCATGTGAATTAGCAAAATATCATCGATCTATTTTTCAATCCCAGCCGTACAAAAAATCAACACCTTTTACTATGATTCATAGTGATATTTGGGATCCTTCTAGAGTGATCACCGTTTTTGGAAAACGTTGGTACATTACTTTCATTGATGACCATACTAGGGTCACATGGGTTTTTTTGCAAAAAGAAAAATCTGAGGCTACAATGATGTTTAAAATTTTCTATAACATGGTTCAAACTCAATTTCATACTCAAATTAAAATTTTATGAAGTGATAATGGAATGAAATTCTTTAACAATGTGTTGGAGATTTTTTTTTTTTGCTGAGAAAGGAATTGTGCACCAAAGTTCATGTAATTATACACCCCAATAAAATGAGGTTGCTGAAAGAAAAAATAAACATCTCCTTGAAGTTGCTAGAGCCTTGAGTTTTACAACTAAGGTCCCTAAGTATCTTTGGAGGGGAAGTTGTTCTGACAACAACCTATTTAGTTAATCGAATGCCAACCCGATATTTGGCATTTAGAACTCCAATCCAGGTTTTCACATAATGCTTTATCGATTCTTGGTTATTGACAAACATCCCTTTGAAAATCTTTGGAATTGTTGCATTTGCTCATAATTTTGATAGTAGAAAATCAAAACATGATCCAAAAGCACATAAATGCATATTTGCAGGATACCCCACCAATCAAAAAGGTTATAAATGCTTTGATCCAGTTTCGAAAAAGATATTTGTCTCTATGGATATCACCTTCCTTGAAGGAACTTCATATCAGAACTCTCATCTTCAGAGGGAGAACAAAACTAATGAAGATGAATGCGTTGATAAATCTGACTTAACCTTTGCACTTGTTCCTAATGATGCCCGATCACTAAAAGTAAAAGAGGTAGAAAAATGTGGAAAATATTGAATCTACCAACAAACAAGAACACTTTGTGATAATGCCATCTCAAAATGAACAAGCTCAGAAATAGATGTGAAACAATATAAAGGTTTGTCTATTCAAAGAAAAAGGAAGGCCCTAGTCCCCAGCATCCTCAAAAATCCAATCAGAGGTTCAATCATGAAATTCATGATTCACAAGGCCTTGATCTTCCATGTAACTTTGAGTCTAACTCTTCTAGTCAACTAGATCTTCCTATTGCTCTTAGGAAAGGTGTTAGATCTTGTTCAAAATATCCACTGCCAAATTTTGTGGCTTATGAAAATATTTCACCTTCCTGTTGTACATTTATTTCACAATTGTCTATCCATTCCTAACAGCATCCAGGAAGCCCTGAATGTTCCTAAGTGGAGAGAAGCTATTCTTGAGGAGATGAGAGCTTTGGAGAAGAACTACTTGGGAGAAAGTGGACCTACCTAATGGGAAGACAATTGTTGGTTGTAAGTGGGTATTTACTGTGAAATACAACTCAGATGGATCCTTGGAGAGGTACAAGACCCGCCTGGTCCTCAAACTTATGGAGTAGACTACTCCGAGACTTCTTCTTCAATTGCTAAGTTAAACACAGTACGAATACTTCTATCTATAGCTGCTAACCTTGATTGGCCATTGAATCAACTAGATGTGAAGAATGCATTTGTAAATGGAAACCTAGAAGAGGAGGTTTATATGGAACCTCCACCCGGATTCATTGAGAAATTTGGAAGTAAAGTGTGCAAGCTAAGAAGGTCTATATATGAACTCAAACAGTCCCAGAGCTTGGTTTGACAAGTTTATAAGGTTTGTTAAAGGTCAAGGATATACTCAGGGCCAATCTGATCATACTCTATTTACTAAAAGATCCACTAAGAATAAGATTCCAGTGTTGATTGTCTACGTAGATGACATAATATTGACCGGTGATAATGCTGAAGAAATGAGCAAATTGAAGCAAAGCTTAGCCAAAGAGTTTGAAATTAAAGACTTGGGCTAGCTAAAATATTTTCTGGGAATGGAAGTTGTCAGATCCAAGAAGGGTATTGTGGTTTCACAATGGAAGTATATTCTAGATCTTTTAAAAGAAACTAGAATGAGTGGCTGCAAACTATCATAAACTCTAATAGATATTAATGTTAAGCTTGGAGAAGTCAAACAAGGAGCTCCTGCAGATGCAGGAAGGTACCAAAGACTGGTTAGAAGGTTGATTTACTTGTCACACACATAACTTGATATTGCTTTTGCTGTGAGTATCGTGAGTCAATTTATGCACTCTCCATTTAAAGAGCACATTGAAGCTGCATATCGAATTCTCTTATATTTGAAAGGGACTCCAAGAAAAGGACTCTTCTTTAGAAAAAAATGACAAGAGAGGGATTGAGGTGTATACTGATGCTGATTTGACAGGATCAATCACTGATAGGAGGTCAACTTTAGATACTGTACATTTCTTTGGGGCGATTTAGTTTCTTGGAGAAGCAAGAAACTAAGTGTAGTTGCTAGAAGCAATGCCCAGGTAGAGTTTAGATCTATGGCTCAAGGTGTCTGTAAGGTTCTTTGAATTAAGAAGGTCCTAGGAGATCTTACTAAGGCAATTAACCTTCCTATGAAGCTATACTATGATAACAAGGCGGTGATCAGCATTGTTCAAAATCTAGTTCAATATGACAAAATAAAGCATGTTGAGATTGACCAACACTTTATAAAGGAAAAACTCGATAAGGGAATAATTTGTACTCCATTTTTGCCAACTTTACAGCAAGTGGAAGATGTGTTGATCAAGGGCTTGTTGAAATCGACATTTGAATTTCAAGTCAACAAGTTGGGCACGATAGATACCTTTGCACCAACTTGAGGAGGAGTGTTGACAGTATTAAAGAATATTCTAATTTGATTTGATAGATAAGGAAAGTAACATAGAAGGAAAAGAGAGATCAATCTGTGATTGAGAGAGATTTTTATTTTCCTTTTGTTTGTGATCCTCCGTTTCTAGTGTCTCCTGCATCCTCCTATTTTAGTTGGAATCTTTGTAAATTATGTAGAGATGAATATATGTATTTTATTTTTCTCTTCATACAATTCTACATCTAGTAACATAAGCATTTTGTTATAAATGCATCTACAAGGCATAAAATCATACAAAAGGAAAAGATCAAATTACCACAAGAAATTTTAGATCCCTTTCTAGGTGATTCATATCAACACTGCATCAATGAGAATAGGCATATTATAGCTGATTCATATGAAAAGCTCAGAAAAAATGAGTCAGAACAGTGAAGTGCCAAGATATACGTGTATCTTAGTTTGTTGTATAAAATTGAGCAAAGGCATATTAAAAAAATTGTAAACCAATGCCAAATAACAAGTGGGAATGAAACATGTGAAGAATTATACATCAACAAAATGAAGCATACAACAACATCCAAGCATTATCCCACTAGGTGGGTCCGCTATATGAATGCTTTTACACCATGGGGATCTATCTCCTACTATATTATCGTGTATATTTAAATAAATTTTATCTTATTTTATCGTAGCTAATGAAGTCTTCTTTGGTCTATCTCTTTCTTGTTTGATTTGCATATGAAGCATAGGAATGAAAAATTGCAATGTATATGTCAGAGAGATCGATTCTAGTAAAATTGTATGGGATCAATGTCACCAAAGCCCAGAAGCATTAGTATTCCTCCTGCATAATGAACAGAAGCTAGTGTAACTAGAAGAGCTTTCTTGATGGAAGTAGTCTTAGTTACATCTTCAAAGAATGAAGGAGAAATGTCTTGATAACTTATACTGAGGAATTAATTAAAACATATTTATATTAATATTTGATTATTATAGAAACTTACTATTAGATTATATTTGAGATGTTGAATGTTAAATTTAAATTTAGACAATCAGTAAGCATCATACATACAAAACTTTGAAGGATTTAGTATAGAATGAAGAAAAACAATTCCATCCCCATTAGATCATGGGCAAAGAAGAGCATCATTACAGAAGGAATAAATAAAAAATTAATAGACTCGCTTATGTTAGAGTAAGAATATCTAGAAAATTTTAATGACTAAATAAAGTCTTCATCAGAAGACAACCATAGTTATCCACGAAAAGTCTAAGATAATTTCATACATGACTTTTTCCAAAAATTCATGTAAGTGCTAAAGAATACTTGTCCATACAGCTTGAGTATTAGATCTAGAAATTTTAGAAGCAGGATTATGCTCATGATAGCATCCTAAAGTGAACTTGCTTTTCTTCATATGGGTTTTCAGAATAACATTAAGAGCAATTTGGAAACTACAATATAAATGAAAATTAGAAATACAATTCTCAACCGTTATTCTTGTTGTTCATATGAAGATCCTAGAATAATTCTGTATCATTTCCTAAGAACCAATACACTGCATTTGGTTAGAAATAAATCTTTCTCATGTTCATGTGGAGAAGGAAATTGACTATTTGGGTGCATGATAAAAAAAATTCAATTGATTATGGCATCAGGGGACCATGTTGTCAGCTAACCATATGGGCACAAGTACCAAACCTTTTTGAGCTAAGAATGAAATGGATCTCAGTACCAGAACTTTAAACCTAGAGCAAATCTACTGTATCAACTGCTGTATTACTATGTTATTTTCAGTGATCAACCATAATCCAGACTATTATAATACATATAACATATAAATAAAAAGGAGGCATGGGAGGGTTGTCTCCGCCTTCCCTTCCTTGAGCCACAATGTGGGCGCTGCCCACAATGGCTACTACTGCCCTTCCTCACCAAATTGAAGCCGCCACTATCACCAAGTTGCCACCCACCACCACCCAGCACTGCCCCTTATCTAATCACAACAGCCCCTCACGACCCTTCTCTATGAAAGGCGCATCCCTGCCCTTTACCACCATCTTCCAACAATCATCTCCCTCCCCTCTCAAAGTATCATTCGATCAACACTTCCTTCTCACAAAAATAGTTTTTCTTTCTCCTTCCTGGAGAACCCGAGTAGTTTCTACCTTAGACCATGATGAATCCATTATCCTCAAGCATCAGAAAACTACAATATTTAAGCGGTATTAGATGCAAACTGGAGTGTTGCAATAAAGGTTGGTGGGCATTTAGTCAAAATTTTGTGGCAATCTTCACTTGGGGAAGAAAAACATTATTGAAACTATTTTCACATTACAAGATTCTTTGCAGATGGATAGTACATATATGATCAATGTGAGACCAAAAATATCAAGAAAGAAAATGTTATAAACGTAATATGTGGAACCATGTATAGGACCATGGTACGTTGTATAGAACCATGTATCCTTTTGTATCAACCATATAATGAGATGATATTAGTTCATGCGAAATGTACATGTTGTCATTGTAAATCTGGAGCACTGTTGCACCAAAGAAGGCAGTTTAAATTTTCAAGATCAAAGCATATGTTCAAAGTATCATTTCATGCTAGATAAAGGTTGGTGTTAGGTTGATACAGTATGTACTGACACTAAATTGGTAGTTATGCCAATTCAACACCAAAGGAATAAAAGATGGAAGAGGAGGGAGATACACAAAAATTAGAGAGAGTAAGACACAAGACAAAAAGAAGAAAGCATGTCCTAAGAAAACAAAACAACATAAAAGACAAAAATAAAAATAAAACCCCAAACAAGATTTAATTAATTGCTTCAATTGGAATACTCTAGTCATGTACCGAATCAATCAGACTTGGACATAAGACATAATGCTCAGCAAGTGCATTATACTTACAGCCATACTACTCTGTACAAACATTGATACTGGCCATGCTTAAAACTATGCTTGAAACTGAAAACATTTATAAAAAAAACTATTTAATCAGGAATTTTGCACATTATAGAACATAAAGTTAACATATCATGTTACTATACTTAGTGCAAGGACATAGAGAGCTATGTTGTTCCATCTTGACATGTTAGGACAAAGCCCTTTAGGATAGCAGCTAATCCAACCTTCAAAAATAAAGCAACATCATTAGTTGGATCAAATACTTACAAAAATATAAAAGTAACTTAGTAATTACAAGTCATGAGTATTATAAACATAATAGTCAGAGCAAAAGTTGACTTCATCAAATTATTTATAGAGCCTTAGATTTATCTTGAAATCTGATAAACCTTTGTCATTTCTTAAGAAACAGGATATCAGAACCAGTGACAACTCTTTAAAGGATGCAACCTTGGAACAAAACATGAACCATAAAAAAACCTTAGAAGAAAACAAGGAGTCCCTTCACATAGAAATACAAGGATGTCAGCATCTAGGCTACCCTTCAAGTTTGGCATTATCCTTCTCATCCTATTATTTATTGCATTGCATAGTTCCCAAGTTAGTCCTACCCAAGTATCAACCTCAAGCAATGAAAGGTTGGAAGGAACAAGGAAGCCTACTAAAAGTGAGATTTCAAACACATACGATATCAATAAATAAAGAAGGAAACTATGTGATCTGTAGAAGATGACAGCATATCATCCGAGATAGATTTGTCACCATGGTCACATCCATTAGGCTTAAAAGGGAAAAAAATAATATCATATTTGTACAACATGTATATGCTTAAGGCAAAAAATAAATGGAGGTTTCAAGATAGAAACTATCCATATAGTTTATAATTAACATTTTTTCATGGATTAACCTTGTGATATTACTCTTCAATTGAACTTCTCAAACAACACCTACTGATACATTCGTTACTTTGTACCAAAGTTCAAAGGTACAAAACAATAGTAGTATTTAGTATTTACTAATTAAGGTAAAGTGAAAACTCAAAAATATATTGTTTCTCCAACTAACATATCTTTGATATCTAGCTAAGAATAGGTAATAAGTCCAAATGGGTTCTTCAAGTTGATTAAAGTCAATACTGTCATGGTAGTCAATGCTAATTGGGTTTTTGAGGTTCCAATTCATTGAAATACTATTTTTCTCAATAAATTCAAACAAACTATTGCAGATTTAGGGATTATACTATGCAAGGAGAATAGGTAATTAAAATGTTATTTTACTGAACTATTTCCTAATGAAGTTATTGCAATATGACCAAGAGGTCATGGGTTCAAGTAGCTAAAACAACCTTTAGCAACGCAAGATAAGACTACGTACAATACATCCTTCCCTGAGACTGCCAATACCTCACATTGGCGGGAGCTTCGTGCATTAGGTTGCCCTTTTTCTTTCCTAATGAAGTGAAATTTCAATTAGTTAGTTCATGCTAACTAAGACAAATGGGGGGATTAACCCATTTCATGTTGACTAGAAGAAAATTCAAGAGCCTCATTAGGTGGCTACTTTGTTAAACTTCCTTTGTTAACGATACCAAAGTTAGCAAGTTTGTGAGCTTGATGTCCAATGGACTAGTATTTCAAATTGAGGACAATCCTACTAAGGAATGTTCATGTATCAAAATCAGTTTTGAAGCACCTAGCATCAGTTGTAGCATAAGTTAACCAATTTGAATGGACTAACTTGGCTAGCATGACCACCAACACTAGCACTGGAACTGGCATAGTTATAGTTATAGCTATAAAACAACAATGTAAAAATAATAAATTGAGAAGGAAATGCAAAGTTAAGCAAGAGTTACTTCCAATGATAAATAACAAACCCTTGCTGAAGTGGATGATCAAATGGTGATCCACCTAAAACTACATCACTTATTTTATCATTGAAACTAATGATTTAGAAAAAAAAAAAAGAATCCAATAAAATGTGAGTAAATAAAATTTTTAAAAAAAATAGAATAGGCAACAAAACTGGGTAGGAATAATGATGCAAATGCATATAAGAAGAAAAGGTACAGTTTCATTCAAATCAAGAATTCAATTTTGGCTTATTAAAATAAACTTTTGTCAGTTTTAATGAATCTAAAAGCTTCAAGCAAAGCTAAACAGATGAAGTAAATAGAAGTATTCATTTACCTCATATTACTATGCAATTGCAATTTAAGAGAGAGTACAATTATGTAAATGAAGATCTAGACAATATTTGGCAGCCAAAACACAAATTTTTTAATCGTATATATCCTCCATCTTGGCTATACTATATGATGCCCAAGGACTACATCAAGTCAATCTAATAATAGCTGTGTCGAGAGTTTCAGACTTTCGCTAGAACCATAATATTTCAGTATTGTGTTGATGTTTCAACCTACAACACTAATGGAGAATTGGAGTGGTACGATGAAAGAGATAAAAAAAAGAAGAAGAATAGAACACAACTATATGCCAAATTTCGGATTTTATGTTCTACCTGCAACAGTACAATGTTGATGTTAAAAGCTACAAAAAAAATAATAAATATTATTTCAATTTATCTTAATAAGTTTTGTGGCATGTCAAGGGGTCTATAATGTACACACTCATTGACATTATTAATACAATTACATAGAATAGATTACCTATATTAAGTTTCTATAATTTATCCAAACGACATGTTGAACGGTTTAGACTATTTGACTTTATTGAGCAAAACTAGGCAAATAAGATTGGCATTGATACCAAATTGATGCAATCACACTCTGTTACTCAAAATTAAATTAAATTGATAAATTTAAATGCAACATCAAAATTTTGCCACATAACCCAAATTTTGCCATGGCAGCCCACCGACATCCTTGATGCTACGATAATCTTGAGTAACCCAAATGTTGCATGTGGATGCTCTAAGTCTTTAGGCATGTCTTCAAAGGAGGTCGTCTCTTGACTAAAGCCAGACACCTTGTGATGTCGGCTTTGATACACTTTGCATGGAGATCTAGGAACATTTGCATCTTTGATGAGGGATAGTCAAAGAGTGAGAAATTTTTTTAAAATGCACAAATTCATGATTGTTGGAGTTTGGGAGTATTTTTTATCTAACATTATGTCAAAGATGAGCCGCTACTAATTTTTGGGTATTGTACCTTGGTCTTGCTTTGATATATATTTTTTTTACTTATAAAAAAAATGCTTGGAACTTAAAAGTAACTTAACCAAAAGCACATTTGCGCCATGTATCGAATATATCTGTTGGAAGAGGAAACTGTGTGTAACCTGGGCAACAAAATATTACAAGAAAAATCATCAGAGATTTGGATACAATAATCATGTCAGAAGAAGTAGTAATGTTAATTGTCAGAAACACCCTTCTATAGATGTATCTGGGCATGCATGCACCTAAACAATACGTTTACTGTTACAAATATTATAAAAGTCTATGTATAGAGTCATAATCTTATCTAGTGAGGGGATGACCTATACTGTATCTACTTATGGCGACATAAGGATTATGCAACAAAGCTTGTCAAAGTCCAAATGATTGATTATTATCAAGTTATGTTAGACCCAACCATTATGGTTTAGCTACAACGCTGACTTATTTAGGATGTCATATCTGAGCATATTAATATTATCTCAATAATTTTTCTCCCATTTCAACATATCCAAATTACTGCAGATTGATTCAATAAAATTGCAAAATAAAATCTAATGGCATGTGTATTTTTAGGAATTCATCTACATATCTTGTATGGATTTGCCAATTGATTAGCATTAATTGTTATGTATTATGTATCTAGTGTTATATATATTATCTATGCCCACATTGGTTAGGATAATTAATTTAATTGTTAAGTGATTAGACATTATATTTGTTTGCATATATGGATTTGATTTACTTATTTTATATACTATATAGTAATTAAAAAAACTCATATAGTCGTACTTTTTGACATGCTATTTGGCATTATTATTTATACAATGGTGTTAAGGTATGGGCAGTAAATGAAGGCTCTATATGTGGTATATGATTTCGAAACCTCCACTGTTAATCTTTCTCAATAATTATTTATGTTGTTTTATATTGCCTAATTTATACTCAACTGGTGAAGAAGATCGTGTGTGTTTTTTCCATCTATTAGAAATAAAAAAAGAATAGAATGGACAAAAATATCACAGTAATAAGCTTTCCTTGCAAACTTAAGGCCCCAAGGTTGTGTCTCTCATGAGTGTAGGAAACACAAAGGAAAATAAGCAATTGGCAGAAGGATTTATCCGTCAGTCCTTTGCCAATGTTTTCTTTGGCAGAAATAGAAGACAGGAAGTAAGGAATATGAAATTCTTTATCCAGTTCAACCCAAATTTTCTTCCAGTTAATTTGGATAAACATGAACTATTCACATGCAATGGACACAATCCAACCAAAAAGAATCAGGATTGTTTCGCTCCCAATTCTATATTTGATTTATATTTTTTAACAAATAAATTTTGAAACTTTGGTTGCTCTCCCTCATTGATTCCCTTCATGAAATGGAGCAAAGGGGCACTCTATTTCTTTCCTTCACAAGAAGGGAACAAAAGCTATAAAAAAAAATTCACTAATGTGTTCCTAGATTTTATTTTTCTTTCCTTAGTTGTTTCCTTCCCTCGTAGATAAGTGAGCTAAAGATTGAGCTTACTACTGAAATTGCATTCTCAACTATACAAACAACCTCACAGATTTACATCAGGAACGTGACACCAAAAGCTCCATCTCGATCAATGTTAACTTAAATGCAAAGGTTGACCTCGAATTGGAAAACAATAAAATAGTAGGGGAATACTGTTGGGAATCATAAGCATATGCATCCATCACACAAGATGTCCAAACTTTATAACTTATACAACCAACAAAAAACTGAACTCCCTAATCAAACTCATTGCCAATATCCTCCTCCAAGAAGTACTTGTTGGTGCGGTTAGCACTGACGGTCTAACTCAGATTGTGATAAATGACAAAGTAGGTTAAGTTAGTTTCGTTGTGATCTAACACCTTGACGAAGTGTGCAGGAGAAGCCCAGCTAGGTCGACGGGCCGACCGGATAGTTGGCACAAAGTCCAAACAAGTCGACAGGCTGACCGGATAGCTGGCACGAAGTCCAGACAGGTTGACGGGCTGACCGGATGTCTGACATGAAGTCCAGCTAGGTCGACAGGTTGACTTGATAGCTGATACGAAGTCCAGAGAGGTCGACGGACTGAGCTGATGTCTGGCAGGTAAGCTAAGGTAAGTCACTGAAGGGAAGTCACTTGGTGAGGACGCATTCCCAGTTAGGGAACTTAGGCGTCGATCCAACTTAGAACCATTTCGGGAATCTAAGTTAAGATTGTGACTAGATTCCGGTCTCGGTGAGACGAAATCTAATTATTACTCTGTTTTACTATATTTGTGCTAACTTTTGTTTGCAGGGTAGTTTAATCTTTATTTTGCCTTGGACTAACATTTTCTTTCAGGAAAAGGAATTTCTGGAAAATGGTGGCCCAGGCGCTCGGAACTGGTCCGGACGCCCGGAGTTGGTCCGGGCGCTCGGAACTGGTCCGGACGCCTGGAAGGCAAAACTTATCTCGTTGCAGATATGGAGCGCGTTGATTGGCCGGGTCTACGTCACGGTCTGAGTGCTCGGAAGGAATCTGGGCGCTCGGAGCACCTCTATAAAAGAAGGCCTCCTCCAGAGTTGAGAATAACAACTTCTTCCTATGATTGCTCCATTACGCACTGCTCCTGTGACGCTGCGAGGCTGCTCCGACAACCTACGATTCGAGCTTATTGTTTTTCTGTTGTCGGTATTTCATCTTTATTCTTGTACTTAACTTTGTAATCAATTTTCGAACTGCTAGTGAATTGCCCAATGAAAGCACTCGACGAGTGCGGCCCTTGTAGTAGGAGTCGATGAAGGCTCCAAACCAAGTAAAACTGGTTCGTGTTAGCATTGTGATTTTTATTTTTCCGCTGCATGCTCGCTTCGAATTTTCGATCGCTATCCCCCCTCTAGCGACTTCTACGATCCAACAGTACTTAGATCCACTAAATTCCATAAAAAGCAATCAAACTACATAAACAAACATATCATCATAATGAGAATAATAAATGCTACTCAAAGCATACTTCACAAAAAGGAGCACTGATCTACTGGATATCATATTTCATAAAAAATAAGAAAGTTAATGCATTCTCATATATAAATGGAGTTTCATTTAAGGTCCAACTCAAAAAACCAATGGATCTAATATTATATTTAATCTAATCAGTTAAAAATCAAATAACAACTTTATAAAAGGAAAATCATCCATGTGTGTAAATTTTATTTAGCTAGATCAGCTATGTGCATACATAAGTAAAAATAAAACTGGAGTATTAACACTTGTAAAAAATGGGTCTTGGACTTGAACTAAAAAAATTTAAATAACTTTCGAAAATGAATCAACTTCCATTGAAATTAATTACTTGTAGATTTAGGTTTATCAATTACTTGAAGCCGAGTTTTCATGTTAAATTCACACCATCATCACAAATACTATCAAAATAAATTTGAATGTCATACTTATTTAATTTTTAAATTGATGTATTACAATATTTAGCATATTTATTATGATACTTATCCAACTCTCTCAACCATCTATTTTTGTAATTATCCAGTCATTCAAACTATTTTTTTGATTAAAGATTATATGTATCTATAAATCGTATAAGAGACAAAAGACAAAAAAAAATTGATAATTCATAAAAAGCATCTAAAACCAAATGGCCATCTTGCCTTCAACACCCACAGACGTCCATTTCTTGGCGAAAAATATAACTACTTTGTACAATGAATATAAGCTAATGGTTTACCTAAATAGTATCTTACATAATAAAAATAAAGTAATAAGGCGGCTTGATCTCCCATTTTTAATTTATTGCCGTGAGAATTCTAGATGGGCAATCAACTCAACTATTGACGTCTTAAGTTTTAACCACAACAATAAACAAGTACATATGTACAAGAATGCGTGCCCAAAAATATAGATTGCGTAAGAGGAAATGATGAACCAGATAGCTTACTTCTCAAGCAAGCAAGGAAAGGGAGCCACAATTGTACAATAATCACAGTCCTGTACATTAGGAAAACAACTTCATTAATATACATGTTAATGTAATATAATTATACCCTTCATAATTGTAGTACAAGCAATGCTAGAAAAGCTTTACCTTTAAAGATGCAATAAAATAAAGGTCTAATTCTAGATTTCACATATTCAATATAAACTTGCACTAAAAGAAAAAACCCACTCAAATTGGCAAGACTTGACAATCAATAATACTTAACAACCAAAGATGATCCCTATAGTGAAGAATTTGAAACTTGCAACAAAAGGAAAGAAATAAAATATGCTAGGACATGAATATCTGATCTAAAGACACCATTTTCAAGGCATTTGACCACCAATATATAGAAGACGATTCTTATAGAATTTCTCAAAATCTGATCGGTGTTTGTTAGGACAAATAACATTTTCCTTGTGAGCCTGCATATGGGGAAAGAATTGTAATGTCAGATTAACAACAAGAAAAGGCAACAAAAGCATAATGATACTGAAACAAAATATTCATTGTTAATCTAAACCAAGATCATGAACACAGTTCCAGAAACTCTAATGTAAGTACTTCAATTAAAAAACATTACAAATCTAATAGGGCATATGTTCTTTGCATAAGAAAAAGTTGCATTTAAAGATTGGCCAAAGATAACAAAATAACTTACAGAAGACACATATTCATTATAAAAAAAACACTTTGCTAGAAAAGGTCACACTTCCACCTTAACAACATAAGAGATACTCTCTCAAAAAAGAACACAAGCACAACATGATGGTTACACTAATCAGAGTATATCATGATATTATGAATGATTATTGTTTTGTGAGTCAGCTATGAAATTACTAGTGCAACACCCGTCATGCATAAGTAGCCTTAATGAATGGGGGCATATCCAATTTGACAAAGATATGTGAACAAGATGAGAAGTGTCAATTAATTTGAATAAGTGATTATTCACTTATTTTAGTCTAGAATAAATAAAGAGACAACTTTCACAAAAGGAATATAGGACCCTTAGTTTGCTTAATAGTGAAAAGATCCATGCAATCAATTACACAATGAATATGAAAACCTAATGCATCCAACATGAACATAGAAGAATTATAGACATACTTAAAACTAAGTTGGTAGAGACCAGTTGAGCATGACAACACAATGATTTTGTTTCTAGTGAAGTTGTATTTCTTACAAGAATAACTTGTAATTGATTGAATCAACCTACACAATGAAATATGTAACAACACACTCTAGAAGGAACCTAATGTTGGCAGCTTTTCCCCATATAAAGAAATAAACTAACGTACAACTTCTTTTCCTTGCTAAGGTTATCCATGCCATAGAAAATTCAACAAAAAATTAGTAAAAAAAACTTAATAAAGGAAAATATATAACATAATAGCAAGAAGATAGTCACACAAAAAAGTGCATACTCCTTCCATACTGGTTGAAGGGCAAATACTTGTACCACTTGGTATAAGTTCGAATCTCTAGCTCAATCTATTACATTTGGGAAGCTAGAAATAAATGTCGGTACCAAGGCATTGCACCGGATGTGGATTGATTATTTCGGAAGGTACAAATACATACCCATAGATTTGTGGACTTGCAACCTCCTTAGAACTCATTAGTTGTAGTATGAAGGCGGCTGTTGGAAGGTGTTGGATTTCACTGTGCTTAATGTTCGAATTTTTCTTGTTGTCCGAAGTTTGCCTAGTGTTCGGTTTCTGCCAAATGCTGGATTGTGTTGCTGATGGCAAAGGTATGCATGTCTAATTTTATTTTCACCTATTGCATGGATTTTATGTTGGAAAATATTAAATTGGTGCAAAGGTGGACTTGCACAGATCTTTAACGTTGCATGCTTGGCTAATTTAAAAGTGGCGATTTTTGATTGGTTTGTTAGAATTTAATGCATGTCTTTTATTTGTTTTTATTTTTATATAAGACATGGAAGAGAATAGTGGTGAATAGATCCATCCTAATTGATCTATCTAGTTCGCAGCAAACGGCTCGCGGTAAAGACATGACCAAATTTGTTGATGGCTGGGACTTTGCCAAAAAGTCTGTGAGGGTGTATAGATCCACCATAATGATCTATCTAGTCCGCAGCAAACGGCTCGCGGTAAAGACATGACCAAATCTGTTGATGGCTGGGGTTTTGCCAAAAAATCCAAGAGGGTGAATAGATCCACCATAATGATCTATCTAGTCCGCAGCAAACGGCTCGCGGTAAGGACAACACCAAATCCGTTGATGGTTGGGGTTTTGCCAAAAAGCTCAAAAGGGTTCGTAGATCCACCATAAGGATCTACCTAGTCCGCAGCAAACGGCTCGCGGTAAAGACATGGTAAATCCGTTGATAGCTGATCACTTGCTAAAAGTGGGGCGACGATTTATGATGAGATGCTTTGCTTGTCGATCACGATCTATGATGCTTATTATTTGAAGTTCACCGTCTCTTCTAATCCAAGGTGTACAAGATGGCTTAATCTGTGGACGGATGTGAACCCACTGTTCCTGCTATTGCTTCACACCTTAGTTTGCTTCTGCCCGTGACTTGATATGGCTGAGTTTCAATTGCTTCGTACCTTGGTTTTGCATCTGTCCGTGACTTGATATGGCTGAGGTTCATTTGCTTCACACCTTGGTTTTGCTTTTTGACATGGATTTGTTTTCCACAACACGTGCTCACCATTTGTAATTCATTCATGGTGTTGTGTGAGTGTAAGATTAGGTGTTTGGTTTGATTTTGCTCATGTTGTGATGGTGTATGTTATATTGGGTGCATGAGCAAGTAAGTGAATTGTATGTTGATGATGGAGTTTTACCTCGACTGAGAGGATAAATTCCTAACTATGATGTATCTTTTGACATTCGGTTTGAGAGTCTTTCGCTCTCAAATCAGTTTTTATACATGTACCTATTTCCGTAAAGAGACTTCTCCAAGACATTGTTTACAGTAGTTTCATCTATTTTCTGCTCAACAAATTTTCCATCTTATGAACAATGAAGTATTGAATTAAATGACGAATCAATTGATAGATAAACGTTGTAAGAACAATATCAAACAATAAAAAATGAAAATGAAAATAAGTAAATTATAGATGGATGAGAAGAAAAATAGGACATTGTACTTGTAGTGAGATATACTTATCCAGAATAATGGCACATGCAGAGTTAGATAGGTGAAATTTTGTGGTTATAACTAGGGCTGCAAACGAATCAAGCTGGCTCACGAGCTTTTCGAGCCGGCTCGAAAAATATTCAATTCATATTCGAATCTATTGAATTCGAGCCGAACTTGAACATGTTTGAACTTTTTTTCGAGCCGAACACAAGCCCAAATTATATTGTTCGAGCCGCTCGCAAGTCTTAATATTTATTAATATAAGTTGAATATATATTAAATAAATAAATTTCAAGCCTTTCGAACCTATTTTCGAGCAATTATTCGAATAGTTCGCAAACATATTCGAATATTTTGAGCTGAACTTGAACCCGAGCCCTAATTCGAACCGAACTCGAACCAAACATTTTGAATTTTTCGAGCTTCGAATCGAGCTTGATACCTATTTCGAGCTGAATTCGAGCCTTAAATTTTCTGCATATTCAGCTCGATTCGATTCGTTTACACCCCTAGTTATAACAGTACTATGACCCAATAGCTAGACACCACTGGGTTACTGGCTACTAGTCATTTTTGCCATTTTCTCTACGCAAACATTTATAAAACCCACAAATCATTCCTTTCCTCTTCTTCGCTAAGAACATGTCTACTTGTGGTGAGGAAGGAAATAAGGAAAGGAAGAGTATTGCAAAGATAGTAAGGGTAACCCAGTGCACAAAGCTCCTCCAAATAAGGGGTCCCGAGGAAGTGCCTATTGTATGCAGCCTTACCTTACTTTGCAAGAGGCTATTTACGAAACTCAAACCCATGACCTCTAGGTCACACGATAACAACTTTACCATTGCGCCAAGGCTCTCCTTCAAGAGTGCTGCAAAGATATGGATGGATTTACTCTTGTTTAAGAGGTCAAAGAACTAAAGTAGATCACAATGTCATATTACAATTTTAATTACTTCTTCAAGTTTTTTAGCTTATAATATATAAATATATCCAATGTCAATAGGAATTTCTTATCAAACATTTTCTTCCATCACTAGGGTGGTCTTATGCAAGCTCCAATGTCAAAAGAATAAATAAAAATAACTTCAGATCTTTTGAGAAACAAACCTCCAGCTCCTACCTCCTCAAATTTAAATCTTCGAGGAATAAGTTTCTCCCTATCTTCCTGCAAAGTATTCAGAAAGAAAATTTTAAGCAATGAATACATGCTAGAATTATTAGCACAAATATAAATAATTTTCCCTTATTAAACTTTATTGGAGTCTCTAATGTTAAATAAAGGTTGTGACCGGACAACATCTTGTATAGAACAAAAGGGGTCAGGTTTGAAAGTCCTTGTCGGAACATTTCCTTAGCAAAACAATAATATCAAAAGTAAGCATTGTCTACTTTAAAGTTATCTTACAACTAGGGAGAAAATCACACCATTGATGTCATCTTACTACCAGGTCTACACTCATTGCCAACATTTGATACTAGCTTTCCACTCTTCATGGTAGACTTGGAAGTCAGACCACTAGAGCAATCACTCCTGTAGAATTTGAAAATTCTTAAGGCAACAAAGTAGGATAGATTTCAAATAATATCAAAAGTAAGCATAGTCTGCTTTAAAGTTATCTTACAACTAGAGAGAAGAGCACACCATTGAAGTCATCTTATAGCTAGGTCTACACTCATTGCCAACATTTGATACTAGCTTTCCATTCTTCTAGTAGACTTAGAAGTAGAATCACCAACACAATCACTCTTGTAGAATCTGAAAATTCTGAAGGCAACAAAGTAGGATAGAAATCAAATAGAGTTGAGGTTGGGTTTTTAAGAGATATGAAGTCTGGAAAAATACCTTCAATCACTCTAGATGCCTTACACTCAAGTACAATTGTCAAAGTAGGTCCCTTCACATCCTTCATACATTTGGTAGTATGCAAAATTAGAAGGAAAAATGTGGTGATATTCCATGTCATCATTGTCATCAAGAAAATTAGAACAAATGTTTTTAAAAAGGTTCACATAATGCCTTGTGTCCATAGACTCTAAGAACTTCAACAATACATGACTCCACACCCTAGCGAACATCAACTGACTTATCCTAAACAAATAAATGTATTTGATAAGTATTTCTATCCAAAGAAAATGCACCTTACTCAGACTTACACACATGGCAATAGCATTTTAGCATATTACCCTGGCAGTATACTCAAAAGTATCGGGTCTGATAGTAGTGGTCCACAATAAAACATTCTTGATCACTGGGGCTCGTTGTCAAATTACACTTGATCAGTTAGAATACTAAGTTGTCCTCCTTTTAGCATGCCACTGGGCAAAGTATCCCATCGGAAAAGTTAGTTCATTACATTAGATTGATGCAAGAGAAGTTCTCAAAAATTTAAAATGCACATTCAATCACAAGAAACTTGTGCCAAGTGAAAGATCACTTAAATTTAAAAGAATTTGTGAACGAGTCGTGATAATCCATTTGTCTAGTGGCAGCATTTCGTACCTATAAATGGGAAAAGATTGTACAACATTTAGAATGGCAAGTAAGAATCACACCAAACCAAATCTATGGCTAATTTGCAGCTCCAAATCAACAATTTTATCCACTCATTTCTATAAGGAACAATTTGCTGCCTATAGAACATGGCATGTAACTCGGGCACTCAACACTACCCAATCAGAAACAACACAAACTCCTTCCTAATCCTATTTCCCAATCTCCAAGCTGTGTTGCTAAATAAGGCTCATCAAAATGTTATTTCCTTGTATATATTATACACTGCAATTGCTTTCTCATGGGTAATAAATAGCATTTACTCTTAAAACTTAATTTGATAAGAATAATTAGGTAACAAAATTGCTTTCCTACATGTTTCAAGAGATTTTTGTCAACCCTAATCATGTACGTTACTTGAATAGAAATCTGATCTGAAAGAAAATATTATCTATACATCAATCAAATAAATCTATACCTGAAAAATTATAGATTAACAAGCCATCATCAAAACACAAGAAAAAGGAACTTTGAGCAGCACTAATTTTCATATAAAAAGTAGCCATAGTTACCTAACATCTTTGAAACTAATTTACCAGTTATTCTCATCATAAGCATGAAGAAAAGAATCCTTACTAGGAAAGAAGCTCACAATCAACCATATTATCTGGATAGGACGATGTGCCTTTCCATTTGAATGGAACTACTGAAATGATTTTGGATTCAGGCCACATGTATGGGGAACATCTACTAGTTTTTTTTTTTTGCAGGGTTTGAAGTCTGTGGAATGGTTCATCCAATGGTGCAATACAACCAATGCTCACATCTAGTGTACTGAATAGAAGGGTGAACCAGTTGGTCTTGTCATGACCAGGAGTTATATTGGTTTGATTAGAAGAGATGGAGAGCATCTACAGCTTCAAGAATTTTGTCACGTGGGCCCAGCATGAAATTCAACTCTAGACAAAAGCTTCTGCCCTTTCCAACCCTAATGTTATTGGAGCATTATAGAATATCTGCAACAGAATATTAAAGCATTGAACAAGCTCAGGTGCTTGACTACAAGTTCTGTGAAAAATATACAACAAACACATGCACATCATAGATGTCTTTGATAGGAG
The DNA here is from genome assembly GCF_018446385.1 of Zingiber officinale. Lineage (NCBI taxonomy): Eukaryota > Viridiplantae > Streptophyta > Magnoliopsida > Zingiberales > Zingiberaceae > Zingiber > Zingiber officinale. The sequence goes on from NC_055990.1 coordinate 97,415,947, forward strand.
TCATATACCAGTGAACACGCTCGTAAGTATGTCTGACTAGCAGAATAGTAAAAAATTTAATTAGGAAATTATCATATACATGTTCAAATTGCACTTATGTTGCATTACAAACAAAAAAGCTATGGAAAAAGGGAAGTGCCTAGTTAGTTAACAATGTTAATCAAATATCCAACATACTACTAGCACTAGTTGAGCGAGCACCTTACCTGAATATTTTTTTTATCATATGAAACTACAAGGCTCAATGTACTTCCATCTATCAGAAACTTAGTTGCATAACAATCAAGAGAAGCAAATCCTTGGCTAATAATGAGCACCCTGCTCTTTCCAATTTAAAAATAGATGCTTTTTGTGAATATCTCCCACTAGATAAAATTTTTGACCTGCAAAATTCATATTTTTCATGAATCGCAATGATCACATTTCTATAGCCCATGCAATAAAAATTAAAAGGGAGATGAATCCTGCGAGTTTTAATTAGTTCTTCAAAAATGGGTCATAATTCGAGGAATAATGATAGCAGATAGACATTGTAATAATCAGAAATAACAATAACCCAACTTAAATGATAGAGGTACAGAAAACTGAAGACAGAATACTAAATATAAAGTTTATATGACTCAAGCAATTTTGTACCAAAATTTTGGAACAGAAACAAATGCCTACGAGCTTTCTGATATAGTTAGGTTCCAGTCTAAAAAGAAAGCATACTTACAATGTTTTCTATTCCATTACATAAAGAGGAGCATCATAGAAAGCGATAACATTCAACTCAGTACCAGTCCATTTGTGCAAGGAGATCTTAGGGCCAGATGAAACCAACAAATGACCTTGGAGAGAAGCTATGGCAGACACAACACCCTTTAACTCTTTCAAGTAAACCTCGAAAATCTGTCAGACAAAAAAACAGTAAAACTAAAAACAAAATTACACCAAGTTCAGAAAGTAAAGTTTTATTTTGTTAATGAAAATTGACTTTCTATTTTACTTAATAATTCCACATTCTGAAAACTGTCAACATTGTTAACAAAAGTGTATAGTAACATTCTTCCTCTAGCGGCTACATCCTCGCCCTGTACATAAGCTGTTATGATGGCTAAAAGGGTTTCATTTTCCTTTGTCGTTGTGTTCTGCAGAGACAATACCAAAATTGTTAACAAGAAATTTACTTTAATAAAAAGAAACCAGACTAAAAATCTTAGGATGAATGATGTTAGGACAAAACTTATTCTAGAACATGTCTAGTTAAATAAATTGCCAAAAATTCTCTGATTTCTTGTTCAACTTGCAAATAATGTGACCACTCTAACAGTAAGAGCATTTTTAGAGGTTTGCATCATAATTGTAGCCCTAGTTTCCCATTGTCCTCTAGATTTCCTAGGTTCTAAAACTCAAACTCATCAATAGTATAGTGTTTTTAAAATCGTCGGAGTTAACATTATCATTGTCATTCATGTGAACAATATCTTGACCAGCAATAGAACAAAGAACTTGATTAAGAGGTCAAACAACCTGCATAACAAGAGTTGATGCTAAAACCATCAAAGCTAATTATGTGAACCAAAATAAATGCTTGCCAAAGAGTACCAAAATTATATGAGAATTGCAAGATGAAACAAACAACATAATGGTGTCAAAGCACAAAACTAGTGAACAAAGAATAGAAATATTCAAACTATTGTAAACTTTCCAGATTAGCATCTTTTGTTATCTAAATCTAACATAGTATTTAAAGCAATGAGCATACTAGCTTTCATGAAAATGACGGGGTTTTTTCACTATAAATATCATGACACATTTCTTCCAAATTCCAAAGTCTGAACCATTAAACTAGCTATCTGATTATACTTGGAAGAGAAGGAATTTGACAAGTAGGTTGTGAAATACTTCACATAGTTGCATCAATAAGGAAATTGAAATAAAAAGAAATGTAGTAACTAAACACTAGAATATTGCTATACGAGGAACTATGATATACTTTAACGAAAATTAAAATTTTTAGAAATTTAAATCCATTACAAAGGATAGCTTACTTGGAAAGATAATATAAGTGGATATAGGTTTCTCTCAACTTAATAGGTGACTTGATGAGGGATACCCCTCAAAGGAATCTGATAAAATAGCTAACAGATATGGTCAATTCTTTGAATGAAACACTTGTCAAATCAATGTTGACTTAAAATGATCATATGGGCTAAACTAGGCAACTACAATCAGATGGAGATTTGATAAGTGCACTTGGGAAGTTGGTGAAAATGCTTCATATCTTCATTGTATAACTCATAGTAATAATATTAAACCCTCTATTACCTAATTGCAAATTGAAGATCTAATGGAAACTGATCAAAGGTATATACTTGATGGTTCTACAAATCATTTTAAAAGAATTATATAAAGACAATTTAATCCCTTAGTTGTTTTACATACAGGAGATTGAAATATCATAAAAATGTTTCTTTTTTTTCATTGGTTGAGTCGTTCACTCATGCCGAGACTGAAGCTACTATTCATGGACTTACTAAACTTACATAAAATGTGGAGTGAAATCATACCCAATTGCAGTAGAAAATGTATTATTAAAGTCATCTCTAAAGTGTTGGCACTTAGACTTCAACAATTAATTAGTGATATAGTGCCTCCTAATTGCTTTGCTTTCCTTAAGGTGTAGAAGCATAGCTTTATGACTATAATTGAAATAATAAATTAGTGTCAAAAGAATAATAAAGAAGTTGTATTGAAGATAGATTTTTTTTTAAAAAAAACCTTTATAATTGTTTTTTGACACATTATGCACACAAACTCTTTTCTCTTCATTTATTCACATTGCCCACAATGAGTTTACAAAGATCCTTAAACATGGTAAACATAAGGAGCATCATTTAATTTTTATTTTATTTTATTTTATTTTATTTTTTGCTAGTTAGTAGCAACCTCCTTTGGTAATTCAACTGGTTGACGATACATTGTTTCTTGTCAAGGCTAATACAACAACAACAATCAACTGTTATCCCACTAAGTGAAGTTGGTTATATGGATCCTTCTATGTCATTGGACTCTATCTGCTCCTACTATATCATCATCTATATTTAAATAAATTTTATCTTATTTTATTATTGTTAACAAAGTATTTTTTTTTTATCTTCCTCGTTTGTCAAGGCTGATCCAAAAGAAATATTGTCCTAGTTCATTCTCTTGTTTTAGTGGGCTAATGGATAAACTATGGAAAACCCACACTTGCCTACTTGGATAAAGGGACAAGTCATTAAGCACTTGTTTTAGATGTGTATACAACTCGAGTTCAAGAATTTCCTATAAAATATTTGCGCTTTTAGTAGAGAATACAAGCAATCACGTATTTAAAGACTAACAACAACATTACATCACTATCAAGGGAAGCAACTGTCAACAAGAAATAGAAGTATATTAACAATTATTAAAAGTGTCTTCAGCAGTTTAATTTTACATCAATCTAGCATATATTTTTTACCTACTTAGGTGATGCATAAGGTTGATAGATGAGAAAAAGATTCTTATGGACACACAAACTCATGTTCATATTTCCAGAATTTGTTGTCTTAAGATGGAACTTGGTGACTCAACTAAAAAATCTTGGAAGTTTAAGAGTTCTTTATATTGAGTTACACATGTAACTAATCTTAGTCACTGGCGGTGAAGATTGGTTGATCCAAACGATTTAAAGAGTTTGATATTTAGTACTTAATTCCAATTAAGGTTCAAAATCTTGAGTCGTGTTGAAGTTTTGATTTTTCACTAAAATAATATTGTTTTAGTATTGTGTCGATATTTTGATGCATTATGTCGATAATGGATTAGAATTGAAGAAGGAAGAAGATGAAGCATAGGAAGGAGACATTGTCTATGCAGAGCATGATTTAAAAAATTGTATCATGTTGGGCGAAATTGTCAAATCATATCATTCTATTAAATCATTGAAACTCAATATTGGAGCATTAGAGTATCGACTTGAGATTTTAAGCCATGATGCTAAGTTGTATCGAGTTTCGGCGATTTTATCGGAATCATACATTTCAATCATTCACCCCAACATGGTATAAAATTTCAAACCATGTTTAGTCTTGCAAAACATATTAGAATGATTCTTGCCCAAACTATAAAAGGTGCTATATCTAGAAGAGTTTACACAAAGTGAAATAATAGTTTTATTTCTTTCAGCAAAATATAAGTCAATAATCTGACAAATATCAGGCTTAGGAGGATACATGACATAAGAATCTACTACTAAAGCGTAAATCAAATACTTCTATGATAAATGCAATACTAAGAATAAAATTATAAAAAATTAAAATATGGAGGTTGAGCTACATGGACAATTCTCTAGAAAAGAACTTGATTTTATTGTTGATCTAGAAATAGTTCAATCCAAATGATTCTTAACAAGGAAGATTCTATTACTTGGTGTTGGTCTTTAATGGGAACATTTATAATTCAATTATTATATAATTTTAACAAGCAGTGGAACCACTCTCTTTTGGTATTCATTTTGTGAAAACATGTAAGGTCTCACGAGTCAGATGGAAATAAAATAATGGATGTTAATTAAAAGAAAATAACTTATAAAATTTTTTAGGAATTTATAGAATATTTTTTGGATTTTAAAAGAACTCGTATGACATGTTTTAGGGGGACATATCTAGTTTGAACACCCAATCAAGTTGGGAGTTGATTGAGTATATAATTCTAAGGATTATATTAGACCCTAGGTCTTATTCGTCTAACCCTTCCGCCGCTCACCTTCTACCAATTCCCCGTTACCACTCTCCATTGACGTGGCGCCGCCCATCGCCATCGATCCGACGCCGCCACTTTGTCGGAGTAGTTCGCGGAGCCAGTGGCGAACTTTAGCACTGCCAGTTGGTCAACGACACCAAAAAGGGAAGGCAAGTAGCTTTCCCCTTTGTAGGTATGGGATAGGGTTTTCTTTAGGTAGGCAAGAATAAGGGTTTGGATGTTCTCCTATTCCGCGCTAGGGATTTTTGCTCGATTTTCTGTGTTTTGCTCCAGATTCCTTTTGCTTCAATACATACGATTGAAATGAGAATTTGTTTTTCTTGTCTTGATGAGTTTTAGTAAGATGTAGAAGGTGATTTGTGATTTGTTGTGTTCTTGTTTTTTGTTATAACTCTGGATTTCCTCGGGATAGATTAAGTAGGTTGCGAACCATCTTGTATCTATCTTGTTTCTTCAAGACAGGTCAATTTTGTGTTCTTGGGTAGATCTAAAAGTGGGGGTTTGATTTGGGAGATTGTGATTCGAATCGGAGATCTTGTTCGTTACTTCATGATAGATGAAAATGTGGAACAAAGAGGGTGGGATTGCAATTCAATTTTAGTTTACTTTCATAACAGAAAACTTGCTATACCTCTATTCAGATTTCATTAGTGGTAGTTTCTCCTTGCTATCTCGAAATGCCGAAGCTGTTCATGAAATGTTTGGTGTTTTAAGTAGCTCTTCTTATGAAAATAGGCTTAATTACTATGCATGTAAATTGTGGGATTTGCAATTCGGTTTTAGTTTTCTTTCCTATCAGAATTCTTGCTATACCACTGCTCATATTTCATTAGTGGTTGTTTCTCCTTGCCACCTCAAAATGCCGAAGCTTTTCATGAGGTGTTTGGAGTTTAAGTAGCTCTTCTTATGAAAATAGGCTTAATTACTATACATGTAACTTGTGAAACCTGGTATGATAGAACTATGACCACATGTAGAGATATCATGTTTATGCCATAAGGTTTGACTAAGTAATATGCATATATGCTTGCATGGTGTGAAAGAAGTACGTTATGTCCAATGTACTGGGGTTTAGGTGCTTGTATGGTGATAGTACGAGATAGGTGCCCTCGGATGAGCTCCGGGGAGGGCCTTCCAAATAAAAAAAAAAAGAAAAAAGAAATTGATTCAAGGGATATTGGCTTTAGGTATGCGAATATATAATATCCTAGACTGTTCCTTTAAAAGTTCATGATCATGGACCGAATGAATGTGCTCTAATAAGGGTTGCCACAAATGCACCATGTATACTCTTAGTTGGTTATGTTGGAGTTTCCTTACCGTGTAGGCTATACCATGTTTGATATTTTCCTTTGAATTTAAATCTTAGTAAGAAATGCTTGAGTTGGTTTTATTGCCGAAGCAAGTTCAAGTCCTATATTTTCTAGTTTTAAAATTCTTGCTTTTTATGCCTATCACATACCTACTTGTGGAAGATATACTTGCGGGGTCTGTGGACTCACATTGTAAATGATGCAGGTGGAGAAAATGGCACCATAGATGTGATAGGGGATGTGGAGGTGGAGTAGCCAAGAAGATGAGATGGAATACAAAGCACACTGTCCGAGGGTCCCTAGGAGCATGTTAATAAATTTTGTTTCCTGATTTGTTATGTTGATATGAGTTGGAGACTTTGTGCATGTTGTTAGAGTCTTATGAATTTCCATTTGAAAAGTATATGTTAAATTGTGAGGTTCATATGTGATGCATGTTGACAATAATAAATGAGGTATTTTAGTTTTGGAGGTCTTGAGTAAGGAGTAAGGGACGTTTCAAAACAAGGTCAAATGTTCTTGTCTAATTATGCTTGATATGGTGAGCAACTACATCTTCAAGCCATCTTCTTAAGCTTAGCCATAAGGTCCAAAATGATTGGAGGCGGAGAAATTTAATAAGAAGGAAATTTAATATTAAACGCGGTTAGTCAAAATTGACTATGGTTGGCTCATAAAGGAATCATATTCAAAAACAAAGATAGTAGGATCAAGATGCTCAAGAGATGAAGGAATTTTTTTCATGGGATAGATTGGCCAAGCTAAAAAAACATTCACATGCATATTTGAGAAATGCTAATGAGTCACATTTTGGGTTAGTGATGACCGTTATGTAGGAAGTTATGACACTAGTTGATGATGATGATGATGATGATGTGAACTTCGGTTTATCATTCTTCAATCATAAACACACTTTGTTGTAAAGTATTACATTCTTCTATATGCAACCCTTATCATTACTAGACATATAGTCTAGCTTTTGTACTACATCTCCATCACTATTACAAAAAGGTATGGTTTTTAATCTATGATGGGTAAACATTCTTTAAATTCGCCGAACTACTTTTTTCGCAAAGAAAAAAAAATATTAGAATTAGGTATAAATGGATAAACTCTAAAACATTCAAAAGATGTTATCTTGTTATTAACTAGAAAATTTTAGCGAAACAACCAAAAATAAGCAGAACTACATAAGGAGCGCTATGACAATGGTAGTAAGAGTTTTGATTCACTTAGAGGACCCTAACATTTTGGGCAATTTCTTGATTCGTTCTAGAAATAAAATCTACCTCTTGCTATTGTAAATAAATAGGCATGCCAAGTTCTTTACCTAATTTTCTGCATAACTTGGTCGATGAGATTTCAAGAAATATATACAAGACTAAAATGATAAGACACAAAACCAACACCTCCTACGGCAACCTAATTGGGGAAATAACATCACAATGGAAGGGAAAATAATTTCAATTCCTTCGATGAATAGCAATGGATCCAAAAAAAAAAAAAAATCAAATTCATGGCAGATTTATAAGGGGGATTACATTACCTATATTATGTCTCCGACGAAAGATCACATCCCCAAAAAAATCTAGGACCCCTGATTAAGAAGAAACAAGCTACATATCAACTGTCCAATTCCCCAATCAAATGAAAATATAAAAACTTACATTCAAATCTCAAAGGAAAATAAATAGCCAATGCCAAAACAAACCTAGAATAACTCTAATCGGATATAGAAAAAACTACCAAGATTACGACAACAAAAAGTATAACTAGAATCACAATAAAAAAAAAATGTAATGGAAGATTTACCTCAAATAATAAAGGTACCAATCTCTGAATAGGGCTAAAGGATGAGTCACTCGAGACTGAGGATGAAGAACTTGGGAAGATGACCCTTGGTGGGGAATCACAAGATTGTCTTGAATCTTGAGAATGGTCATTCAATTTTGTTGAAGAACATAGGGCAGAAGAAGATTGACATCTTGGTTAAGAAAGAGAATAAGGATATTTGTCTTGCATTACCAAATATAACAAAGTTAGCAATAACATACACTAGTAAAATATAGTAACTATGATAGAGATTACAGTATGCCTCCCTAATTAACTAACAAAAGAAAAAAAGTTCAAGGATACTATGGTCTTGTTGGAAAAACATGATATGGATGTCATGCCCCGGGGGAGTCCCTGCCAGAGGAAATTTCGATAGCATCTCCCCTGTACGGATGACAATCTGGAACTGACTACAAAGCCCTCAGGGCTCATAAATCTCGGCCAACACGATCGGAACATATATAATGAAATAAGATAAGCATTCCACGTAGTTTATATAATTCAGCCTCCGGCTGACACAACCACGCAGTTATAATGGTAAAAACCTACTCTACAACGAGGAAAACACAACACAACGGAAAACCTTCACAACGGAAGCATGGGCATCATACCCGAGCACGATATAAAATCCAAAGTGTAAAACACATACATCACAAGTATGTAGTTCGCTAACAAGGAAACACAAGTCCGATAATATAAAACCACCTCGACACCTAGTGGGAACTAGCGACTGGAACCTCATCACAGCTGCAACCTGAAATAGAAAATATATCAACGGGGTGAGTCCAACACTCAGTAGATACCAAGCTGACATGCATAGTAGGAAATAACTAATAGTAATAATTATGCGTACAGTTTCCTAGAATAATAATGAAAAATGCAAAACGGAAGGAAATGGGAGAAGCTGTACTCACCAGGACCTCCTATCATAATAATAAGGTCGTCAGACCGAAAATGTCATATCTCCTGTATGCATGTCAATCATATGCATCCACTAAATATGCAGCAAACAAAGTGCAGCAGACACAAGCAATAAATGCAATCATGCATATGATGCAAATGACATGTCATGGTCACCCCTGACGCTAGTCAGCCATCTCACATACGATGGTGAGACCGAGTGGGTAGGACTGTGACGCTCTCATCTCCCTGAGACAGTCCAGAGGAGGGATCCCTGTTCTGCTACCACGCTGCGTTACGCTACCCATGAGTGGATCAGCGGAGCACTGACAAAGCAACCTGCTGCAACCCACCCTGCCAGAATAAAAACCACTAACCAATGAGTGGTTGTGTGTGCAGATCTATGTAACTGGCGATGTGCTCAACAATAATGGAGTCGACAATCGCTCAGCATGCAATCATGCGAGATGGTGCGCGACACTAAGCATGAAAATCCTAACCATATCTACCTCCATAAAACATGTACAAAAAAAAAATGGCTCAAACAAGAAGATCTAGGTACATGTATCAAATATGGTAAATGTCTAGTCCGGTATATCACAAGGCATGGTATGTCACTACCTCTATGAGCATAAATAATCAAGAGGGTAATGGATGCAAAACAGATAATAAATAAGCATGCTGAAGGAATCAAGCAATGACATACCGATGCAGATATAACATAATTATTACTACTCATTAAAATTCACTATGCATATCAAATGACAATATCTAAAAGATAAGTCAAGGTACCCGCCTAAAAAATGGAGATCGTATCTGAAAGATCCCACGTCGAGACACTGGTCTCGAATCAAAGTCCTATAATACATGATATACAGATTTAGCTAATTACTTATAAATTAATTAGCTAGCCCAAATCCCCAACTAAATCTAATCCATCAATCAACTAGGGTTATCTCCATTAACTCTAGTCGTGCCATCATTTGGACTAAACCCAATCCTTTAATAAATTTGTATCGTTAAGACAAAATAAGGGATTTACCTCCAACAATTCATATCAAGCTAAATTTAAATCAATTCTAGTAACTCATTCAAATCTAGAAATACCTCTGTTGACTCTCGATTAGAGAAGTCAGAAGTTACAGTAAGAATTAGGCAAAACTACTGCCCACTGTCAAGTACTCCAACTCAGCACTTGCCAGCCTAAATTCAGCAGAGCAGTAATGCTACTGACTGAACCTGCAGCCCTCCCTGCCTCCTTCTCCTTCTCCAATGGCTATTCGCTACTCCAACAGCGACTCTCACTCAACAGGTGGCTGCAACATCACCAACTCGACCTCGCGCAAAGGAAAGGCAGTGATGAACCAAGGTGATCAGGAGGTGACTCTCCGAGGACTCCTGATCGGAGTAGCACAAAAAGGGGCCGGCTGGGAACAACTCCCTGCTCGTGGACAGAGATCAGATTTAGGGCTAGGGGTAGCAACAAAGATGTGACCACAGTGAGGGAGACGGGAGAAGAAAAAGAAGGGACCTCGACGTCGGCTGCTCGGGTGGATGAACGGCGACGCCGGCTGTCAGCACACAGTGGCGACAACGCGAGTCGGACAGATCTAGGGCTCGGCTGGTGACGACGCGGGTCGAACGGATCTAGGGCTCGGCTGGCGATGGATTGCACAACGTCGGTGCAATTTGGCAGTTCGCGGTGAAGACGCTTAGGGCAGAGGTAGTGCGTTGGGAAGGAGAGGAGAGGAGAAGAGAAGAAAATCGAGAAGGAGATGTGCCCGGTTTCCCTTTGGCCAATGCTTTAATCACGAGAAAGAAGAGGAAGCGACGCGATGCGGCGCCGTCGGTTTGGGGGAGATGAGGAGGCTCGGGAAGAAGAAACCGTGGAGGAGGAGGAAAAAAGGGGTCGGCGTCGGGCTTAGGGCACGGTAAGAAACAAAGGAAAAGAGAGAAAAAGAAAAGAAAAAGAAAAGAAATTAAAAAAAAATCAAACATTTCCTCGTTCAAATAGGATAGCTTAAAAAGGCTTTCCCCTAGCCCAATAATTTATCCCCTTAACATATGTCATACAAGCTCCGATTAAATCTCAGAAAAATTCCTAAAAATTTCGTTAAGATTATTCCTCAAATAACCTTATTATTTTATTATTATTTGGATGCCGTATTTTACAATGGATCACTAAAAATAAGGAATAAAAGTCATAATCCTTCAAAATTAGTTATAAAAAAGTCAAAATCCCATGAAACATCAAAAGCTCGAATCAAAAATAATATCTACGTGTACGCAAGATAGCAAAAGTATCTAGATAACTTTGCATTACCAAGTTCCTTTTCGATTCAATGGATGTCGACATAGACTTCATCCTTGCAAATAGTGATATTGTTGCACAAAATTTTCTATGGGAATGCAGGATGTTGATACAGATATTAGTGATTTGTTGCCTTACTTGAGAAAGAGGGCTCACAGGGATGCTGCATGCAGCTGCAAGCATAGTAGACTTGCACTTTCAGTATATATATTTACAAATGCAAAATATTTAGCAAAATCTGAATTAAATATTATATATTTTATACAGTAGACTTGCAGTTTCAAAACTAAACAAGCAAAAACATACACTTATAAACTTCAGAATTAACAAAATTATAGCATGTTTTATTGCATAATTCCAGTAAGCAAGAGGCACTAGTGAAGATTATTGATAGTAGAACTTTACCTTGCTTGAGCAAACAAGTAAACTGAGCATCCAAATTAGTGGATTGGCACAAACTGCTGCAAACTGCTGATATTATCAGTGCAAGTAAGGGAGAGATTAATAACGCAAATCCTTCGTTGCCCATACACAGTGGTATAAAGAAGTGCACACTGCAGAAATAACATGACCGAGTGATACTATAAGTATTAGAAGTTATCATGTCTTTAGTAGCAAGACATCATTAACAAAAGTAGGTCAGGACTTGGGAGATACACCAATTAATCCTAGTATTCATGTAGGTTCTACCACAAACCTGAAATGTACATTCTGAATTCACCTAGAGCTTGCCCTCATGTTTAAATGTGACCGTTATGGTTTTGTTCGGATAAGAAAGGCTTGAATAGAGCAATGATAAATAACACAGAAATAAAATAATCAATGCCTTGAATGTTAAGATAGTCAGTATAAGATACTCCAATTCTAGATACAATGATCCACACACCTATTTGACACTTGTACCCAAATTTGGCTATCAAACATATAGCTTATCAATTCTTGGATTGCAATGTGACACAAATATGGAAGGATTCCTCACTATCAATTTGGCATAGGTCTATTATAACTTAATGCTTTAAAAATGCATGCTTAACATGCACGAATTGTGGTGGTAACTTAGTTGGGCACACATCTGATGCAGTTAGTTGATATGGGCTTAAAAAATTTAAAACATTATAATTTTTTTCAATGTTTTGGGAAATCTGGTTTAACTATTATAGATATAGCTTCTTCTGTTTTGTTAATACCGATGAAAAACAAGAACAGAACAGACAAATGTCCAACAGATTATTGCAATATGGTTCAGAGCTTTATACATGTATGCTTCATCAGAAATAGTAGTTATTATTCCATGTGCCATATTGTTTCTAGAAACAAATCTAGTACTTTTATCATCATGCTCAAAAGCAGAATTTAGCTTGATGTTGTTGTAGCTTTAGGAGAATCATTAACGTAATAAAAAATAGAAATTAGCTAACATAAGTTAGAAAGATAATATTCACCAGGAAGATCAATATCACTAGGAACACTTTTGCAAAATTTTCCAGAGTATTCTTGAACTTCAAGACCCTATTAAAATAAAACATTTAGGCAATAGTTGTGGTTATGGAAAATTTCTAGCAAACATGGTAGAGGTTGTAAGGAAATTTTAAATGCAGAATCAAGTTTACCCAGCTACATCTAACACGCATCACTGCTTCAAAACCTTGGGGTCTACTAATGTTCCATCTAAGATCATTGTAGAGTTTAACCGGATCAGAAAGAGCAGAAAATGGATAATAATAATAGACCTGCAATGATGCAAGTGAAAATTGAGATCCAAGATCCAACATCAAGGAAATAGGATTCTCTAGGTAAATAGTTTATTCTTTTTGTAAAAAGAAAGTACTCATCGCCATTGAACATTGTGATGTGCCGATACCTAATAACAAATGAATAACAACATCTGTAAATCTATAACTCTATTGTCTAAAAATTATGACTTGGGTGACAGATTCACATCACATCAGATGTTCATGCAATATGCACAAGTTGTAACAGTAAAATTAATGAAAGAAGGTATTTGATGCAAAAGATTCTTTCTGAAAGCAATTCCAGTGAAGGTTGAAGCATTTTATATAAGACCATTTTCTGAAAAATAGAAGATACTTTCTCTGCCTTGGTAGAGTTCTTATTAGTTGTCTTTAAAATGTAGATTTTATGATTTGTATTTAAAGGAGACTACTACCACTGAGTTGAAAACACTATAAATCAATAAATCACAGCAAACTCAAAATAATCAAAAATCAAAACAATAATGTAGTGTGATAGTTGGTTACACAATCACCACACTAATTACAGTAGGGAGACCAAAGAAATCATTATCATTAAATAATGTTATGGGGCTAGTTATATGGACTTCATCCTTCTATTGAACTCTATGTGAAGGTATGTTACTAGTTATATCTGTATATGGCTTCCTATCCCTTACACCTTCGAGTTCCAATGCCTTCATCTTGTATGACTATATACTGATCATCTTTGACCTTTGTTCATTCTATCTTAACCTTTGTTGCCCCTCATTTTAGACTAAATCTAACTTCTCTAAGATAGTAAATTTATGATAGCATTTAATTTTTTTTAAATATAAACCATCAATTCATCTTGCATCTGAGCAATGATAAAAAAAATATCTATTATATGAGAGATTCTAATAAGAAATTTAGGTTAATTAATATTAACTGGAGTTGTATTTGAGAACTTCTAATGTAAAGCAATTTGCAGTAGTATAATTTATGAGCCAGTTCCTATTATAGCATTAGGGTATAAGAAATAACTGCCCTTATCAACCTTACTTTTGAGAAGATACACATAATAATATTTTGTGTTATCATTATAAAAGTGATGAAGTATTTATTTCCACCACGTGTTGCTATACCTTTGAGATCGCATACGTCGGTGTGAATTAGCTCGAGTGGTTCGTTGTTTCTCTTAACATGTTGAAAGGATGACCTAGTCATTTTCGCTTTAACACAAGTTTCACACTTGTGGTTTGGGTCAAGGTAGAATGTAGATATGCTTTGCATGTTTATTAATCTACACAACACATCGTAGTTAACATGTCTTGCCACAAATATGAAGACTCAAGCATATAAGTGGAAGAACTTTCATCTTTATTTATCTTAGGCTAATGACCATTACATTGAGCTTGAATAGCCCATCAGATACATAGCCCCTTCTTACTAACATTTCATTCTTGGATAGTACAACTATGTCTGACTCAAAAATAATGCGAAAGTCATGCTTGCTTAACAGTGATCTGGACACTAGATTCTTCTGAATCTCCGGAATATACAACACATTATTTAGAGTAAGGTCCTTACCTGAGGTCATCTTCAGCACCACTTTTCCTTGGCCTATGATGTCCAAGGTTACTGAGTTCCCCATGAACAACTTGTCCCCACCTTTGACTTCTTTAAAGTTGTGGAGCAACTCATTATTGCAGTAGACATGTCTGGTAGCTCCAGTAACAATCCACCATTGCCGTGGGTTCGATCCAACTAGGTTCAGTTCGGAGACAACAACGCAAAGGTCATCCATTTCTGGTCCCTCGTTCAGGTTTGCCTCCTGCTTCTTCAGCTTTCTACATTCCAAAGATTTGTGACCGACTTGATCACAATTGAAGCACTTCCTAGAGAATTTCTTGCTTATGCCTCCTCTGGGTCCCATCTTAGAAGTCTTGGGGTTCTTTCGTTTTAAGTTTTAACTGTGCTTGACCATATTGGTTTTCACAGTAGCCTGAGAGAACAACTTTATCTATGAACTCTTGCTGGCTTCTTCGATGTGAAGTTTAACAATGAGTTCCTCCACATTCATCTCCTTCCGCTTGTGCTTCAGGTAATTCTTGAAGTCCTTCCAGCCTGGAGGCAACTTCTCAATGATAGTAGCCACCTGGAAGTTTCACTCAAAACCATTCCTTCTGAGTGAATCTCATGCAAGATCACCTGAAGCTCCTAGACTTGGTTGATCACCGTCTTAGAGTCAAACCATGTTGTAGTCCAAGAATTAGCCCATAATAAATTTCTTGGCCCCTGCATCCTCCGTCTTGTACTTCTTTTCGAGGGACTCCCACAGCTCCTTAGCCATTCTTTTTATGCTATACACAGTGTACAATGAGTCAGTAAGATAGTTGAGGATGTAATTTCAGCAAAGGAACTCAGAATGGGTCCATGCCTCCACTGTACTGATGGTGTGAACATCAACATCCTCAACAAGCTTATGAGGGGCCTCGGTCAAGAACCGAGCCAGATTACTTAAATCCGGCTTTCTGCCTGTTCACGTTCATGTGGGGTAGATGAAACTTACTTTGAAGGCACTTTGTTAAGTATATAGGCAGCAACTAATAATGCATCTCTCCAATAGGAGATTGGAAAATTAGCCTGCACCATCATAGACCTAACCATTTCAAGAAGAGTCCTATTTCTTCTTTTAGCAACCCCATTTTGCTGTGGAGTTCTAGGGATAGTTAGCTATCTAATAATCCCTTTCTCATTACACATTGTCTTGAACTGATCAGACAAATATTCACCTCCACGGTCAGTGCGCAAGGTTTTAACCTTACGTTCCAATTGATTCTCAACTTCATTCAAGTAACAAATAAAGCAATCCAATGCTTCAGATTTGTGAGAAATCAAATACACATGACCAAAACGCGTGAAGTCATCAATAAATATAATGAAATAAGAACTTCCATTTCTAGCCTTCATATTCATCGGACCACAAATATCCGAATGAATTAATTGCAATGGTGATTCAACTCTAATAGCCTTACCAAATGGTTTCCTTGTCGTCTTTCCAGCAAGACAATGCTCACATATAGACAAGTTAATCTTAGCATGAGTGCCTAAAAGGCCCTCCTTAGCTAATATATTCATTCGTTCTTGTCCTATATGTCCCAATCTAGCATGTCAAATTTCATCATTAACATCAGCATTACTAGTAAGAGCAATGTTTGAAAAACAACCACCATTATTATTTGGTTCTACATCAAGAACCATAAAACCATTTGTTACATAACCATATCCAATTAACACAGAGTTAATTTGAAGTACCACACGATGGCTATAAAAATTTACATTGTAACCTAAATTAAGAAGACAAATGATAGAATTAGATTCAGTCGAATCTCAGGGGAGCATACAGGACATCATGTAGAAACAAAGTGCCTCCACCACATAGGTTGAGCTTGCAAGTGTCAATTCCTTTGACATCAATTCTTGCATTGTTTCCTACATATATCCATTTGTTATCAGCTGGTACCCGACGGCACTCCACATATGTAGCTCGATCGTGCTACGTGGTTCGTTGCTCCGAAATCTACAATCCACAAAGGATACGAATCAGCTAACAACATTGTACTTGCAACATATCGCTCGTGGAAAGAAGACAAAGTTGGATCTACCTTTTTAGGCTCAGCACACTCCCGAGCAAAATGACCCTTCTTGCCACAATTGAAGCAAGTCAACTTACTCATAGGTCTTTGTCCATATCTCTTTCCTTTCTTCTTGATTTGGTTTTTAACAGCAACAACACTTGCCTCCTTTCCTTTTCCCTTTCCTTTCTTAAACCATCTTTTCTTATTCTTGGAACTAGAACCTTCAGCTGCAAAAGCTTGACCAGAAATCCTTGCGGATTCAATCCTCTCCGCCTCAAGTTCAACATGGCGTGAGACATCGGTGAACGTCTAGATACTCTCACTGTGGGTCAGATCCTATTTCATTGTTTCCCAAGAATCAGGAAGGGAACGGATAACTACTTGAACTTGTTGTTCATCGGTCAACGCATAACCAGCAGTCTTAAACTCTCAAATCATGTTACCCATCTCCCTGAGATGTTGGGCCATGGTAACATTCGAGTGCTTTTTACAGCTATCAAACTTGATAGTTAGCTGACGGAGCTTACTCAGACTGACTCCACTGTACTTCTCTCTAAGGGCTACCCAGACAGCATGAGCAAATGGTAATGGCTCATACTCAAATACCAGGTCATCCACCATTGAACTAATCAATATACCCTTAGCAATGGAGTCCTTCCTTTTCCATGCCTTATAGGCATCAAGGTCACGTCTATGCTATACTGTAGAACCATCAATCGGTTCCTCCATGATTTAATTTACAACCTCTAGAACTTCTTGTTCCTTAAGAACGTATTGTATCTTGAGGTGCCAGATTTTGTAGTTATCCCCATATAATTTCTCACCCTTATTGAGTTCAGCTATGATGTTTTTAGTTGCCACGATCTACATAAATAAACACATTATTCATTATTTTAGTGTAATTCATATATATGCAATTATTTATTGACTCAGTGTAAATTAGAATTAGTTTACAAAATCATGTGATAACATTGTTTCCACTCATCATTTGTATGTTCTAATCTAATCAACATTGATCAATCATATTACATATATCCCATCTAATGAACGAATCATTATTAAAATGAACTAATCATTTTTATATGAACTAATCATATGGATATATGAACGAATCATATTCACATGAACTAATCATGTCATGAAATGAACTAATCATTTCCAAGTTTGTTAATATATAACATAACTTTTCATTATATAATTCTGTTCGTACATAACGACAGAAATTATTACACGACTCAAAACTAAATGAGTTAATACTGTTCGTACATAACGATAGTAAACAGAACACTAAAAAACTAGATAGGCCAACACTACTCCCACTAGGACAAACACTAGTGTAGCAGCCAACATTATCCCTATTAACCTGGACTCATTTGGGATAATCTCAGATGGGGCAGCTTCAGGATTCTCCATCAGATCCATTTCTGGATCTTCCTCGAGCATTTCCTGGTCCTCTTTAGACTCTTCAAGCTCTTCTTCACCCATATAATGAAGTAGTTCCTTATACAGTACTGAATATGTGACGCGTCCTTCATAACGTCCCCATACATAGTCTGCTATTACCCTAGAATACTCTAGCAATGAATGCATCAATGTCCAGATCCTATAACTGTCTAGGACTGGAAACTCTTCTTGCTCAAGTTTCCAAAATAGTCTATCAAGTCGTCTAACATGTCCGTCGATTCCATAAGCAGACTTATACTCTATCTCCTAAATCTCCTCTCGGAGCTGGTTTCGCCGCACTTCGCGACAAGTCAATATGGTAATCGTCCGTGCCATCTGAAAAATTGAATTTAAATAAGTCAGTACAAAATAGACTAACCAGTACAAAACCAGTTTAATTAAATTTATACAGACATACCATCATTATAAATCAAGAAAAATATATCTTCTCGATTTTCAGGAGTTTAAGTTGACTGACCCATTAGACCAGTCAATCAGAAGTCCGGATGTTAAACTTATTCTATTGTCCTCATTAGAACTAATCTAATTGGACAGGGATTTTTAACCTATGTTTTGTTATTGTTTAAGCTCATTTGAGTCAATTTCAGACTTATTGATCAAACTTAGGTCCGTTTGATTCATCCAAGTCTGACCCATTAGAACAAATCTAATTTTTTTTATGATCAAATCTGACACAACAGAATTAATCCGGTCATATTTGATCAACCCAACTTCTATAATCAAGATCACCCTAATTAATTCAATAATAAACCGAGCTGGTTAAACCAACAAATAATTTGAACCAGCTTTAGGTATCATTGAATCAAACTGGTCTGCTTAAATCAACTAATAATTTAAACCAGACCTGGGTTTGATCGGACAAGTTGGTCTGGTTCCAATTTCAGTAAATTGAACAATAAATTAATTAAATATTTATTTATTAATTAATAAATACATTTCCTTATGTATTTAAATAATTAATAAATATATTTAATTAAAATTTAAACATCCACGGTTTATATATGTGAAGGAAAAAAAAAAACTTACATGCACATGCAACACTATGCTTCGAAAACACTACTGTTCATGCCTTTTTCCTTCGATCTTTAATCGATTCAAACTTGGAATTGAATTGATTCAACTATTAAAGAAATAAATTGTGCACTTCAATCGATTCATGAATCGATTCAACTACGCTGTTCGCGTTTTTTATTTCTCTTCAATCGATCCATGAATCGATCGAAGAATTCTGTGCGATTTTGAATCGATTCAATTGATGAATAGTATTCATTGTTCATCTTCTTCTTCGCGACAGAAGAAGAAAAAATACGAGCTTTTCCGCGTCGAATTTCATGCTTTCAAATATATGTTGTGATACCATTGTTGTATCTTTTTGAGAGCATGAAACAAAAACGAAACGAAAGCGGTAACCACTCACAGTGATCTACCGAAGAAATCGCAATTGAAGACGCCGATTGACGAAGAGGCTGCCGCTGTCGGAAGCACGATCACGGGGCAACCGGAAAGCACTTCAAAGTTCACAAGCCAAATCCCAGCCTCTGGACGTTCTCCTTTGCTCGCTGATCACCTCACACTTCGCTGCGCTCCTCTTTGATCACCTTTCAAAACCTCTGCACCCTCGTCCTCTTCTCAAAGGCTTGGACGCACCTTTATAAGAAGACTAAGGAAGACGAAGGGGAAAGGATGCCCCTTCGTCTCCTTGGCGTTTGCAGCAGTTTGCAGCAACGAGAGAGACGAAAGGACTCCGTTTCCCTTCGTCTCCTGTAACGCCCAACAGGCAGAGCAGCAGATAAAGTTGATTAGGCCGAGTAGCCGACCGGGTCGAGAAGCCGACAGAGTAGTACAGTTATCAGCAAATTAGGTTGATCAAACTGAGTGGCCGATTAGGCAGAGAAGCAGACCGAGTAGTGCGATCGAGCAGTAGATCAGGCCTAGTGGCCGGTCGGGCAGAGTAGCCCACCGGGTATAGCAGCCGAGTGGGGAAACGCAGAATAGCATGAGCGACACAGCGTCCTGAGTGGGCAAAGCGGCCGAGCATACGTGTGGTCAAGGCCTGCGACGAACGCAGTTTCATTGAAATAGATTCGCCCCACCTCTGGTTGTGCTTCGAGGTTTTCTCAGTTCCCAGTTTACAACAGTTAATCGTGATACACACCAAGCACTGGTGGTCATGACGAACTAAGAGGTACCCAACTGCTATCAAGGGTACTTTGTCGAGCAAGATATGCACGACAGAGGAGGGGGAACGTAGTTGGAGAACTTCAACTTTTTGTTATGTCTTTTGCCTATGATTGTGGCCACCTTATATAGGATCTCAGACTAATAAGCAATGTTTAATGATCGATTAATGATCATTACTAGCCGAGTTGTGAAATGCCAACATTTCACTCGGTCATTTAAATTTAGCATTAATTTTTAATTTAATACATCCGTTACACACTTAAATAAGCAGCAAAAAGACTTATGTGGCAAAATGTTGGTTGTTCTACTTGGGCAAATTTTGCCTCGACTGGTCTGGCATTCGACACGCGTAGGTCGTGCTCGCACACGAGTCAACTTGATTAAGTGCAATCTGGGCCCTCGATTTTCACCCATGCGTAAGAAAGAGTCTCTCCCATGCATTTGTTTACATCATCAATGCATGTGAATCAATATAAACCAACCAATATACCTTGAAATTCCCAATGTGAGACTAAAGTCTTATTCACAATGGAGCTTCTATTCTCTTCCATCTCTTTATTCCATTCACATTTCCAACAATTACTTGTGTGGTAGTGAAGAGATGATCGTGTTTTAGCTTTGTAGGAAGTCCATGTTGGAGTAGAGAAAGTATAAATTTATATAGTTGCAGCTTTGTAAACAATTATATACATGATAACAGATGAATAAAACATACAAACAATTGCACAAATAGGAACAAATGAACATAAATAGGATACAACTCCCTCTAATGACTAATCAACTTTGCATATCCTCTCCATCTATGGAAGATTGGCTTCACTTATCTCAACAGATCCAAGGATATTAGAAATCCTCACATTAGTAAACTCCATCCCATTCGACTCCTGTGGAGAATAATACTATGCCACACTCACATTTTAAGAAGATTGATAGATGAAAATTGGAAGTTCGTGTCATGAAACAAAATGAAGATTATGTGAAACAAACCTAAGTTAAGACTAATTCAAATATTAACCCTAGTCTATAAGTAGTACAGGCATTGAAATAAAGGTACACATTATGACCCCAGTTCTGCAATGTCGGGTGTTGCCTAATGCCTATAGTGTTAAACACCAGTATTGTCAAAATTTTACCAAATCAGCATAAAAGATGTCCAATAAAATGCATCTTTGACATACAAAAGAAAAATACTAAAGAACATGTGCTTATACAACAACAACAATAGCAAAAAAAAAAACCTTTGTCTCAATAAGTGGTATCGGAAAGAACATGTGCTTATATCCATATAAATATCAATTTAGGGAAAAAAATAAAATTATCAAGAAATTCATCATCTCTGCACAACATATTTACCAATCATCAACAGAAAGGAAGCCCATTAATAAACCAAGTTTTTGGTTATTTCCAACTTTTCGCACCCATTCTTTGATTGCTTAACTCTCCGTATCCAAAGAAGCAAATAGATCAATAGCAACATCTTGCTTTTCATTATCCATTAGATCTTCACCAGTTGAAGCAAGATTAATTTTGCCAATCTTGTTAACCTGTATAAAACCATAATTTCACCTAAATATTTTGCTAGCATCTAAATTTTCTATGTCAATTTTAATATCTTAAAGGAACAGCCAAAATATACCCAAAAAATCAGACAAAAAATAGTACGGAACAAAAAAGGAATGCTGCTTTTTCGATCAACAGATTAAGAAGTGAAAGACTAAAAATTTCATTGATTAACTAAATAAAAAGCAGGTAGTATATGTAGAAAATCTGTTAACATGTAAGAATATATGTTTTTGTACTTTGAAAGATTTTAATAGAGGATAATGGTTAAATGAATCTGTGAGAATGTTAATGATGAAAGAATCAAAAATACAACCTAGAATCGAAAGTGTAGCATCACCAGATTAGTAAAATGAAAGGACATTGATAAAGATGGACGTATTCAAAGTGAACCAATACATACGATAGTTAGACAAGCAGAATTAGTTAGAGTTGAAGGTGAGAAGAGGAACAAAGAAGACTCTCTTTGCAATAAAAGTGATAAAAAAAATTGTCGATATTAATAGTGGCATAGCCTTCAATACCAAACAAAATAGCATTTAGCTAACTCCAAGTGATTGGGAATAATTGATTATTGTTGTTTAATAGATTCACATGGTCAGCACTCAACATCAGGTTTATAAAAAATATATGTAATAATAAAATGTACCTCATCCAAATGTCTTGCTAGAAATCCATCATAGAGTGAATCATCATCCTTCGGAAACAAATGCGAGCATCTGAAAGAGAAATTAAAATGCCACTAGTGTTGAATTCAAGACAACATGCAGATGTAAACACGTAAAGAAAGCAATTGTGGACAGCATTCCAATACATGTCCAACAAGACAAAAAAAAAAACCATTTGAGCATTTTAACATAGGAACATTAACCAACTAAAAGATTATAAATATCAATAGGTTGCATACTAAGTTGTGTCAATATCACCAAGACATTACTATCATCCCAATTCCATCCAACTTGAGCATAGAATCATGGCATCAAATTCTCTCATGGCCTAGCACTATCTGACAATTATTGTAACAAAATACCTAAAAAAGGTGCTCTACTAAACTGCATGTAAATTACAGTCACCAAGCACACAATTACAACTAATATGAACTTTCATTAAACAGTAACCTAAAATGTGTAATAACCCAAGAAATTTATGAAAAAATATTATTTTGAAATTTATAACACTGCACTGTTACATAATATAGTGTTATGTGAAAAAAATAATAATATGATTATTAATAACTTGGACAAATTCACGAATGAGAAGGTATAAAAAAAAAACCCCAAAGTACTCGCAGTAGAAAATAGCCATGCATAAACAAAAAAATAGCTAAAAAGTATCAAAATTCTCATAGAATTACACATGCACAATGCTCACGGGAGCAACCTTAAGTAATAATGCTAAAAGAAAGTAACAAACAAAAGAGTGTCAATTCCATTGCACATTTTATTTCCGGATATATAATAAATCATGAGTGATGCTAAGGTGTTAGACAAAGTACCAAAATAACATAAAACAAAAGAAATTCTCAAAAAGAAACAATGTGTCTGTTTCTTATAATGAAAAAAATGAAAACCGATAGTTCACATGGTATCATGTTAGAGTCTTGCTCTAACACCAAGTTGAAAGAAGAGGAATGACTAAACTTGTTGAATAGTCTCTCTGTATCTAGATGAGGCAACAAACAAAATACCACATAAACAACTTAAAATATGGGTTACTTGTCATTTGTGATCAAAATAAGTTGATCAAAAGAAGGCCAACAGAAGCGGAGACAAGGTAAAAACAATAGTTGTCAAGATAGAGTTCAAAGCATTCCAAAACCTTAGAAATAGCAGCACAAGAAAAACAAAATCATAAATTGTCTTTCATCATAAAATTACATTCAATTTTTGAACAGGGTAACAAAGCAGTTATTTCAATCATGAGCAAAAATATTAAAAAAAAATACTAATATGTGAAAATTGTGAGCATACGAAAAACGTGCATACACATTAATAGCCAACTCCGGCATACCGATCAACAATAATTGATAAGCAATGCACTGATCAAACCAGCAAGAACATGGGAAGCCAACAACGAAGTTTGTTCACCCACAAAACCCAAGCTAAAGAGTTGGCTAATGGTTGGAGGCAGGGGAAGCAAGCGTCAATGTCGGAGGCAGTAGATCCAATAGAGGGATATATGCATAGCCAAAGAGGAGGTCGGACTCGGACTTGTTCACCAACAACAATTTGTGTTCAATTGATACAACCTTCATCTGATGCAACCAGAAAGAGAGTGTGTCAAACTTACATTAGTAGATGTTGAGCCAATGGAGGAAATGTTAGGATTCCGCCTCATCGGGCATTTCCTAGGGCGCTTTTTGGGATGGAAAGCCGTAAAAGAGACGGTCGACATATGGAGTGTGTGCCACACAAGATGTTAACACATCACACACTATGTTTGATCTTTAAATTTGAGACAAAAAAAGTAGGGTGACAAGGTCTTACAAGGTGATGGTCATGGTTGTCCCCTTTATTTGAAAAACATGCAGCAGTACTTTTTTACCTTTCAGCTGGAAGCCCAAAATCAAATACCATTATGGATGCCAATCTATGATTTGCCAATTGATTGTTAGTCAATTGACATCATAAATTGGAATCCTTCCATCGTTTCACCAAAATGAGGGAGAGTATCAGCTATGCAATGGTTCTAGTTGAAATAGATACTACGAAACCGTTGCCTGAGAGCAACCTTACTACCTTACCGGATGGCCGAGACATTAAATTGAAGCTGTGCTTTGAATCTATATTGAAGATATGCACCAAATGTCGCCAGCTTGGTCATCATGCTGAACAATGTAGCCTATAGGATTGGAGCTGGTAGTAGCAGAGGTGGCACAACAAACTCTAAAGGGAGATGGAGAGGTGAGGAATGCAAACACAACCTTGGCAAACAGCAGACACACTGACTCTGGAACCCAGCAGCAGCATCATTACAGCAAGCTGATTGCAACTGAAACTCAGAAGCAGCATGACAGCAATCAGACTGACTAAGTGATGATACAACAGTTTGGGGAGCACCTAAATGACGTGGTGGCTCCTGTTCAAACGCAAGGCATATGTAACGAATCAGAGGAAGAGCTAGAGGGTGATGCGGAGGTAGAAAACACAAATATAGTTAGGACTGGCAAACCTAAAAAGAAATCCTTGAGAACAGGCAGAGGGCAAGGAAAATCTTTCATGAATGGGGTTAAGCAGCCAACCCCTGAGCAAAATGTGACGGGGCAGCATGGAGAACATATATTCTCAAGTGGTAATGTTGATGGAATTATAGAGAAGCTTGACATGGGCAGTAGCAGCCTTTCTGTAGAATAGAAGAAAAATAGATGTGTAGAAAAAAAGAGCAAAGAAAAGCATGTCAATTCTCATGTTTATGGAGAGTGACACAGCTATTGGCATTGTTTCAGAACAACCTCCCTCCTCAACATTTACCCAAAACCTAACTGCTAGTCAATTGTGGCATAGATGTCATCTTACAAAACAGAATAAACAAACAATCCAAAAAAAGACTTTGGCCTCATTGTCTTTGTAAACATATAGAACCAAAATGAGCTACAGAGCTACTCATTATCAACATAAACTTAATAAATGAAGACATGGTGCAAGGGGTTTTGACTGTTATATAGCCCAGGGAGAATTAGATGTAGGAAACATCATCTAATTTGAACTCATACACCATATATCAGGTTGCGAGTCCTCTCTACACAGTCATCCTGTTTGGTGGTGAGGCACCCAGAATCCAGTTGGGTTTGCAACCTCCATAGTTTACAAGTCTACCTGAAAATGTGAGTTGCAATGTGGAATGCTATATTAGAGGAATCTAGTACTCGACAAATGCTTTGATCATATGAAGCAATTGGAGCTTATGTGCATGAACTTCACATGAGCATGTTAAATATCAGTGCCTCAAAACCTATTTTGATTACCTCCACGGGAATAATCTGCCCATTTGTCACTATGGGCCAAAACTAGATGGATCAAGGATGGTGATGTAAATACTCTTTATTTTCACAAGGTGGCTTGTCGGCATGAAAAAATGGTGAGAATTATTCACATTTCAAGAGGGCAAAATATAGTTGTGGGGCAAACAAATACTCTTGTGATTTTCACTAAACATTTTGGTAAGGCTTTATTAATTATTATATTTGTCAAAATCATATGATTCACAATTCATATCATATATAGTGGAGACTATTTGGGATATGTAATTCTAACCATAATTTCCATTACCTTTTCATGGATTAGAGTCTTCATGATATTTGATTCTTCCCATGCCAGTGTTGAAGTCAACCAATTCCAGTCAACTGAGGATCAGTTGGTTTCTTCTCCCCATTCTCCAAGTCCCTTCCACATGCACTGCGTCTCCTAGTGACCTACCCATTATTTTTGGAAAGTCATATTTGCACATAAATTTTATATGAGAGGTTAATACATGATAATATAACCGCCCAGACAACTCTTTATTAGAAAACAAAATCATTTAGCCAATTAATTAAAGGATCATGCAAGGAACATTTGAATCAAAGCCTCTAGGTGAGATGCCTATGTCAAAGTACTCAACCAAAAGAGAACTTGTCAACATAGAGATATATTGTGCATTGCGTAGCTGACTAGTAAGAAGCTAAACCAAAATAAAGTGTGTATTCGATATCATTACCCGTCACTGAAGTTGAGGAAATTGGAGAACTCATAGTAGACATGCCTGGTAGCAGTATATGCAACATCTTTTAGAAGCATTGCATGAGAAATTATAGTTTCTAAAGGCAACGCGTTCAGAATGGAAACAACTACAAGAGACAAGAGATGAGAATACAAAACAAATAATAACATGAATCATGGAAAAGATATAAATTATAAATTGAGAAAATTAAAGGAATAAGAATAGAATTACCATCTTTATAGTTCTCAAATAATATAATATACAACACTTCAGCACAAGGCCTAAGTCTTTTTGTTAATTGGACTAGGTCTTGATCATGGTGAAAATTTCTAGATTTTGGGGCCATTCATCCATATCCTTCACTGAGAAAATGAAGTACCTAGCAAAAGAGCAAGTAAAAAATGGAAAGAAGTACATTCAAAAATGTAGATCCGCTACATTAACAATCTCCTAGTGTCAGCCCCACAGATATGGAGGGAGGTACATGCAGGTACATAGGTGTCAGGCGCATGGTGGGTTAAACTCCAGGTCGTCGGTTCCTGAGAATCGACCCCTGACCATTACGCTAAAGATGTCATGTGCCCACCATCAGTGCTACTCCCTGGGGGTGGAAAGAAGTACCTTCAAAGTAAGAATAAAAGTTGTCTTTCGATGTTTGACTAGCAAATGATGCTAGAAATATCAATTTTGATTAGACATCAACAGATTTTGAATTTAAGAAATGTAACAATTGATTAAATTGTAATATTGTGCTCAAGTTCTATTGTTCTTCACAAGATGAAGTTTCAAAATTCATGTCAGACATGTTATAGTGTGCTTTCTTTTTTTATTTACAAATAATCCTACAATTAATGGGTCCAAAATTTATCTATAATTTGGGAGCTTACATATGTTATATTTTCTAGTATAACCTACTAGAAAATTTACTTTTGAGTACCCTTTAATCATTCAATTCCATCTCATAGGTCTTTGCTAACTTTGGTATCTAGCAAGTCTATAAAACAAGCATTAGTAGATTAAACAATGACTATCAACCGAGTCATTTTGCAAAATAGGAGGAAGAAGTTTATCTATAACATAGAAAACATGATTCAATTAAACTCGTTAAGTAATTTAACCGATTATAATTCAATTGGGGAAAGGAGCTCGATCTCACGATCAAGAATAAGAATGTCCGGAATACCTGAATACTGATTATAATCTGACTGAGGAGAGGAGCTCGATCTCATGGTCATGAAGATAATCCGATTATAATCCGATTAGGGAGAGAAACTCGATCTCACGACCATGAAGATAATAATAAGAAGATTGTTGGAATGCCTAAGTATAATCCTATCGGGGAGACAAGCTTACTCCCACAGTAAAGAATAAGAATGTCCAGAATACCTGGATATTGATTATAATCTGACCGACGAGAAAAACTAAATCCCCAAGGCCATGAAGATAATAAATATAAGAATGCCTAGAATCCTTAAATACCGATTATAATCTGTCCAAGGAGAATAGTTCAATCCCACCGCCATAAAGCATAAGAATGACCAAAATAGCATAATACTGATTATAATCCGACCGGAGAGAGGATCATGATCCCATGGTCAATAAAAATGCCCGAGATACCTAAATAATGATTATTATAATCTAAATCCCTCGGTCGAGAGGATAATTATAAGAATACCAAGAATCCAAAGAAGACCAAGAATATTCAGATGTCTCTTTCATACCAAGAGGGAGAGGGGCTCGATCCCTCAGTTGAGAGGATAACAATAGGAAGATTGAAGAAGCCACGAGAATGCCACAAACAATAGAAATTCCATCCTTTCCCGATTGGGAAGAGGAGAGGAACTTGATCACTCGGTCAGAAGAATAATAAGAAGAAAACCAAGAATACCCTCAGAAGGCCATGAATACTAAAAGTTGTATATCCTTCGGACGAGAGGATAATAAGGAAAAGACCGAGAATACCCCGAGAATATCATGAATAAAGAAGTGTCAAAAGACCCATCCCATCGCGATCGAGGAGAGGAGCTCGATCCTTCGATCGGAAATATAATAATAATAACAAGATCCATGATACCACAACAATGAGTATGGAAGATCAAATAGAAAAATGTTTGATCAGTATTCCATTGCAAAAAGCAAATTCCTGGGAATACTCCGTACTATTACATGGTCAATGAATCATTTGCATTTCTTAAATAGTACACTAAAAACTTAAAACCCAAACAACAACTTTATAGCATATGGGATATATCCACTTAACAAGTGACTTTCAGATGTGATAGTATGAAAAGTATTAAGGCTATTAACACAACCCACAAATGTTTGTAAATTACCAAGATATTGCCTTTATAGAAACATATAGCACATTCACTTGCCTCCTAACTACAGGGGTCCAACTTACAATTACAAAATCGTATTCACGGAAATAATAACTAATTCTAGAAAGCAATAAAAATTTGCAATGCTAGAATTATACCTTTAAATCCCATTACTTCAACTTAAACATAATACAACACGCGTAACAAAAAATTTAGACAGACATACTAGTTAGGAGTGTTGTTATGCAAATTTTTTTTTTTTCAAAGATCCAATTCTATGATAATGAAACACAGTAGCAGCAACAACAACCAGTCTTTTAAATAGATTTAAAATAAGCAATATGAACCTATCCTAGCATTCAATTCAATAGTAAGGGTGATTTTTCACTATTAAATTTTAATAGCATTACATATAATTTTTGTTGGTCTTCAATTTAACCATCATACCTTAACTCTAATTGATTTAGACACAATATCCAGATTTTTAACTCACTTTTAGATTTTAATAACATTAAATATAATTTCCTTTGCTCTTCATTTTAACCATGATACCTTAACTTTAATTGATTAATTTGTCTAATTATATAATGCATTGGTTTCTTATAACATATACCAACTTAATTTATTTTTTCTTGTTTTATCATATTGTTAAGCTACAACCAATTGCTACTAGATAATCAATGAGAATGAGACAAAATCTCTAAATTATTTGTTAAAAGATTAATTTAATACTTGAAATACATAGTTACAAGTGAGAGATATACCTTAACATGGGTGCAAACACTTACACCAACCATTGAATAAAGGCTGATTTGTCCTATTTTAGGGCATATTTTACAGTGGTCCTGTAAAATTAATTCCAAATATAAAGAGAACTTTTGTTTATGGACTGAGAAGTTAAGTAACATAACCATACCATCTAGGATTTGAAAAGGTCAGGAGTTCAAATCCTAGAAACAGCCTTTTGCAAAAAAGCAGGGTAAGGCTGCGTACAATGGATCCTCCCCGGGACCCCGTATGGCGGGAGCTTCGTGCACCGGGCTGCCGTAACCATACCATTCAAAGAAGCAATATGGTTAGAGATCCATGTCCTAGACCCAATAAGCAAAGCAGCTACTAATAACCTCGTACCCTGCAGGGATGACAATTTTCCCCGCGGATTTGGGTCCCCGCGGGGAAAACCTGAAATGGGGATGGGGATCCTCGATTTTTCGGGAATGGGGCGAGTTCGGGGCGGGTATGGGAATACTATCCCTATCCCCGAACCCACCCCGAATATTATTATTATTAATATTAATAAATAATAATATGATTTTTTTTAAAATATTAATAATAGTGTTAATATTAATATTAAAATTTTTGAAAATATTATTAATAATAATATTATTAATATTGATATTAATATTAATATTATCATTAATAATAATTATTAAATAATAATAATAATATAAATTAAATTTAGGAATGAGGCGGGTATGGGGGTGGGGATGGGGATTTGATCCCCGTGGGTTCGGGTTCGGGGAATCCCCGAACCCGAAAAAAATGAGAACGGGGCAGAGATGGGAATGGCAAACCCGCCCCCGCCCTGCCCATTGACATCCCTAGTACCCTGTTTATCAAAAGGGGAGGGGACATGTAGAAGAATCCAACAAATAGAATAACTCAAATTGGGCTCACTTCAGGTTTTTAACCAAGCACGAGTCATAAATCATGTTAAACTTAATTGGATAACCACTTATCTCAAAATTTCAAGCTACGAAGAGAATGACTAATTATACATCTATATGTTTAAACACTCAACACAAATGAGTATACTTCACTGATTGGCTCAAACACATCATGATAAGATTTTTTTGTGGACACAGAATTTGAACACTAATAATACCACATTAAAATTAATTGGGTAATCACTTATTCCAAAAGCTCAAGCCAAACAAAAAATCAGAAATCTATAACCTGAGCACTTCTCTATGTTTTTAGTATTAAAGAATACTAAATTAAATATTTAACATGGACCATAAGTCATGAAACCAAATCACAGCTATTGTTCAATTAAGTACCATTGTTTAATCAATCATCATGGACATATCCCTACAAAATAATTTGGCTTGCAACCTCATCAAGTTAAGTTCATCTTCGAGGAAATATTTATTTATTTTTAAACATTTCTTCTTTGCTCCATTCGAGGAAATGTTTTTAAAAATAAATATTTCCTCTAAGATGAACTTAATTGGATAAGGTTGCAAGGAAAATTATTAAATTGAGCCCTTCAATGATGATATTTGAGGTAATGGCCATTCAATCAAATCTATAAGATGGTTGATGATTTCTAATTTTTAAGAGTAAATCTTTCCCAAATAAATTGTCAGATAGGTATGGAAAAAGCATTTTAATTAATGAGAACAACAAATAATTTGTGCAAGGTGAAGAGTGTCAAAGCAGTAAATGTGACAAAAAAAGTGCACCATCACTTTAACATTAAAGAAACTCTTTGTGGTAGAACCTTTAGTGGTTTCTCCAGTTATGGACACAAGGAAGGGGATCCACCTTGTCAGTGAAAATGCAATAACTTTACTTGAATATGAATGCCCATAAGTCAATAACATAATTTTTTTTGTTCTTGATTGAGGAATTTAACTTTAGGTTTAATTATCTAACCTAAGTTATTTTCTATTTCTTTTCTTTTTCTTCTCTCTCGTGCCCTCATCTCTCGACGCCGAACCTTCTTCTCCCTTCTCCTCTTCATCGCCGACGCGGATCCAGCCACTAGCCCTCTCCCTTGCATCATCTCCTTCCTCTTCTCCTCAACCGACGACGCCCTTGCAACCTTGAAGCCGCAACACCGCCTCCTCTTCTCATCGCGGATGCCAAGCACTTGTCGGAAGCCGAAGCCACCACCGCCTCCCTCTTCCGTGCCCTAGCGTTGTCTACTTTGCCCTAGTTTGGTCTTCACCGCCGACCTACCTTTCCTCCAGTGGATCGCCACCGAGCAGTGGAGATTCGACTTTGGCTCGAGTTCACCTATGGAATTCCCTTTCCCGCTCGATCCAAGTCGCGTGAACCCTCCTTTCCATCGCTGGTTTAGGGTTTCCATCGACCAGATTTAAGGTATGCACTAAACCTAAATCTACCATCGTCGTTTCTCTGCTCCAGCCACCACAGTAGCTCGCGACCATTACTGTCGTTTGCTTCTATCGGTAGCTCAACTCACCAGTTGCCACCATCCTCATCAGCTGTGCCCAGCCAAGCCAATCATGGTCGCCTCATCAGTGTCGTGAGTCGTATCAGCTGTAGGAAGAGAAGCCGAAGGTAATTAATACTTTAACCTAAGCTTTTTTGTCCTGTGTTAACATTGATTAGGAGTTAGAATACGGTTGTGATATATTGATTGGGTTGGCTATTATTAGGATGTCAAGAGGATAATTTTCTTGCAAAGGGATTTCCAAAAGTTAACTTGAACCCATTCAATTACTACTTTGGGGGAAAGCTCATGATTGGTAACCTTAATCTAGAAAGTTTATGGTATGCCTATGGTTAATTGAGGATTTAATTTAATCTAACCACTTTGATGGATTAATCCATAATCATGTTCGACGAGAGTTGCTCTAATTAGGTGGAGAGTTTATTTAGCTATTTACTTCGTATGTAATTAGCTAAATACATTATGTGATTTGCAGGACTTTGATTCGAGGCGAGCGCCTCAACGTGGAATTTGTTCCAATACGATCTTCGTTTTAAGGTGAGTTGTCACGCCTCGGGGGAGTCCCTGCCAGAGGAAATTTCGACAGCATCTCCGTTATACGGGTGACAATCTGAGACTTTTCTACAACATAACCATACACGGCCAATACGGCCGGAAACATACAATAAAATAAAAGTGAAAACCACGCAGTATAATAGTAAACCCTAACCTAAGCAACGATAATGAAATCATCTCAAATATCTTACTTAACTACACCCATAAAACTCAAATCTTATATCCTACTCAACTACACCCATAAAACTCAAATCATCAGCATACATCCAAATGAAAACCCATCGATAATAAAGGACCATACAAGATCCAAAGTGCCATAAAGATACAAGTCTAGAAACATAGATGATAACATAATAAGAAAACCACAGAAAAAATCCAAAACCGAAATCCTCGCAATCTGGAGGGGGAACTAGCGACTGGAAATCCTCCGGACAGCCTCAACATAAAATAGTAATATCAACGGAGTGAGTCAACTCCTCAGCGGGTAACTACTGACATGCATAGTAAGAAATAACAACTAATAATAAATATACGTACAGTCTCCTAAATATATATCATATGAAAAATACAAAACTATAAGGAGCAGGAGTATCTGTACTAACCAGGACCTGGGTATAGGGATAACAAGGTCGTCAGACCGAGAATACCATAAATCCTGTATGCATGTCAAACATATGAATCCACCAAATATGCAGCATATAAAGTGCAGCAAACTCAAGCAATAAATGTAATCAGTGCATATGATGCAACATGTCCTGGTCACCCCTGACGCCAGTCAACCGTCTCACACAAGATGGTGAGATCGAGTGGGTAGGGCTGTGACAACCGTGCACTCTGCCATCACTGCTCTTGAGTGACCGAGTGGACGGGATGCTGTCGGAGTACACCTATCCTCCTTACTCCAAATCATAAGTGAGGAAGCTCAATGCTCTGACAGAGCAACGTCACACTCCCTGAGCCAGTCCAGAGGAGGGATCCCTGCCCTGCTACTACGCTGCGTCACACTACCCATGAGTAGACTAACGGAGCCGTTGACAGAGCAACCTGCTGCAACACACCCTGCCTGATAAAAATCACTAACCCATGAGTGGTTGTGTGTGCAGATCCATGTAACTGACGATGTGCTCAACAATAATGGAGCCAACAATCGCACAGCATGCAATCATGCGAGATGATGTATGCCACTAAGCATAAAAATATCCTGATCCTATCCATCTCTACCAAAATGGGTACCAAAAGATATATGGATCAAATAATATGATCTAGGTACACAAGTCAGGTATGGTAAAATAAATCAATGTCCTAAACATAATAAGGCATGGTATGTCATTACCTTAAGGTCATATATAATAATCAATGGAACATGAATGTAGCAGAAAATAAATACAGCATGCTCAGGTAATAGATAATGACATACCGATGCAAAAATAAACATAAATATTACAACTTGTTAAATATTACTAAGCATATCAACATGACATATCAAAATAGATAAGTCAAGGTACCCGCCTCCAATAGAAAGGTCCAATCCGGTCCAAATCCAACGTCGAGATGCTCGTCTCGCGTCAAAGTCCTGTATCACCAATATATATACATTTTTATTTAGCTACAACTCAAATGAATAGCTAAATAAAATCCTTAAGAACAATTTAGGGATAAACCCTAAACCCTAAACCTCAACCTACCTAATCCAACGGTTAATTAGGGTTAGTTACCTAATCCCCAATCAACCCATTAGATTAATAATCCAAACCTAAATCAATTATACTAATCATGAAGTCTACCTCATACCTAATTCAAACACATAAACAATATTCATTTCATTACCCTACTCCTTACCTCAATTCACAGCCGTATTCACAGCCGTTGATTGCTGCTGGTGAAGGGTTGTTTGCTGCTGGAATTCAAGGTAAGCAGCTGTTGGAACAAGAACAAGTAACTTCACAGCCGTGCTTATTGATCGAGAGCATTCAGCCCCTGCTGGTACAAAGTGAGCCGATCTGCTGTGATTCCGGATCAAGGTGAGATCAAGCAATCAACACCCAAACAGAGAATCAAGCCCAAATCCATAGCTAGGTATGGCACTTACGTCCAACCAGTAGCCCTAAATTTCCTCCGCAAGGAAGGAGTCCAAGCTCTGATTAGGGGAAAACAGCAAGAACCGATCCAAGATCTTCCTCCTAGTGTAGAACAGGAAGGTCACAAGCCGAAAAACCAAATCAAACAAGATCCTCGAATCCATAAACTTCTCGTCACTACCTTAGCTTGATTAGCCGCCTCCAGAGATTGTCGCCAGATCCGGATCCTCACCTCTGTGCTCTAAGCCCCAATCGACGTCAGCGATCTAGGGGGCACGCTGAGTAGCTTGAGGTCGTGAGGGCACCCCGGCTGAAGGGAAGGGATCGACTGAGGGAAGAGTCGTCGATCGTCCAGGGAAGAAGACATGAAGAAAACTAGGGCATGGTGAGGCCCGCCGGTGGTGCAGCAGCAACTCATGAAGAGGGAGAGGCTCGGTTTCAGGCGATCTCCTGGTGTCTGCGACTATGGGGGTCCTGGTGTCGTCTGCGACTAGGGGAAGAAGAAGATCGCGATCGGGAGAAGAGGAGATGCTCAGCGAGACGGAAGAAAGGGGGCTGTTGGAAAACAGATCACGCGGCATCAGCGCACAAGGGCGAGCGGTGCGTCCTGATCTCAGCAGCGGAGGGAGGGAAGAAGAAGGGAAAGAAGCAGAAGAAGATGCAAAAATCCTCGGCCACGGAATCGCGAGGAAGTAGAAACCGTCGCGTGCGGCGCCGATTGGGAAAGGAACG
Source organism: Zingiber officinale (assembly GCF_018446385.1). Classification (NCBI taxonomy): domain Eukaryota; kingdom Viridiplantae; phylum Streptophyta; class Magnoliopsida; order Zingiberales; family Zingiberaceae; genus Zingiber; species Zingiber officinale. The sequence continues at coordinate 97,451,215 of NC_055990.1, forward strand.
GTTAGGGCACGACGTGTGGGGAGAAGGAAAAAGAAAATAAAAAGGAAAAAGAAAAACCAAACTTTTCCTCGTTTAAATGGGGTAGCCTAAACTGGCTTTGTCGGGGCCTAATATTTGATTCCCTTAAACTCGTCATACAAGCTCCGAAAAATTCCCAGAAAATTTCTAAAAATTCCGTAAAATTCCTTTATGGTGATTTGCCCTTTTTCGATATTTTACATGGGTACCTTTGACTTATCTCTTTTGATATTGTCATTATGATATGCGTAGTAATTTATAGCTAGTAGTAATGGTTGTATTTTTTTAGGTACCATTGGTATGTCACTACTTGATACCTAAAGCATGCCTTTGTTTGTTATTATATGTTATGCATTTAGACTTATATTCTTTTGTTCTTGCCCTATACTTATGATCATATAAGTAGTGACATACATTGTCTTATTGTGTATAGGACTAGTTATTAGACATACCTGACATGTGTACCTAGTTTCATAATACTTAGATCCTTGTTGGATTTCTTTACCTTTTTGTATATATTATGAAGGTGTCAGGATTTACATGTTGTAGTGTCATGCACCATCTTGCATGATTGCATGTTGAGCGATTGTCGGTTCCATTTTTGTTGAGCACATCACTAGTTACATGATTTGCACACACAACCACTCATAGGTTAGTGGTACATCAGGCAGGGTATGTGCAGTTTGCTTTGTCAGGGCTCCGCTGGTCCGCTCATGGATAGCGATAACTGCAGCGTGTAGCGGGCAGGGATCCCTCCCCTTGACTATGATACAGGGAGATGAGAGCTTAGGCTCCCCTACTCTGTTTAGGGTAGGAGGATAGGTGTACTCCGACAGCATCCTGCCCACTCGGTCACTTAGGAGTAGTGATGGCAGAGTGCACAGTTGTATAGCCCTACCCACTCGGTCTCACCATCGCATGTGAGATGGCTGACTGGCGTCAGGGGTGACCATGTCATTTACATCATATGCATGGATTGCATTTATTGTTTGTGATTGCTGCATTTTGTATGTTGTATTTTTTGTGGTTGCATATGATTGACATGCATACAGGAGACATTTTGTGTCTGGTCTGACGACCCTTATATCCGGATAGGAGGTCCTGGTGAGTACAGTTTCTTCAGCCTTTTCAGTTCACATTTCCTATTATTGTTCGGGAAACTATATCGCATGATTATTATTAATAGTTATATTGTACTATGCATGTCAGCATGATACCTGCTGAGTCGTTGAACTCACACCGTTGCTTTATTTTCCTATTTCAGGTTGAGGTCGTCAGGAGGTTCAAGTTGCTAGTCCCCTTGTCTCAAGAATTTTCGTTTTGGTCTTTTGGTTTCCTGTTTATTTGCTTAGAAGCTATGTTCCAGACTTGTATTGGTTTTGCATCCTGGATTTTGTATGATTTTTCTTAAGGCATTGGACTAGTTAGACTTTCTGCTTGCTTGGTGGGGTTTGCTACGTGCCTGCCAGACGACAAAAGAGGTAGGTTTGGATATTTGTTTTCCATTTTTTCGTATTGTGATGACAGTCGGAGGCTGTTTTGTAATTAAACTACATGGTTGTGAAGTGTTGATTGTCAGCCGGAGGCTGTATGATATAAACTGCGTGGATGTTTATTTAATTTATTGTATATGTTCCAGCCGTGTTGGTCGAGGATTGAGGGGCCTGAGGGCTTTGTAGATAAATTTCAGATTGTCACCCATACAGGAGAGATACTGCCGGAATTTCCTCTAGCAGGAGCTCTCCCGGGGCGTGACACATCAACCCAATCTAAGGTACCTGAAATTCACAAGATATAGAAGCTAAATAAAACAATAACATGGTTGAGAACATGCCTTAAGTACTTAGCTCCTAACTCCTTGTCTTCCCTTAAAGCTTTAGCACTGGTGGAGAAACAAAAGGGGGCAGGGAACCTTCTTAAGGCCGACGGCAACATCCAAGGTTGTCGTCTTCCATTTTATATACTAAGTCATTAATTGCATTAATTTCATACATATTTATATCCATATACTAATTTCATATTTATATATATCCATGTATATATATATAATTTCACGTTGAAGATATATCCATATCTACAATTAAAATCTCCTATATATATCTTATAATTTTCCTATTTCCATTATTTATGCTATATACTTTATATTTCCTATATTATTTATATGGATCAAATTTTCCCATATATATATATCCATATATACACATAGTAATATAATTCTCATATTAAATGTTTTAGTTATTATCTACACATTTTTTATATACATATTATATTACATATTACATTACACGTTTATTATTCCTACATATATCATATTATAATTTCTTATATACACGTTTCTAACCATATAATTTATATCATATATTTTATATTATACATCATATATTATTTATATTTTATTTCTATATTTACTACACGTTACATAATATATTAATTCTATATATATATATATATATATATATATTATTCTTATTTAATTATACATTTTATATATAATATATCCTATTGATTAATCTAAATTCCATAATTATATGTTAACTTAATTAATTTAAATATATCTATATTAATAAACTCTTAATTAAATTGAATGAACCCTCTTAATTAATCATTGATTTGCGGATATTACAAATGGTCATGACCTCCAAGAACCCAGGAGATGGAACTTTTTCCACATCCATTATGACCTTAGCAAAAGAAAGTATAAATATATCAATTATCAGAAACCCGATGCATCATTGGAATTAAAATTCTGATGTTAAGAAAGCATAACAGAAGAAACTTGGTATCCTAGACTCAAGCTTGGTGTAGTTCATGTATTGGAGAAAACACTTCGTTTGCTTGTGCAAAAACTGCTTAAAATTCATGAGGAGTTGGGGTGTCCAGCAAGATACCACCCGCAGATGATACATAAGCAACTCTTTTCTGATGCTTAAAATTCACTATGCTATTGAAGTTTCTTAAACATGAAAAGCATAAATATCCTCAGTCAGGAAGAAATTACCACTTCAAGCTAACAGTTTCTGTCAAATTATATGTCTAACATGCAAATGTAGAGATTAGAAGGTTTTGAGGGTCTGCTTGATTTTATTTGTTTTTTTACTATTTCTTTGACTTAGAATTTTCAAATGCTTTGTTTCTTTTCTGAGAACATATTTTGATCTCCACTTAGCTTTACATTTAGAACAAACAAGCAAAGGTGTGACGTGGAAGAAAAGGATAAATAGTGAGTGAAGAGTAATACACAAAATTCTTAAAATGATAAAGACACTAACTGATTTAAGATTTATAAACAAGCCAAACAAAAAACTTTGGTAAAGGAAAGAGATGAGAACTAATTCTAATTACTTAGTGAGCACATTCTATCAGAGAAGCGTTGTTTTCTCCTACATAACAAAGACTAAGACAAAAGTGTTAAAAATATAAATGGGTTTGCAATAAGAGTTTTCTTTTAAGGAACAGTACTTCACCCAGAAATGTATGTTTATATACATGTTTTTTGTAATTAGAGCTATATTTCAAGAGTCGACAGGTTAAATAGTTAATTATAATGATAAAAGAAATCTAGTGTTCCAAAATGAGATCCAAATTGTTGCCTAGGCAATAAGGGGACTGCTTTGCATAACCAATAAATGGTCCCCTTTTGGCAGAGGACCTTCTGTAAAACAATACACAGAGGCGATCCAGACAGGTTGATATACATGTGCTGCAATTGCGATTTGCCAAAAGATGTTGTTCAATGAATAAAAAAGTTACAATCATTGAACATTAAGAGGACAACTTAATTATATTAAGTGCTAGAATAAACCTGGATTAATTAGTACCAGTGCTAAGTCAATATCAGGATTGCAAGCTGCAACAGCAAGAGCCAAGCATCCACCAAATAATTCTCCAACAAGATAGACTGGTTTATGTGAAGACTTAGCATGTTCATTCTTTACAACATTGTCCATAATTTTCAGTAGTCCTTAAATTAGTCTCAATTTAGCATAGATTAGTTACCTTTTCACATGGAAAATACCAAAAATAAGAGATAGAAAGAAACTAGTGTTATGCTGACAAAAGCGTAGTGAGGAATTGTTACAAGTAGTTGAAAATAATCATACTAGTAAGATACTAATAAGGTCTATTAGCTGTTAACCACAAAATTAAAGTAAGCAAGACACATTCTAAAAAAATGGGTTATAGATATCCTGAATGCAACTACTAAAGGAAAAAGAATTTGTATCTAAAGAGTCTATAGAAACAGCATCATGAGTGAGAATTAAATAAGGTATTTAAGAGATAAATGAGATGTCAAAGAACTAATAGCAATATCAAATGAGTTAAATGTTGAAGAAAAAGTGAAAGGTTACATGAAGGCTGTATAGAAATTTAAGATGAAAATATTAAATGAACTGTCAACAAAGGATTTATAGTTAAAACTATAGGATGGCAGCAACATGCTCCAAATAGAGCCAGTCCAAAGCAATACAATTTATTCAAAAGTATAATCAAAAGTACGATGAAGCAACATTGTAAATATCTATTAAAACTTAATCTCATATAGAAATTCAAAAGGAAAAATTATCTATGAAAACATATATGGAAGAAGAACAATGACTATATGTTAGTTAAGATGAAAAAAAAATATTTAATAAAAAAATTCAGATTTATAATTTCAAAACACTTGAAAACAGTAGCAAAAAGATTGATTGGGTAAATATTGAGAGGGAGTAAAAAAAATGTGATACATTAATCTACTTGATGAGAAAGTTACGGACTTGTATCACAAGGTTGAGAGATGAATAAATGGTTATGGATGCAAAGATGAACTCCAAATTATATTTGTAAATTAAGAGAGCATGGCATCTTCTATTTAAGAATTGTACAAATAAAAAAATTGAAAAAGCAACATATTGTCCGAAATAAGGAGCATCTTTGCATACATTTGTCATCTAAGAGAAGAATCTGTATAAAAAAGTACAGCATATTATGCTAATATATCGAAGCCACACCAAATGTAAAAGCAGCATAATAAAGTATCATCATAAGGATGATATCAACTATTGGACAACTATATGACACCTTTTTTTCCTTCTTCATGGCTAAATCATGTGATCAATATACTTTTATCTTTATTGAATCCACTCATCAAAATAGGTAGAAACAAGCGAACAAATTAATGATCGATAACCAAGAGAGCTGGCAAAGTTTCACAATGCTACTAGCAGCTGACTTTCACCGGTTAATTCCTCCCATATCTATTTGGATCCTTTTACTTTTTAATTTACTAGCATAAAATTAAAGTGGGGACCCTTGACTTCCATCTTCTCTCAGGTAGCTCTACTACAACCTCCACACTTCATGCCGAGGAAGGCAAAAGGTAGACAATCTGAGCACAAGGTGGCACATATCCAAGTAAAAATTAGGGCCTAACCTCAAGACTACATTGGACTCTTTATTGTCCCTCTTGCTGATTGCACCTCCATGCCCTTGCCTCCCCCCACCTCTTCTTTTCATTTCGTTTGTTTTTGTTCGCAGTTACAATGTAGGGTAGCTTAAATAAAGCTTTTGGAAGAAATCAACAAGCAGAGAAAATTGCTTTATTTTCTAGCTCAAATTTAATTAGTTAAGTAGCATTACTGTACACTGTTAAAAATAAAAAATAACTCAGAAAATCTCTAAGCAAATGCTCAGTTGCAATATTCCTTAAGATAAAATGATATGGTAGGATGTTAAGAGAAATTATGGGTATTGGTTGAAAATTGATTGTGAGAAGAACCTTGTACCGTACTCAATAGCTAGCTAACGTCACGAGAAAACACAATGCTGGCTACACCTTAAGAATGTGCTCGTTCAAGGTGCCTCAAGCATTGACCTATTCTAATATGCCAAACTGTAACCAAGAATGAACATAAAAAACCATAAAAACCCAAACATAAAAGAGCATTCTCCAATAGGCAATCCGTTATACACCATTTAATTTTGTATTATGAAGACTGAGGTACTAAATAAACTTTAAAAAAGACAGAAAGTTAATCTAAGACAAATAGCAACTATACAACTACTAAGTAACCAGGCATGTTTACATTAATAAACAATGAGATGCTAGCATTTAAGACTATTAAAATCAACACAAAGCACTGCATCATCACTTTATATTCATGTTATGGATGAGGTAAATTGCTACAAAATACCAATTCAATACATGAACAGAAGGCAATGTCAGCATTTGCCGGCATCCAATGATGTGAAATTGATAACTACATCAGTGAATAAGCATTCGAAGAAGAATGCAAGTGACCTAATCAAACTTTTAAAATAGCTCGGTTATCTATATAAGCCGATCCATCATGGTCTGGAAAACAATTGAATTTCACACAAGTACTAGGGTCAAATTCTTCCTGTCAACCTCTCAATTGATTTTGGGCCAAATTCATGGATAGCTCGTTTACATCAGTTGCAATGTTCTAATTTTTCTTCTGAAATTATAGAAACTAAAACTGCAATATATTGAGCCATACTTTCTTTTTTATAATTTGATACCAAAACACTTTAATTTTAACTATGTCATGGTAGGCACAATTATCTTCATCTATGAGACTCATCCAGCCATCGTAGTTAAGATTGTGGTCCGGTTCTTATGATCATAGGATCCAAACTGAACAAAGCAATCCATGTCTGTATTAGGCTAGGGTTTTATGAACATACAATTTGATCTAGATAATATATTTCCATTCGATTAGACATTTTAATGATAGACATTTGGTGTAGAAAATACCTTTTGTGTCATAGCATTAGGAAATTTTTTTAATTATATAAGATTTCTTCATAAAGCCTGTGTAGAAGAATTCACTCTAACTATTGTCGTTAGATAGATAGTTAACATTACCCTATTGAAATTGTTCCTTGAAATATAATGATAAAACACTTGGAATCATATTCTACTCTTTTCATATGTTTACTATATGATTAATTTTATAAATGCTTCTGACATTGGAATAATAGTGATTAAAATTTTCTTACTAATTCTATGTTGAGACTTAAAAGTTCATATATATGCCAAATAAATTTCTAAAACATTTTGGTTTTGATTTAGTTGTAGGATCTTATGATCCTACAACTTTCCCATTCCTATGTGGGATCTCGATCTTGCCAACATCTGTCCAGCAAACATTTCTCAACCCTTTGTGAGATTCATCAAGCTTCATTTATTATTCCCTACACTAATCTAGTATAAGCCTCACCATCTAGCCCTTTACTTGGTGTACATAAACATTTATCTCATACCACAAAAAAATTGTCATCATATTTGTCAAGATGGTTACTCCTACTATAACAATCCTATTTTCAAAAGATGGATAATTTTTCAACAATTAAATAATCTCAATATGAGGTCCAAATGGGCGCAACTCGAGGAAAAGATAAAAAAACAACTTTTGGGCTGAGCACAAATCAATAGTATCTAGCCTAGTGATTGGTTAGGTAGGATTCAGAAAAGAGCAATCTATTATGCCCCAACAACTTATAGTTAATTGTGAACAATCTGTGATGCCCCAACATGTATGTAATTGCCAATTGTCAAATTTACTTTGCCTTTCTTCGAATAATAAAGTTAACTTGACCATAGTTTGCAAAATCGCGATCCGGATCGTAGGATCGTACGATTCTACGATCCGGAAACCCAAAATCGATTCAGGATCGTGCAGAATCGTTTTTGCAGTAGGATCGCAGCAGGATCGGTAGGATCGGAGCAGAATCGGTAGAATCGGAGCAGAATCGGAGTAGAATCGGAGTAGGATCGGTGGAAGCTTTGAGAGGTCATAACTTTTGACTCGGATTGAACCACGGGGCCTATAATATATCAAATTAAAGCTCGTTCAGAGATCTTTAATAAATTTCAAAGTTTATCCTTAACCATTATCTTTTTTCATCTTATTAGAGTTTTAAATTATTTAAATATATGTTTAATTATTTTTGAGTTAGTTTTTATCAATAATTTTCTGTCATTTATTTTTCTCAAAATAATAAGTTTTTGGATGTCTATTGTCTAGTATTGTGTGGCATCAACCAGTCTTTAGAAGATTATTTCCGACATTCATATTTGAATCAAAGGATTCAATAGCTTCTGTTATATACGTTAGATGCTTTGTTGACATTTAAATTGAATTATCTTATAAATCAAGGAAATATTTTTGACATTGTATGTGTTATTATTATTGTGTTAATAGATATTTTATATTCTTTCATTTTATGATATGAAAATATAAATATTATTACTATGCGAGAATGATAGTTAAATTACAAGTTAATTTAAATTTGTACATGTAGTAATGTAATTTGATGTGTTGAGTGTAAATAATTGCAGATATATACAAAATTAGTTATTTATTTATATGTAAATGAGTTTTTTAGGTATTTTTTCTAATTATTAATCATGTATGATAAAATTTTAAGGGTTTTTGGTAGGATCGTACGATTCTACGATCCGATCCTGACCCTAAATCGATTCTATTTATTATTTGTACATTTGAATATGATATTCCAGGTACTAACTAGAAATCTTTTTCAACTCCTTTTACCCACTTAATCTTATTTGTCAAATTGATATTGCAACACAAATCACAATCTAGTTTGAAATGAGATAAAATATAAATAAGATCAAAGATTGAGTCGAGCATGGTTTCAAATCACGATTGGCTCAAAACAGTATCAGTCAATACGGAATTGATGTTGGAAGTGGGGCGAAGGAGAAGGGGAAAGGGGAAAGAAGATTTATCTTTACCAACTGCATTTTGATGCTGTTTCAACACGGTTTCAATGTAGAGGAGCTAGATGGAAGGAGGAGAAAGAGTCTACACAAAAGAAAGAAAAAGGGTAGAAAGTGAAGAGGACTTGCATATGCTAATTAGAGTTTCAGCACGGAGGAACAAGCACAGGGGAGGAGCCGACATCCATGGGATTGCAATACGATGCCATAGTGCTTGCATGATAGCGAAGTTTAAAGTTACTCGAATGAGGTAATAAGCGTTGGGACCTTGACACCGCTAGAAGAGGGGGGGGGGGGGGGGGGGAATAGCGACTCACCCAATGTTTGTTTCCTACAATGGTTAGTATGCACAGTGGAATACAAAAACAAATACTAACAAGAGAAAACAAACCTAACACGTTGATTTAACGTGGTTCGGAGATAAAGCTCCTACTTCACGGTTGTCCGTAAGGTGGACAATCCTGATCCGTCGTCGGTGGATGACTCCCCGGAAAACCTCCGGCTAGCTCAAGTACCACGGGTGGAAAAACCTCGCCACAAACTCGCACAAGCTCTTGATCACTCAAGAAGACCTTGGAAACTCTAATAGGGGTTAACCACCTCTATTTTCGTCAACCATAACCAAACTTCCAATGTTTGGCTATATAGGCCACGAGTTGGAAAACTCCGCCTGCCAGTCGACTACCAAAACCATCAGTCGACTGCCTTCTGTGGAGATTCGACCGTTACAACCCAACGGCTCGATACCAATCGACTGATACTTCCATCAGTCGACTGCTCCATACTAAGCGAACGAACAGAAGCATTCTGTTCGCTCCTAGTCGACTGCCCGGTCAACTGCACCAGTCGACGGATGAAAACACCAGGCGACTGCTACAGTACTGTTATAGTAACGCTACAGTAAACCCTAATCCTAGGATTTAATCCCCGAGTACATTGACTCAGCACTCGTCCTCGCCCAACCAACCTAGACCTAGCCTTCTAGCCTCCTCCATCAGCTTGCATCCCTCTGATGCCTCCCCATCCTTCACGTCTTGCCTTCTGAAGCTTCCATCAGCCTTGTCATTGTTATCGGGTCTTCCTTTGCCAAGAGATCGCGCCTCCAGGACTTCATCCATTGCCAAGTCACCTACTAACATTACCCTTTTCTGTATATCGTAAATTTCGGCATTCCTACCTATTACATCCTCCTCACCATAGATCTATCCTAACTCGACACGGCCGTGTCACCTTGGCCGAGGGGAAGAGGTGCACAGCCGTGTGATTCCACACGGCCGTGTCACCTTAGCCGAAAGCAGGCAGTGGGAGGCCGTGTGAACCCGCACGGTCGTGCCACGGGCCGTGCGAAGGGTCACACCTTGCTCTACCAAAAGAGTTTGTTCTCTCCTTTTTCACTTATCCTTGCCACTCTAAATTCTGCCAAACCAATAAATTCATCCTAAACAATTAGTGACAGTATTTTATGTAAAGCGGAGAGAAGAAAATACTCAAGTTCTAACATGTTCCACACAATTACAAGTTCTCCGATCTCCTTCCATTGTTCCGTCACACACACGCAGACAAACACTGCTCTTGCTGCCTCCTTTTCCTTTATCTGCAGTATAAGGAAATGCAAATCTATAAGTGGATGCTTAGTAAGTACCAGCTACTCACAAAACAATGCATTTAAAGAGAACAGGCTTTAAAAACTGCTTGAGGAAAATACAACAATGGAAACATGCTTTTAAAACTACTTAGGGAAAACACAACATGCACTTGACAGTAACTCACGCTAAAACGCATAATTTGAAAATATGTGCATGACATGTATTTTTAAATAGGTTTATCATGCAAAACATCAACTTAAAAACATGCTGGTAATGTAATGAAAACCAGAATCTTGGCTTATTAGAGAGTTCCTCAATACTGCGCTTTATAACTCAGGTTCTCAACCATAGGGATGCTTCCACTAAAGCAAACAATGAATTTTGAAAACGTTATATTACATAACTAGTGAAAATAATAATCACTTGCTTGGGCCTACCACTTTGTGCGCATCCTTAATAAGATCCAAGGTAGCTAATCCCGAACCTATCAAGGTACTACTAGGCAGTCTAGGAGCCTAGGGGCGATCTAGGAGCCCACCCATGGACCTTGTGTCCAGTACATGCATTTCTAAAGTAAAATACTTTCTTTAACTATTAATTTCTTGTACTTGCACTAGCTTGGCATTTAACCAAACACCTTATGTGCGCTTAATCCCCTCACACTTATAGTAGGGAAGCACTTTAGGGCACTTGAATACACTTCTTAGACCCAAAACTAAATGGGAAGCAATTCAAGACACACTAAACATGCTCTTAGTCCCAAAACTTTAGAGGACATCATACATATCATATCGTGCATCTTCTTCACATGCATAAAAATATGATATCTTCTTTACATGCATAAAAACAATAACACAAGATGCATCATCGAACAACTTATACTGCAGGTGAGGAGTACTTACCTCCTTTCGCTAGATCTTACTATTATAAGGTGTAGGGAAGACCAAAATCCTCTCTCGTATGCCTTAATCTCCGAGTCGCCCTTCTCCCGTGTACCAATCCTTGCAAAAACTCTCCTTTTAGATCTTCCACTTGAAGAACTTAGAAGCTTGGACCTAGGTTTCTTGATCTTGGCCGAAGACACAAAGGGGACAAGAGAGGATTCAGCTAGAGAGGAAAGGAAGAGGAAGATTAGGTTTTGATCTCATCCAACCCCTTTTATACTAAGTGGAAGTTGGAGCATCTCTTCACATATAATCTACATATAATGAATTGTTTCATATTGCTCATGTGATGCTTTACCACCACCTAATGGCTACTTAAACCAATCTCAACTAAGAGGTCTCGAGTTCAAATCCTAGCCCGGGCCATTTATGAATATATTTTTATTTCCTTTATCTTTTATTTCTTTTTGCTCTTTTAGAATAGAGAAAATTTACGGGTGTTACAATTCCCCATACCTTATAAAAAGTTCATCCTCGAACTCAGAACAGTTGGGGATACTTCTGTCTCATATCATCCTCGCGTTCTCATGTTGCTTCTTCATACTGTTGACTTTGCCACAGCACTTTCACTCACGGTATTTCTTTGTTCCTCAGCTCCTTAACTTCTCGATCTAGTATCTGAATAGGTCGACTTTCATAACTGAGATTCTCTTGAACCTGTACCGTCTGTGGCTCAATCACTTGCTTTGCATTAGGAACATGATTCTTCAGCATTGAGACATGAAATACATTATAAATGACCGATATTTCCTGCAGTAGTTCCAGCTCATAAGCTACCTTGCCAACCCTTCTAGTGATCCGGTATGGCCCCACATAACGTGGACTCAATTTTCCCTTCTTTCCAAATCTCATTACTCCTTTCATGGGAGCTACTTTGAGAAACACCGAGTCCCCAACATCAAATTCTAGTGGTCTACGACGCACGACCACATAGCTTTTCTGCTGGCTCTGAGCAGTTTCTATCCTCTGGCGAATGTTCTGAATGGCTTTGGTGGTGTCCTCGATAAGATATGTCTGGAGTCTCATTTCTTTCTTTTCACCACCTTCATACCAACAGATAGGGGATCTACATCTCCTCCCATATAGAGCCTCGTAGGGTGTCATTCCGATAGTAGCTTGATAACTATTATTGTATGTGAACTCCGCTAAGCATAGGTATCGATACCAGTTCCCTTTGAAATCTAAGGTACAAACCCGTAGCATATCCTCCAGGACTTGATTTACTCGTTCTGTTTTCCCATCAATTTGAGGATGAAATGTGGTACAAAACCGCAGCTTAGCGCCAAGAGTTCTTTGAACACACTCCCTGAAGTGTGAAGTAAAGCGACCATCTCTATCAGAAATTATGGTTTTGGGAACTCCATGCAATCTGATGACCTCTTTAACGTACAATTGCGCTAGCTGTTCAATAGAGTAGGATATTCTGATAGCTAGAAAATGAGCAGACTTGGTCAATCTGTCCACTATTACCCAGATAGCATCATAACCATTCGTGGTTCTGGGTAGTCCTACTATGAAGTCCATAGATATATCCTCCCACTTCCACTCTGGAATTTGGATAGGCTGCAGAACTCCGCCCGATCTCTGATGTTCTGCTTTAACCCGTTGGCATGTCAAGCAGGTACTGACATATCATGCAATATCTCTTTTCATTCCAGACCACCAGAAGCGTTCCTTTATATCTTGGTACATCTTGGTGGAACCAGGATGCATTGCATAGGGTGTTCCATGGGCTTTATCTAGAATTTTCTTGCGCAACTATTCTTGATTAGGGACACATAAGCGATCACTATAATATAGTATCCCATGGTATGATACCCGAAATTCTCCATTTCCTCCTTCCTGTATTCCTTGCTTGATTTTCTAAATAAAAGGATCTTCCTCCTGCCCTTTTTGTATATCTGCAAGCAGGGTTGACTCTAATGTTAAAGTGGAGAGTTGCCCAGTAACGATTTCAAGGCCAAAATTTTCTATTTCGTTCTGTAGGGGAGGGGCCATGGCAGATAAGGACAATAGAGCGACACAAAATTTCCTACTTAGTGCATCTGCCACTTTATTCGCCTTCCCTGAGTGATAGAGGATTTCACAGTCATAGTCTTTAACCAGTTCAAGTCATCTCCGCTGTCTCATGTTCTGGTCTTTTTGAGTGAAGAAATACTTCAAACTCTAGTGATCTGTGTAAATCTTGCACTGATCTCCATATAAGTAATGCCTTCAATTCTTGAGATCGAAGACTACCACTGCTAACTCAAGGTCATGAGTAGGATAGTTCTTCTCATAATCCTTGAGCTGTCTCGAGGCATAAGCGATGACCTTGCCATTCTACATCAGTACAACCCCGAGTCCCAATTTAGAAACATCACTGTAAATATCGAAGCCTTCGTTAGTCTCTGGGAGAGTCAGGATTGGGACACTGGTCAGTCTCCTTTTCAGTTTAGTGAAACTCTTCTCACAATCCTCTGTCCACTCAAATTTTCGGTCCTTTCTGGTAAGTGCTTTCAGTGGTGAGGCGATCCTTGAGAAATTCTCTACAAATTTCCTGTAGTAGCCTGCTAACCCAAGGAAACTCCTAATTTCACTGACATTCTTGGGTCTATTCCAGTTATTCATAGCTTCTATTTTTGTCGGGTCTACCATAACCCCATCCTTGGAAATAATGTGACCTAGGAAGGACACTTGATTGGCCAGAACTCGCACTTGGAAAACTTGGCGTACAACTGGCTATGCTGAAGAATCTGTAATATTGTCGTCAGATGTTCAGCATGTTCTTCCTGAGTTCTGGAGTACGTATGGATATCGTCTATGAAGACGATTACGAACTTGTCCAAATATGCTTTGAATACTCTATTCATCAGATCCATAAACGTAGCAGGAGCGTTCGTCACTCCAAAAGGCATAACTACAAACTTGTAGTGCCCATACCTCGTTCGGAATGTCGTCTTTGGCACATCATCCGCTTTCACTTTCACTTGATGATATCTGGACCGCAAGTCTATCTTGGAAAAGACTGTGGCTCCCTTTAACTGATCAAATAGATCATCAATTCTCGGCAGGGGATACTTATTCTTGATTGTTACTTTGTTCAACACTCGGTAGTCCATACACATTCGCATGGACCCGTCCTTCTTTACAAACAACACCGGAGCTCCCCATGGTGAGTGAGTAGGGCAAATAAAACTCTTGTCAAGAAGCTCCTGTAGTTGTCCCTGAAGTTCTTTCAATTTTGCCGGAGCCATGCGGTAGGGTGCCTTTGAGATTGGATGGGTACAAGGGATTTCCCTATCCGAGCCAAGCCTGGCAACTCATTCGAAATACTTACGGTAGTCACATACAACTCTAACTTCCTCTACCTTTTGGTCTCTTTCTTGTTGGGTATTAACCACATGAGTTAGAAACCCGGAACATCCATCCGCTAACATTTTCTGAGCTTTTATGGCCGATAAGAATTTCTGGGTTCTCTTTTTGGATTCTCTGATAAACTCAAACTTAGGCTCTGCCTCAGGTTAAAATATGACTCTTTGCTTACGACACTCGATGGAAGCACCATACTTGCTCAGAAAGTCCATCCCAAAAATAACATCATAGTCAGACATGTTCAATATTATCAGATCACTGTACAGTTCTCTGTTTGAAATTTTGACTAGCACAGCACGTAGCCAGTGCGTAGATGTCATTATCTCTCCCGAGGGTAGTGTCGTTAAGAATTGTCCGCGTAGGACCTCCGGGGGTATACCTATTCTTTCAACAAATGTCATGGAGACAAACGAATGGGTTGCCCCAGTATCAAATAGCACAGTTGCATATAGACTAAAAATGCATATCTGACCTGTGACAACAGTGGAGGTGTTTGCTACCTCCTCTCTGGTAAGGGAGAAAACTCGAGCATTAGTAGTACTTGGTGGAGCCTCCAATCTGCCTTGACTAACATAAGGTCCTTCCAACGCGGCCTGCATCTGGTGTGTAACTGTGTCTGCTTGTTTCCATACTGAACAGGCTGTGCTGGAGGTAGGTGGATCTTGGTCGGGCAATACTTGGTTATATACCCCTCTTGAACGCACATATAACAGCCACTAGTGCCCTTGCGACAGATTCCAGGATGCATCTTTCCGCACGTGAAACACGTGGCATACTTAGGCTGCTTGCTTACGGATCCTCCCTTCTTACGTGGCCTTGAGTTTTCTGAGTGCCAGAACTCCCTTGACCTTTGTTCTCAATCTGTACTAGCTTCTGCTACTTGATGCTGTTTAGGTAATGCTCCGTGATCAGGGCGCTACTAACCAGCTCTTCTGTAGTCTGCGGTCTATTTATTCCACCAGCCACATTTTAGCCTCAACATCTTGAGCATTATCCTTACCCTCTCTCATTTTGTGCTAACCAGTTCGGGGCATAGGCGAGCCAGCCTATTGAATTTTTTCACAACTTCGTCGACTGATAAACTTCTCTAACGGAATTTCGTGAACTCATCGTAGGGTTTGTTCATGACTCGCATATGAAAGAATTCTTCAAAGAACTCAGTCTCGATGTCAGACTAGGTCATTTGATTCACTATTCTTTTTGCCTTGACCCGTTCCCACCACATTCTTACATCTCCAGTGAGGCAAAAGGAGGCACACTTTATCTTTTCTACCTCCGGCCAGTCCAGTAGCCCCATTATACTCTCTAGGGTTTTGAACTATGCCTGAGTATCCCATGGTTCATTGGTGCCAGTGAAATTCTCTAGTTTCAGTTTTTACCACTGGATGAGGTATGCTTCTTGCCTCACTACCTTTGCTGGGGCTACTAGTGTAACTGATGGAACTTCGGCTGTGATAGGTACCGCCATATTGACTTCCGGTGGGACTACCGGAGAAGCTTGCTGATTAGCAGTCAGGGAGACAATGACCTGCTGTTGCTCTGTAGCTGAGTTACTAGTTCCAAAAGGTTGGGCGGTGGTGCAGACTCATTCGTCTCTAGTTGAGGTTCATTAACTCTTGGCTGTCTAGTAGGCCGTCCTCTGGCTATCTTCATATTTACAAACCAAACCAGTGAGACATATGTCAGCCCATTCTCATTCCTACTTGCTACCATCACTACTTTCATATATAAGCATGCTAAATCTTAACAAGCATATCTTAATAATCATAACGGAACTAGATACATAAAAGTTATGAAAACGTTAATTTCTTACATAGAAGCTGCAGGATCAATGCTTGATGTGTGTGACGGAAGGATGGAATTCGCTCTGATACCAAATTGTAACGCTCGCCCTTCTACTAACCTTAGCTTACAGGACAAATGTTACCCTTTTCTATATATCGTAAATTTCAGCATTCCTACCTATTACATCCTCCTCAGTCCATAGATCTATTCTAACTTGATACAACTGGTAGGATATGACTTGGAGCTCAGCAGAGCTGAAGGGGAGTCTAGAGCTTCTAACGAGTCTAGGCCATGTGACCCTGACAGGTAATATACTCCCGGCTGGTGCAGGGCACGACCGTGTGAGGGTCACGCGGCCATGACCCTTGGCAGAGGAGAAGAGGAGCACGACCGTGTGAACCTACACGGCCGTGTCACGTCGACCGAGAGGAAGAGAGACACAGCCGTGTGAATCCACACGGCCATGTAGCTTGGGCCAAGAGGAAGAGGTGAACGACCGTGTGATTCCATTCACACGGCTGTGTAGCTTGGGCCGAGAGGAAGAGGTGCACGACCGTGTGATTCCACACGGCCTTGTCACCTTGGCCGAGGGGAAGAGGTACACGACCGTGTGATTCCACACGGCCGTGTCACCTTGGCCGAAAGCAGCCAGTGGGAGGCCGTGTGAACCTGCACGGCCATGCCACGGGTCGTGCGAAGGGTCACACCCTGCTCTACCAAAAGAGCTTGTCTCCCCTTTTTCACTTATCCTTGCCACTCTAAATTCTACCAAACCAATAAATTCATCCTAAACAATTAGTGACAGTATTTTATGTAAAGAGGAGAGAAGAAAATACTCAAGTTCTAACATGTTCCAGACAATTACAAGTTCTCCGATCTCCTTCCTCCTACTCAAGCTTTCCTTTTCCTTTATCTGCAGTATAAGGAAATGCAAATCTATAAGCGGATGCTTAGTAAGTACCAGCTACTCATAAAACAATGCATTTAAAGAGAACAGGCTTTTAAAACTGCTTGAGGAAAATACAACAATGGAAAGATGCGAGAACTTGTAATTTGTGAATATCATTAGGCATTTTCTTCTCTCGCTTTCAAACAAAATTGTTTGATGAATTTACTTGAAACCTTTGGTATGCTTAGCGACTGCTCTTGAATTGTCTTTCATGATTATTCTGGTTTAAGTGACACGGTAGGAACACACTGGCATAGCACCCAGGCCTATCCTACGACTGTTGAATCTCATTGATACACCTCGTTTGAATTGTGGATTCACACGGTCGTGTCTCTCTTCCTCTCGGCTGAAGTGACACGGCTATGTGGGTTCACAAGACCGTGCCCCTCTTCTCCTCTGCCAAGGGTCACGACCGTGTGACCCTCACACAGTCATGCCATGCGCCAGCCGGAAGTACATTACCTGTCAGGGACACACGACCCAGACTCGTTAGAAGCTTTAGACTCCCCTTCAGCTCTGCTGGGCTCCAAGTCATGTCCTACCAGTCGTATCAAGTTAGGATAGATCTATGGACTGAGGAGGATCTAATAGGTAGGAATGCCGAAATTTACGATATACAGAAAAGGGTAATGTTTGTCCTGTAAGCTAAGGTTAGTAGAAGGGCGGGCGTTACACATTCATTGCTAAGTCACACTTAGACTTACGTTGCCAAGACTACATGCTTGGACTTACACCGCCAAAACTCATCATTGGACTTTCCTCCTTTGCCAAGATTACCCTTGGACTTTCCTTGTTGTACCTATATCCTGCACACTCACAATGCATATCAAATACAATAATAAACCTAACTTAAACCTTTATCCAAACATCAAAACTTAGGGTACCCAGATTGCCCCAACAATAAAGAGAGGGGAACGTTGTGTGGGTTAACCTTTGCCAACCAGCACAGAGTGAAACTTTCAATTGTGGATAAGACATGTTAATCCGCATGATACAAAGTTAAGGCTACTCTTTGTAGAAAACTCTTAAAATATACATTTAGTATTTTGTCACCTAGACCAAATAAAAAATAAATTGAAGTTTCAAAGCTGGCAAGAACCTGAAGTTACTACTTGAAATATCTAAAGTGAATACAAATTTCTCATGGCGATGGAAATTGAATGTTCAGGGTTACTCACATTGGCCTAATACAACAAATCCTTCTTAAGCTTCCCACTTATATAATTCCAAACCTCAATATAATCGGAGAAATGAGTGAAACTATTAACTTGTCATTCAAAAAGGACCAAGAATGAAAAAATTAATATGATATCCTACCTCTACAAATCCATCAACTAAGTGAAACTAGGTACTCACTATTCAGTGAAAATCAAGCACACTCAGGGTGACTTTTCTTTCCAAACTGCAAAGAGAAAAATAGTATATTGGAATTCATTAAAAAGAGAAGAATTTCTTCACTTGGCACAAAAAATATGTTCATCATCTAGAGTTGCTGATACAAATCTATATAAAGTGGAGATGAGGAAAAAACCACCAAAGCATGTGTAACTAAAAGCATGATATTCTTGCATATGCAAGACCCTGTAAGGTTTAATGCAATCTAAGTAAAGAAATATTAATAATAATGTTATGTAGTGATATTTATCATCATCATACAATCTCTTATTCTTCTGATATGACTAAACCAGTAGCTTCTACAATGATAAAAAATGATTTCAAATGTTGATCGGATATTGAATGACAAGACCAAAACATATCTGACAGTTGATTGACATTAATATTGTATTGGGCCACCCCTACCAACTCAACTGCGCTGGTAGTGATGACGATAGGTTCTATCCTGGCTAGTACTAACTGAGATATAAAATTTTGTTCCCATTGATCACGGAAAGGAGATGAAACACTGTAAACAAGAAAGGAGGGGAAGATTGACATTCTACAGTTCTATTAGATTTGACATTGTATAGGCATTCTACAGTACTATTATATTTTGTTACACTTATATGAAAAATTACGGCATACTAGCATATTTCCAAATTTACATTGCTAAAATTTCGGTAACAAGATCATTAGGTTGCATAACTATGGCTTGTCAAAGAAATAGACCAAAAGGCATTCTTTTATGAGTAAAAATGATAAGTAAATTAAGCAGTATGAAGCACTTGATAGATTTTCAAAATACTACCAGTATACTGCCAATCAACATGTACCTTTATTGGGTGTGCAAGGGTTGTTGGATACATATCTTCATCTTGCTACATTGAAGGAGATACAAACCAATAAAGCCAAGATGGTTGAGATTAGTTTAACTTTAAAATTTTGACCTTGATGTTGCTGCCACTTCAAGATTGGACAATCAATGACATATCTCTGATAACAAAAATCAAGGACAATATTTAAATTTAAATATATAAACAAAAGACAAGAGTAACATGTCCTCATCGTTTCAATTATCCAATTAAGCTCAACTTACAGTTATCTAAAATTGCAACAGTCACCAACTCATCAAGGTCCCCAAAATTTCCAATACATGTTGTGCAACCATATCCAACTATATGGAATCCTTGATGATTTAAATATTCTTGAAGGCCACTACAATTATACATAATTTCATCAATACATGAAAAATATGAAAAATCAATTGACAGATGTGACCACTTCAATCAATAATACCCTTTGAGAAAATACTTGGTAACAACTCCAATACCAGGGCAAGGCTTGTTTTCACCCAAGGCTTAACCTGAAAATAAAGGAAGAAGGATCACTATATGAATACAAGTACCAAAAAAAAAAAATATCTGCTAGCATGAGATACAATGAGATGCTCCAGAAACATAACAAACAACAACAACAAACTATCATCTTATAGCAAAGACAGACAATATCCAAATAAATTCACAATATTATTAATCTAATTTAAGTAAGGCCTTGACCCTTTTTCTTTTAGAAAAAAAAGGGGACAAAAAGGCATATTTATCCCCTTATCAACTATAACCTAAAGACCCAATTCACAAGCCTTCTTGGCAACAAGTCCAACACCAAGCACAACACTATCATGCTTGAGCTCGACAGATTGGCCATGAAAGTCAAACTTCACAACCTTTTCTTGTGATTTCTTGGGCACTGCAAATCCCTGCAAAAGAAGCAATTGGTTAGTAACAATAAACAAGATTCAGAATTAAACAATAATCAAGATAAC
Source organism: Zingiber officinale (assembly GCF_018446385.1). NCBI lineage: Eukaryota > Viridiplantae > Streptophyta > Magnoliopsida > Zingiberales > Zingiberaceae > Zingiber > Zingiber officinale. The sequence continues at coordinate 97,471,796 of NC_055990.1, forward strand.
AACTGTAAATAATTTGCAACGGGCCATAATCAGTATGACAGTGATTGTTTTGCAAGATAAGGCATTGATGAGACACTTCCATCTTCAAAAACTGATAGGTTCTTGATAATTAAATAAATGAACTTCAGAAATTGTAGGAAACAATGTATCTTTTTCAGCATTGCAATTCTCAAGCTTAAAATGTATCAGTTCATCTACTTCATCAATATCCCAATTTTTTTTTTAGAAAATGGCAGCAGAAACTATAAAAATTTAAGAAACAACAACAACAAAGATTGTATATATACCGGAAGCAGCTTAGCGAAGGTTGTTCATGGCCATGCTAAAAAATGGAACTAGGCATTAACCACTAGTGAGGAATACACGGACTCTCACCTTGAATCTAACTTTGTTGTCAAGACAAGAATGCCAATCAATCTGCTTTCATCTCTTTTAAGGGTACACGGTCATGAGATCCATCATGATTTAAAAGGAAAAAAAATTAAATGCATTGGTTTTCTGGACAAAGAAATGGATAACAAGGGAGCGTAGGTTGAAAGATAACGGCAGAGGTCTACCTTTTAGGACTTGAAATGCAGGGCTGAACAATCTTCAAGGTTTAATTCTAGATAAGATGAATAAACCCTTTCCTTCTGAGGCTGCCCAGACATTCAAACAAACACAGTTACACAATGAAGTGGTTAGTGTCTTACCTCCTTATAGTCAACAAACATTTTGTTTGGATGCAAATAGGCCTCAATCATAGCAACCTGTCGAATGAGTTTAGTAAGCTATCTTTGATTCAAAGTCAAAAATAATTAAAAAAAACAATCTTGTGCACAAATATTAAAATTATTAAAATGACTGGCCGTAGCAACAATTTTTCTAAGAATGAGTTAAGTAGCTAAATAAGCACAAAAATATTCATATTTGCAGTGTTACATTGAAACAAATGAATATTAGATAAGGTGACTTATATCATTTGAATTTTTCAATTTAGCTCACTTGAACCAACAAGATTGTTGCACTAGAGATGTTCAAATTCATGTGATTATCACACATTGGATATGTTTTCTAAACTTCAATAGTCACTCAAGTATGTATCTTCTTACACCATCCCCTTTCATGAAATTTGCTCTCTCCTATCATTTCATGGTTAGATTAATGTCTAAAAGGGTAATATGCATTTCTATGGTGAAGAAACGAAATAGAAAAACTGACATAATGGTTTGGGACCATGTCATTTTCAGTACAGACAAGTTACACGTTTGTTGAATAATCATCACTTCTTCCAGTCAACATAAGATATTGCAAGGTCACATGATCCATGGGGAAAAAACCCATTGTTGCTCCAAATTCAGGTGACATATTAGTTATTGTTGCCCTATCAGCCAATGATAACTCACCCATTCCTTCACCTGTAGCATCAAGTCAAAAATAGTTTGACAGAAAAAGTTAATGATATAAATTTTCCACATTCAAGAAGAATTACCATAGAACTTGACAAACTTGCGAACAACTCCATATTTTCCTCAACATTTGGGTGACAGTCAAAACCGAATCTGTTGTTGTGACACCATTTTGTAGTTTCCTTGTCAATTTAACCTACTACACCAGACAAGACCATGCTCATGGGCTGAAAAATACAAGAATACAGTACTAAAAACACATAATTAAAAACATAAGACTGTTTGATTCAGAAAAAATTAGTCTTTCTAATTTTTGTTCACAGTTTCTAGAAAAAGGATAGGGGAAAGAAAAGGCTATATTACGGTACCCAACAATATTTTTTTGAGATTTGAATCAATACTGACAAGAAATCAGAATTTTATAGTAATCACAATAGGAAAATAATTGGAACTTTGGAATTGCTAAAATGGTGAACAATCAGCAAGAATTTTACATAAATGCTTGAAGAAGACAACATACAATACTTGAAACTAGAGACAAAAAAGCTAACGGTGGAATAGTTAATAAATTCCTATAGCTTTCTATTAGTTGGGAATATTTAACAGTCTAAAGCCTCCACAACCAACTTCAAAAAAGATAGAAAAAGGAAACAGAAATCAACATCAAAAGGATTTGCAGAAACACAACATAACCAATGCCCTCTCAATATCATATAAAATGGAAAAAAAGATGGAAACATGAATTCCTATAGTGCATAAGTGATTTTACCAATAAGGATATGTTTTAATTGTTAAAATTAACAAACCCCAGTCCAATGGGTGCTTTAACAATCAACTAAAAAAATGCCAAGAAAAGGCAAGATAGATGAATTTGATCAAACATGAAAAGCACACTAAAATATACAAGCCACATCCAATTGTTTATAGTTTACTCAATTAAACTCAATAATACTACATAGTTTTACAGAATAGATAAATTTTTTTTACATTTTTAAAACCAATTAAACGCATTTGACAAGTGTTAAAGTTCCTCGAAAAAAAAACAAGCTCTAACATATAGATAAAAAACATCTTAAGATAGGTTGGTCAAACATGCAATAATGAAAATACATCACACATTTAGTGTACACAAATTGTCAGTTTCTCACACAAGGAAAAAATGGTTCGTATTGAAAATAGAATTCCAATCTGAAGTCTGGATTATGTTCCTCTATCAGTAAGTAGATTTCTTCACATGCTTCATGGTTTGTAACAATAGAACCCCTGGTGCAAGTAAATATAATTCCAAATAGTTGAATGTAAACCCAAGAAAGATCCTAGTATAAATTAACCTTCTGAGAATGCGGTAACAGAAGCTTCTTTGAGGTTGCTGGAGGTTGATTTGCTTTCCTTCTGAAAAATCATATAGTACTTAGTTGTTCCACATAGAGGTATATTGTTGTGTTTGAGAATATCTTTCGTTAGATTAAATAGTATGAGCCAACTCACCCGAAGAAAGAAAGTTGATCTAGATGCAAAAATAAAATAAAACGAAAATGGAAATGAAGAAGAATTTGCCTTTAAAAATAACATTCCTATGGGAGTTTCCAAAGTTCAGTTTCCAGACAGTTGCCTACTTCATATTTAGATGAGCACTTGTTTCAAAGGAGTTTCAGACATTCAGAAATTGAGTTTAGCAAAAACTCCACTAATTGAACTAGCTATGAGAAAAGCAACAAAGCATCTTGCATTATTATTAAATGAATGGTAGAAAACTTTCTACCAATTAAGTGATGTTGAAGATACCTATGTTTTAAATAGCAAAACATCTTTTGCTAAATCTTCATTGTGTTACTATGCAAGAATAACAAATAAATCATAAATATTATGAAAAAAATTATGAGATATCTACATTTTTATTACACAAGAATAACAAATAAATAATAAAAAATTATGAGATATCAATTACAAAAAAAAATATACCAAAGGCAAAAGGAAGAACTTATAAATACTTCCCCACGCAATTAGCATGTTGCTCCATCTTATTCACAGAACTTTCACCTACAAAAGAAATGACAATATTGAAACAATGATAAGGTTTGTCTACTATTAATTTATAATTAAAGGTTTGATTAAAGATTCTTAAATAAAAATAATGCTAAGAAAAATTAGAATTAAACTATAAGTAACAAGATAAAAAACCAAAGTCATAAAAATAAAGGAGAAAGAAAAGAAAAGGATAAATGTTAAAAATAAGGCACCCCATTCTTCATATATATTCTCCATGTCATATAATTTAAAATTTTGAGTTGTTTCTCTCGATATAGACTAAAAACATCTTCTTCCGCCCGCGGATTGGCACCAGCACAAGCACGCCTCCAATTCTGCATCGTTGTGCCCGTGTGACGCCTTAGATTCGTCATTGGGCCCATGTTACGCATCCGGACTCGTCATCGATCCCGTGTGACGCGTCTGGATGCATCTCCGAGCTAGCGCGACGAGTTTGGACTCGTAGCAGCACTTCGACACTGAAAACATGCTTGCCAATCCACTGGAGGAACGAGATGTTTCGCCTATATTGGGCAAAATGACCTTAGATTTTAAACTATGACATGGAGAATGATGAAAGAAGAATAAGAAAAGGGAAATATGAAAATGAGATAGAATAAAACTAAAACAGGACAATACTAATAGTATGAAAACAAAGGGAGATGAAAATTTTGATGTAGAAAAAGAAAAAGATAGAGAGAATGGATGTAGGTCATTAGGTAGATAATAAAGAAAAAAAGATTAGAAAATTATAAGAGGTAAAAAAATTGAAGGAGAAGCAAGAAGAGGAAAAGAATAAAAAGCAAAAGAAAAGGTTAAGAGGGCAAAATTCAAATCAAAGGAGAAAGGATGATGACAAAGAAAATAAAGGGGAGGAAGTAAGACAAAAAAGAAAAAATAGAAGAAGAAGAAGAATGAGGAGAAGAATAAGGAGAAAAAGAATAAACGAGCCAAAGTGAAACAAAGGAGAAAACGACAATGAAAGAAAATAATGGAAAAGCAAGATGAAGAAAAAATAAAAGGCAAAAGAATACAACATATACATAAAAGGCAAAGATATCAATCAAAATATATTATCATAAAAAAAATGCAAATTATTATACATTATCATCGTAAACATTATTATCATAAAAATATTATCATACAAAAAAAATAAAACTCATCATTAAGTCTTCGTTGTTGGTCCCCACCCACATCAATAGTGATTGGTAAACACTATAAATTATCAATTTGTTTTAAGAACAAAAAAGCTAGAACGTTCTGCAGAGACTAGCATGTGAAAAAATTGTAAATGACAAGATATAGAAATAAAAAGCTAAATACAACTCACAGCAGATGAACGGACTCCACCAAGTACACTATATAAAGCAAGTTTGCCCATAGGAATTCCCATGCCCTAGAAAATTGCAATTTAACAAGCCAAAAGTTCATATGAAAAAAATTAATATTATTGAATAATATTGAAAATATTTTAGAGATAAATACATCAATTGATATCGTATGAATGAGTTTGTCAATACTAATAAAAACACCTCAAATATACATTTAAAATTAAAACTAGAAGAAAGATATTCCATATAAATAAATATAACTAATAATTCGTTTAATTCTATATTAAAATATTACAATAAATTAGAATAGGTACATCTATATTTTTGATAAAAATCTAAATAATTATTTTTGAAACTGGTTTACTGTAAACTTAATATAGGATGCTTAGTTTTGTCGCTTTAATGATTCATACACTCATTTAAAATTTGCAAGATACATTATAAATTTATATTTTGCAGGTATCTCTAAACAAAAGAGTGTTTTTTCTCAATATTTAATATAAATAGATGATTTTAAAAGGGAGAGTATCTTGAACCTGGAAATTTTTTATATTTTCTTGCATCTCAAATATTAGAAATGAAACTATAACACATTATTGTTAAATTCAATAATCAAGGTTTAATTTTAAAATTACCTTCACCTTACGACCTTACCTTTTTAAGATTAAGATGAGCTTCTATCACTTGAAATAAAGACGAGAAGTTGAAAATAATTGAGCTTTGAGAATTGAGAGATAAGAATAAAGTATTTGTTTTAAAAATAATGAATAGAGTAGTTTATTTATAGAGTTTGGAGAACAACGATTAATTAAATATAATTATTGATTGAAAAATAATCAAATAATTTTGATCATTAAAATAATCACTCAAACAGTCCAACAATTATTTTTTTAAAAAAATCTCTTAGTCGATAATTTAAACCATTAGTTCATGTTTAAATTTGAGTTAAAATCATAAATCGTCTATCCTAGCCCATCTCTAGATGGGCTGATTAACCCCATCCAATTAGGTCAACGATTAATCAATCTGTCAACAATGGTTAGCACATGAAGTGTTTCCATCATGAGATTTCGAATCTCGGCAAAGTCGAGGTAAATGCCTCCCTTATGTGCTAGTCATTATTCCAAAGGCTAGTAGCCGTCTGTGATTTACCTCCTCCGTGTTGGCCCTGGAATGGGTTGACGGGGGCGAACGTATTCACCTTTTACGATCAAATTGAGATGATTCAACCTCAACCAGTGGAGGCCTAATGTAACCTAGTTATACTATTTTATTATATAGTATGGGCTCACAATGATTGTGTGTTAAAAATTTAATTTTTTTTTATCATTACAAAGAATTCAGATTTTGAAATAATTTTTTATTAAATAAGTTAACATTTATATAAAAAAAATCTCAAATTGTTCAAATTAATTTTAACTAAATTGTTTTAAATATTTTTTTCACTCTTATACTTTTTACAATATAAAAAAAGGAAATAACAACATAGTTTAATAAATAATATTAAATGTATTGATTGAGTTTAGTGAATATATTTTTGATTGATTAGAGTTACTTGAGGATGTATAAGGGTTGATTTTGATAAAATCAAACTCTAAGGTTGAATTTGATTTAGCCATTAAGGTTATTATAAACCAAATTGATTGAATCGTGTTTAAGAATTATAACCCCAATTTTAGTCATCCTGATGCTCTTTTCTCTCTGTGTCGACCCAAGCGACCCTCTAGATGAGTTAATTACAATTCTAACTCGTCCAATTGAATTAACAGTTAAATAATTTGTTGACTTACTTATTGTTCATACGGGGACTGATTCAACTCCAACCTATGAGGGTCGAATATAACTTATATCTATTTTATTATATGGTATATATTCATAATAACTGTGTGCTAAAAAAAATATTTTTATTATAAATTTTGAGATAATTTTTTTATCTAAAAAAATAGTGTTTATATAAAAATATCCGGATAAAATTAAACTCTGTTGAATTTAGGCATTAAGTTATTAGATGATTAAATCGAGTTTAAGAATTGTAGCCGTTAGTCATACGAGCTATAAGAATCGTCGTAGCCGTTACGCCCTAGCCGTTGAGTCATCCTGTTACGACCCATAATAATTGTAGCCGTTGAGTCATCCTGATGCCCTTCTCTAAACCCTAAACCTTCTTCCCGTGTCGCTCTCCTCCCGAGCGGCCCTCTCTGGAGCTCCCGAACGTCACGCGATCGCCTCCTCTCGCCCTTGCAGCGCGGGCAACTTGTAAGTCTCCTCTCCTCTCCTCTCTGGCGATGGATAATCTCCGTTCATCTTCCTCACAAGATCTTTTGTTCTGAGTTGTGTCCCCATTCCAGACCACGATATTTCTTGTCCGGTGAGAGATATCAGCTATCGTAAATTTAATCTGGCTGGTGGTTTTTTTCCCATATGACTTTACTGATTGGAATGTTTTCAGTTTTTCATTGACCAGGGTGGTCTAGAATTCTTTAAACCGTGATGGATGATTCTATTGGTTTCACTGATCGAAGAAATTAGCTGGTAATCATAATTTCTCCCCCTAAACCTGCCACGGATTAAGATTCCATCAATGAGATCTTTTTGGATCATTGTTATTCGTTGAAGAAATTGAATCCATTTACAGATCAGGGAGGGAGGTGTTGATTTTGTGCTATCCTACCAAGTTTCACAGAAAATTATGTAAAGAACTCTGACTTGCCCATTTGCAGTTTACTGTAGCACCGAGCTAGATTCTACATCAAGAAACTATCCAAACTGTTAGGATCTTCTAAGTAAATCCAAACTCTTATGTATGACTAGTGTCAAGATGCATGTTATGCAAATCAAATATGATCATAATATCTTGAACATGTTATTTTTTAGATCATTTACTTTTGGGCTAACATTTTTGTTAGAGATCATTTGAACACAAACTTGTTTGGTTGTTTTTATTTTTCTAAACTAGTTTTATTAGTCATTTTTGCTACTAACAATAACTTGCATTTGACTACGTTTGTTTTAAAAAATTTACATTCAGAGAAACTGAACAAACTCTAATGGATAGATTAAATATGGTTGTGCTTATCGTATAATTGATAAGTAGTGTAGGTTGCTATTTTTACACTTTAGTAATTGAGTTTGGCTTTACAACTAATTATTTTTACTCTTGGATTTTATTAATGGATTTCTATTATTTAAACAGTTGTATGGTGTTTCAAATTGAGTAGCAAGTGCACTAGCATTTTTATTTGTGATAACAATGGTGGTTTTAATTCGTGTAAGTTGTGAAGTTAACCATACTTTTAGTCTAGATCATTCCAACATTCACTTAAGTGGTTGGTAATAGTTAAGTTCAATCCAAATATTCAACACCTAGACTATATACTATTTTAGATTTGGCCATCAATTTTTGTCATACTATTTGTTCTTTTGGTTGAGTACTTTTTTGCCTTAGGCATCTCACCTCGAGGCTTTGATTCAAATGTTCCTTGCATGATCCTTTAATCAATTGGCTAAGTGATTTTTTTTTCTAATAAAGAGTTGGCCAAGTGGTTATATTATCACGTATTGACCTCTCATATAAATTTATGTACAAATACGGCTTAGCAACAACAGTGGCACAGAACATTTATTCAAGATGAGCTACCTTTGCACTTGTTGGGCCAAGCAAGCTCAAAGGAACATTACTCACTATGCATTTATTCAGCAAGCACAATCACTTATTACCCATTCTGCAAGTTTACAACTTCTTAATACAATATCTTAAATAGCTATAATAAATATTGTAAAAACTAAACTAAAACTCCTCAAGCTATCTTAAAATGTTCCCACCTTGCTTAAAAATGAAAATTTTCATCTCATATTTTGAAACTTTTTTCATCTAGTGTTTTGTTTATTTAGTATCTTCACTGAACGTATTAGGGTCTAAACTCTAAACGTATTACTGTGGAAGATGCTTCTGAAATTGTAAGCTAATACATAACCATAGCTTCAAATCATTGAAGGTGCCAACCATTGTTAAAACATTAGAAAGAGGGTAGTAGTAGCTGTCCAAAGTTGTGAATTCCTTAACATATGTTTAGGTAATAATGTAAATTATGGAGATATAATTCCGGAACATTTAGGTAAGAAATGTAGCAAAACTTTCCAAGCATGGATACCATTGTAGAATAACATGGTTCTTATTTTTGCTGTAGCAAAATTTATTTCATGCAATTGTTGCCTTGATCCTATAATTTTTAACATGGTTTATTACTTATTTCAGAGAAAACATTAATTGTTACTTTTAAAGTCTACTTGCAAGTTGAATTCAATACACATGCATAAACGCGCACACATTTATGGGTTTGTTTTAATATAAGAATTGAACATTTATGCTCCTCTCTTATCTAAAAGTAATCAATATCTTAAATAGTTTCCACCTTGATTAAAAATAGAATTTCTCATCTAATATTATGGAACTTTTTTTCTTTTAGTATCTTGTAGATTTCAGAAGTTACGTGTTCACAGATTATGGTTGAGCTGATAAATCTATTTTAATAGAAATTGCCTATGAAATTGTAAAGCTAATAATATGCAACCATAAGTTAAAAATCATTGAATGTGCTAACCGTCGTTACACCAAACATTAGGAAGAATTGCAAAAGTTGTGAATTCCCAAGAATTTGTTCATGTTATAAAAATATGATCATGGAGAAGAAGCATGGTTCTTATGTTCATTGAGCAAACATTAATTTAATGTAATCCTTGCCTTCACCCTAATAGCCATGTTTATTACTTACAAAAAGTAAACATTTGTACAAAGTCCATTGAGTATGAATATAGTATCCTATTTTACATGAGAGTTAAAACACACAAATAAACATACATCGAGCATTTATGCTTTTATTTACCAATTTTATATAGTATTGTCATTTTATCAATCTGTAAGCAGTTCCATCCTTTTTAGTTTATCATCTTATTAAATAGGTGTGTGTACTTTCTCCACATCTTGACATACTTGAAGGTACTTCCATTGCACAAGCAATCAGAAAACAGGCTGTGGTAGTATCCTCCTACCTTATGAAACCTCAGTTACACTACACTTTGTTCTTAATTGGCCAAAGCATATATATTACCTACATCAGTATATTGCCAAAAAAGAACAACCCCACATGCATAAGTTATTTATATACAATAGATAAAATGTAAGATCTTTGCTGTTAAACTAAATAATGATTCACTGTTCATCCCTCTACTTCATTCCCTTTTTGAATTTTACTTAATATCTTTTAACTATTCATTAGTTTTATTGGTGGTTTAGTGCTTGCATGATGTCACATGCATCTCCTTCATTATCTACCGTTTTTGTTTTGTTTACTTTATTGCATTGTTATTTGTCTTTATTATCATTTTATAACATCATTATTTTTGTTGTGTGACAAACTATATGCTTTTAACTCTTTTGTACCTATTCTTTTAACTGTATTTTAAATGTTTCACATACTTTTTTCCCTATTCTTTCTTTGACTTGTACTTGTTTTCACCTTTAACTTCTTTCTTTTTCTTTTTGTTTTACTCTTCTTTGAGTTTTTTTTCTATTTTTCTGCTTTATCTTTACTTTTTTTTATATGTCTCCTTCACCAATTGTTTTTTTTACTTGGTCCCTTTCTCTTATTATTTTCATGAACTATCACCAACTTTGTAATCTTCTTTTTCACTTTTATTTTCATGTATTTGTGTTCCTTTGTCATTTTGGATTTTCTTGTCCTTTTCTTTCTTTTCTTTTGTTTTCTTCTTTTTTTCTCCTCTACCAGTAATTTTTATTTTTTTAGTTATTTTTTCTATTATTTTTACATGCCTTCATTTCAATTTTACTTGTACACCTTTTTTTTCTTTTCTTTTAAACTCTTTTCCGTTGTTTTTCTTTCTTAAAATATGTATTGCTCGATCATTCTTTGGCTTTCATCCTTCTTCTCTTTCACTTTGTCATTCTTTTCCTTTTACTTCTTATTTATTGTTTGAGTGTATTTGAACGTTATCATATTATTGTTCTTTATCTTTGTGCATCTCGTGTTTTTCATTTTTATTAATAGTATTCTAATTTACTATTATTATTCACTCTTTTCCTTCGTATCTTATCATTTTTATTGATTTTTTATTATGCCTTTGTTAATAAGTATAAATTTTTATAAAGGTTTTTAATTTTTTTTTAGGATTTTAATTTAATAAAATAAACAAATTAAATTGCTGAATACAAATTATGATTGAACCCATCGGGTATAAGAGGAGATAAGGAATATGTGGGTTTAAAATGGGATCAATTTTTTATTCTTCCTTTATGTTTTAGCTAGTTTCTCATTGTTCATTTAGAAATCATTAGTCTAAAATGATGTTTATAACATTTTCTACATACCATGCCCATAACAAAATTATCAATTTTATTCAACAAAATAAATCATCACCCCTTTGTGGTGGATGATTGAAGATCTTTGATGGTTTTACTTTACCTATTAGAACAATTACATTAGTTTTCTACATTGATTTAACTATAGAGATATTTTTAGGGCGAAGTTGTGGAATTGATTCCAGTGGATGCATACATGGAGCTGTCTTCATGATGCTATTGGAGCTTTTAGTAGGAATTTCCTGCATGACCTTTTGTGATTTGGGAGCTTGTTTTTCGAAATATAAGTTTTTTAGAATTACTTCAGGTAACAATTTAATTGATATATGTGGTTTTAAGGATACATATTTGTATTTTGGATCGTATTCTATTGGAAGCTCCAAATGTTGATTGACTAGGTAGAATCACTATTGTTTCAATCTGCTCCAAATGTTGATTTTCTTGTCAAGTCACAATTAGGTATAGAAATTGGAGTCATGCTTGGAAAAAAAGGTACTTGCTCTTATGTATTCTTTGTCTTTTTGGAATACAAAACTCAATATTATCGAGACTTACTATAGCATTCTTGTAGGCCAAGATGGGCACTTATTGACAAAGCATACATGCAAAACACGTGGAGATTATTGCAATCATCATATCACCGGTTTTACACGGATGACAATATATATTAATAAATATTTGTTATATTTTTTATCTTCACCTAAACTTAATACTGTGTATTTTAGTTTTGAGAAATTTTAAAATGATAATAAGGTGAGAGAATTACCCCAACACCCCCTATGCGATGTCAGAATAATCATGGCAATGATATTGATGGTTTGAAACTGACCATTGATAAGTAGTAGGAACCATTTAGTTTTTATTAACAGTCAAGGAGTGTGAAATCATTACACCCGATGGTGGCATTGAAATTGTTCTGTACAAATTATTTCTTAAAATTCTTAAACACGATCAATAGTGATATTAAGTATCCATTTGGAGAGTGTTGGCATTGAACATGAGTATGATAAGAGTACAATGTAAAGTAAACCCTTACTAGTTGAAGTTCTTAAGTTTATTAGTTCATTAATTTCTATTCAGACTATTTATATTTGTTGTGTTTTGTCACTTCTAAAACAATCAATTCAGATAATTTTTTCATTGTTTTCTAAATCTTTTGGCTTGCGACATCTTTCAAAAATGTTGAAGCGATGGCTGTCGTTAGTTTCCAAGTGTGTCCTCACTCCGAGCAAAATTTCAGGATTCAAAAGATCCAAATCATTTAGTACTACTAGGTTGTTACTCAGTTCTTTCAACTCAAATTATTCCTAGGCATTTGGCTGTGGTAGTGTATTCTTCTATTATCTTGTTTATGTTGTTTGTCTTAAATACATTGCTTTAACCATGCACATTCATTCCTTCACTCTATAAATTTAGAATTAGAATGCAGTTTTATTCACAACATTTATCACTAGGTTAGTTTTTAATATTATATTTTCCCCATGTTATGACTTTTACTGCTGCAGTATTTGAATCTCACCTACACTGCATATCTATGCAGCTCCCACCAAGCTCAAAAAGCTATTATTGAAGTATCTCTGGAATATCGAGAAGATTTTTCAAGGCTTCAGGTGCTGAATCAGGCGAGTTAGAAATTATTAAGTTAATATCCAAAATCCATTCCTTGTGCTTTGAGAACACAGGCTTGCGTTGGAAGTAATGGCTACTCTTTACAAATTTATTTGATGAGCATTTTTTGTGCTATGAATTATGATTGTGATGTTTTTGATGCGTCAAAAATTGTCTTTTGATTTGATTACTCATCTTGTCATTTATTTCTTAGAAAATCTTGATCATATTCTCATTTCATTCAGATCTACTTTTAAAAATCGTAGGGGAAATTGCAGGTTAGTAATTGGAAACTTTGTTTGCTAAAATTGATATGGTATCCTGATGAATATTATTTACTTGGTATAATTTGAACACCTATGCCTGATATATTTTTTCACTTGAAATCTGTGTATATGTAATATATACATATAGGTTATTTTCTCAGAAATTTGAAAAGTTAACTTTCTCAGTCTAGAGAATACTTGGAGTATCTGCTTTAAACACTTTATTACAAGTATACAGAGTATTGCTTATGCTTGCTTTGTCTTGAAGTGATTCACATCTACTTTTAAAAATTGTAGGGGAAATTGCCGGTTAGTAATTAGAAATATTGTTTACTAAAATTGATATGGTATCCTGATGAATATTATTTACTTGGTATAATTTGAACACCCGTGCTTGATATATTTTTCACTTGAAATCTATGTATATGTAACATAGACATATAGGTCATTTTCTCATAAATTTGAAAAGTCAACTTCCTTAGTCTAGAATACTTGCAGTATCTGCTTTAAACACTTTATTGCAAGTCCCACCTCACAAAATCCCAAGTTAAGAGCTGTTACGAACTATTGGGGGAGTATTGACTGAAATACTAATGGAGGATGGATTTTTCCATGATATACATAGTAACCTTTCCCATGTCCATATGTAACTTTTGATGATATACTTAGTAGCCAAGGAGAGTCATCCTTCAAAGCCTTGCTGATAAAGACATCACTGTTTTCTATTTAGCATCGTGGCATCAAACCCCGAATTGGATATCATTTTATGGAGGAGATAGTTTGTATTCAAACTTTGCAAGAAATGCCTTTCAACACACTTTGATGAATTTTCTAGTGCAAAAGAGAGACCAAAGCAGTGTGTTTCTGCTGAAGTGATGGCTGGTATTCTTCATTCTGATGTTAATGCCTTTCAGAGGCATGGAATGAGTGGCTGATGGATCAACTTCACAACATTATTATGGTGACAATACCTGATTGGGAAGTTTGTATATGCTATGTGGAATCCTCCTATTGAAAGCAAATATTAGACTTCTTAATATGCTAACCATTACCCCAAATGACATCTACTAGTGTAGTTTCAAAAAGGTATGGTTTGCAGTTGCTAATATATCTCCACTCACTGTTGAATTGAGCCATCCATCTGCCCAAGTAAACATACAAGGTTTTGCTCCATTAATTTTTTTTAATGTGCTTTTAGCAATAGTTGTGTTGTTAATAAACTGTCACCTGGTTATTTTTATTTTTTTCCTAGCAAAACATCAACTTTTATTGTATCCTTTTCTAGTCGCACTATTTCTAAATATTACTAATAATAATATGTCATTGCATGGAGTTCTATGGAAAAATAAGATCTGTAGAGCTGACCACAAATGTGGCTTGTTGATGTTTATCAATAGAGAAATAGAAGAATATAAAAACAAACATTCCTTTTTTCAAATCTATTAATATAGATATCTGCTTTCCTAATGTTTTTCAAGGATCTTGTGTGTGTTGCTACCAGGCTATTCTCTTTATACACCTATGTTATTCTTTATACATCTTTCCAATTATCATAAGAATAGGATCTGTGTTGTCCAGGTCAGCACAAAGTTGGCACTGTATGTGTTGGTATCAGGCTATTCTTTATACACCTATGTTATTTTTTACACAAGGGCAAATTAAACTAAACCTAAATAGTTGTCAAAAAATGTGCTTTAAGATCTATTCACATGCCATACCTCTTTTTCTGCCATGCCATCATGCCATCTTTTAGAAGTTGGAGCATCCACATCTCTAGTATTGTATAGACCGAGTTACCAGAATTCCAGTCAAAAATTAATAATGCTACTTAGCATGGGGCATGTTCTGCTGTTAGTTGTTTTTCTAGCTTGATAAAAGTTAATTTTACTGATATAAAGATTCTTAATTAAGCTAGAATGATATAATGATGGTTATTTTTGAGATGTTATCTGTTGTAAGATTATCATAATTAATCTAAATTAATATTTCATCTTTGAATGTCTCCTAAAGACAGTAAATTTTCTTTTGGATAGTATAGTTGCTGAGAATAATCTTATAAATTATATGAGGAAAGCCGAAGGTGTAACCTCAATGGATCCTTTTTTTTTAAAAAGGTTGGCTATGTAGGGATGATTGAATTACCACAAAAAGAAGCTTGGATAAATGTCCTATCCTTTCTGAGTTGGCTATGAATATCATAAGCATAAATCATTTGGAAAGCATTGAGATCAATGGAGAAGAAACTTTTGAGAATGCCTCAATTAGTAAGGAAGCTAACAGACGGTACTTAAATATATTTTATTTTTAGAACCGTTGCTAATCTGCTTTGTTTTTGCAAGTTATTTTCTTTGGAACTTTTTGCAAGTGAAATCTGAAAGATTATCTTATATGTTAGACATAATTGTCAAGCTCCTTTCTAACCAGTTATTTCATTACAAGTATGAGGTGGTTGAATGTATCACACAATCCATGGATTCAATTGTTGTCCCATTGCTTCAAGATTTCAGAACTCTCTCTTTAGATTTTTAGGATCCTATTATCATGTTAGACAAATTATTATGCTCTTATAATCAAGGATGCTTCTAGTATATTCATATGAAAATTTTTAATTATTCCGGCCAATGTGGGGTCTCGGGTAGGGATGACAATGGGGTGGGTTTGGGCCGGGTTTGACCAATCCCAGAACCCACCCTATTAGAAAAAATGGACCCGGACCCGTCCCGCCTAATTTTTCAACCCGCCCCACTCAAAACCCGACGAGTCTATAGCGGGTTGAACCAGCCAATCCACTAAGCTTAAAAAAAATACAATTCAATAATAAGTTATTATTATTGTATTTTATATTATATAATATAAATTATAAACTATAAATATTATATATATAACGGGATGGGTTCGGGGCGAGTTTATTGAAATTCGTAACCCGCTTCTAAACCCGGTCAATGGGTTTAGACTCCCCGTAACTTGTTTGACCGGGTTTTTAAACCCGCCCCGAACGAGGCGGATTTAATATGGGGCCGGGTTTAAACTCACCCCATTGTCATCTCTAGTCTCGAGGAAGAAGAGGCACACAACAACAACTTTACTACCATTGCACCACTCCCTTTCAAATATTAACCAAAATAATTTTTAAATTAATATACACTTATATTAAAAAAGGAAAAAGTATCGAAATACATTATTGAAGCCATATTGTTCAAATTTGGGACCAAAATAACGGCATAACTAAGGCGGTGCATGAAGCTGTGAGGTCCCAATGAGGTGTCGGATAGCTTTATTATTGCCCCTTCATACTAATAAATCAACTAAAAAGAAAATATTGGAGCTAATTTTCTGCTAACCATAGGCAACCTTTTTCACTACGACATCCTAATGTGGGTAGTCAAGTACTTTGGTAGGATTCAAGACAAGAATTAAAGTTGCAACCCTTGACTTGTAGAGAGGGTTATATAACCATAAGAGAAAGAAGTTGCTCAATTATCTTGACGACAACAAAATCTCAACCGCCCCTTCATACTAATAAAATCAACTAAAAAAATATATATTGGAGCTAATTTTCTGCTAACCATAGGCAACCTTTCACTACGACATCCTAATGTGGGTAGTCAAGTACTTTGGTAGTTCGAGACAAGAATTAAAACTACAACCCTTGACTTGTAGAGGGTTATAACCATAAGAGAAAGAAGTTGCTCAATTATCTTGACGACAACAAAATCTCAACTACTTTATGTTTTAGCTAGTTTCTCATAGTTCATTTAGTTTCTTTTAATAGTCTAAAATGATGTTTATAGCATGCCCCATCGCAAAATTATCAATTTTATTCAACAAAATAAATCATCATTTGACCCCCTATGTGGTAGTTGATTGAAGATCCTTGATGGTTTTTATTGTACTTGGCAAAATAATTACATTAGTTTTCAACATTGATTTAACTATAGAGATATTTTTAGGGCTGCAAATTGTGGTATTGATTCCAGTGGACCATGGAGCTGTCTTCATGATGCTATTGGAGCTTTTAGGTGTAATGTCATGCCTGACCTTCTGTGATTTGGGAGCTTGCTTTTTTGAAATCTAAGATTTTTAGAATTGTTTCAGGTAACAATTTATTAATTGATGGTACTCCTCTTTGGATTTACTTTTGTATTTTGGATCGTATTCCATAGGAAGCTCTAAATTTTGATTGACTTGGTAGAATCGGTATTGATTCAACTAGCTCTTGTGCATCGTGTGTTCTAGAACCTGTCACTTTCAATATTTTTCTATAGAATTTGAGAAATGATGGATTAGCAAATTCGACGGTATTATGGTATTCACTCCATGTATCTTTTGTAATGCTCATATTCTAGAATTGCAAGCTTAGTAATGAATTAATATGTCGCACAAAGATGGTTTTTCATGTTGATTTTTTGGGTGTTGTAGTATTCTTGAGTTGGTTTTGCAAAATTTTTGAGTTTTCCTTGGCTGCTGAATTGTAAGAGAAGAAAACTCTGTGCCTCATATTGATGTAGTATAGTATCTAATTGTGGTACTCTTGGAATGCAATCATCTAGTGGATGCATGCATGGAGTTGTTCTTATGCTGTGATGGGAATTTTTAACTCCATCATTAACTGCGGGCCTTTTGAACTAGCCCTTTTATTTTTTGGAAACTTTCTTTTCTTGGTTGGTATCTTAGATTTTTGTAACTGTTGGAGGTAACAATTTTATTGATATATGTGATGTGATTTTTCGGGATATGTACTAGATTTCTTTTGCTTGAAATTGAACTCAGTCTACTTGCTTGGAATTTTTCTGGAGGAAACTTTTTTTAAAATTTTGGTTAACTGGCATTTAACTCAGTCTACTATGCTCAACTGTTATGGTGTGTCAAAGTTTGAGTTATGTATCTGAAGGATTTTTTATTTAATTTTTTGCTACAATAATGGATGAGTTATGGTTTGGTTACTGGAAGCTTGTGGGCTCCCTATGAAATTGGTATGAGCAAGATTTTGGTATGTTTGTTTCTTTGAATTTGGTTCTGATGGCTTTGATTCTTGTGTATATAAAGTCAGATTATTGGCATTTTGGTCATTGCAGTTTGCTTTATATGTTGCTAAATTATTATTGCTAAATGCAGTTGTGACAGGTTATCTGGGAACCAATTCTTGTTCAACTTGACACTTGATGTAAAATTCATTTCTGATCTGGACCAAGCCTTGATTGGAACTTCCTTTCTTTTGCTGGTAAGTCATTCTTCATAAAAAAACACATTAACTTTCAACAATTGTTTATTTCACACTAGTTTCACAAGCAGAAGTCTATAGTTTCATGTTCTACTTTAATCCTTTCGTAGTTAACTCTATCTTATTGATACATATATATTCTTGCAAGAGCTCTTTGAGCGCTTGGCAAATCTTCTAGAACAATATAGTCTATGCTATCCTAATTTCTGAGTATTATTTTTCTAAATTTTCTATTTTATCATTCTGCTGATAAATTCTTTGATTTTCTAGATATTATCATCGTTCAAATGGAGGTTGATGGATTTATTCCTTGGAATAATTTCTTCGATACTTAATAATTAATTTCCAGAAGTGTCTCCAACTTGAGAAACTATATGATATTCATATAAATGAAGAAAGTTATGTCAGATTGCCTTATAGAAACATTTGGCTCTAATTATTTCTTCTCCGTAACTCAAGCCAAAGTAAATCCCCTGACTTTTTCTTGGGAAAGTTGGAAAGGGCTTTGTTTGTTGAAGTGATGCTAAAACCAATAGATCGTGGTCAGTAGTATAGCAAGAATGAATCCCTCCTTAGTTCTTCCATTTGTTGCATCTAGGTGTCAGATAACCTTAGAAAGTGTGAGTAACTGTTATGATACTGCACTTAAAAAAAATGGATTACCTAATTGAGCATATAATAAGTATGCCCTTGGGCATTAGTATCATCGATAAACATTCTTTCCTTTTACTTATGTGAAATTTTCTTCGTCATGTTATAGTAGAGTGAAATAATCTATTTGCCTCAGTTGGTGAATTTCACAGTTTGGCGCTTCAATAAATGCGTTGCTAGGAAAAAAGAATTATGGAGGATCAAATTTTTATTTCTGATTAAAAGGAAAGGTTCCTTATAAAAACAATAAAATAAAATTATTTAAAATCCTATATCATGAGACTTAGTGCAACATAAACCAAATTATCTAAAACAATAAAATAAAAGCAATAACATTTTAAAATTTATTTTACTGGATATAGACAGTGCAAAATTTATTTTAAAATTGGTCTATAAATTTTGTGTTCCTGATATAAAAATATTTGTAATCCTTTCCACTTGCCAGAGCAAAGCATGCTTTCGAGAACATGTTCAAATGCCAATGTGGGAGATTGGTATCATCATCTCTTCATCCTTCAGTACCATTTCCACCTCTTCCTTCCCAGCCCATGAGAAAATACTCGTTTGAGTTGGTGATGAACTCTTACCTCGTGAAAAAGCCTTGGTACTGAAATGTTTATTTTTGTCATTTCTCTTGTTACATTTAGACTATTTGTTTCTTTGTTTTTGGTGAACTAACCATGTGTTGTTAAAGGTCTTCGGTTTAATTGTACAGTGTGGGGATGCAGTGTGGTAAGGTCTCCATGTGTACAATGGAAAAAAGTCTTTAAGCTTAATGACAGGTAGTGTTTTTATCCATCCTACTCTTTAATGTAATGTTGCTCAATATATTTTAATTTTTCTTCATATTGTTTGATGTTCCAACATGAGAAGAGGTTAGAATTACGATTGCTATGTTGTTCAAACTTTGCCAAAGCAATCTTTCAAAATAGTACAACTAATTCTAGGCTTATCTTAAATGAAATAATTATTACTTAATAAACTTCTTTATTAATCATTCTTTTAGATAAAAGGTGTTCCCTAGTTACAAATGGGATGTTTGATAATGCTCATATTAGACTCACTCTAGCAAGAAGGTAGTCTATATAATAGGTTGTCGATCAACTATCCACTTAGTATCCATCCTACTCTTTAATGTAATGTTGCTCAATATATTTTAATTTTTCTTCATATTGTTTGATGTTCCAACATGAGAAGAGGTGTCTAGGCTTATCTTAAATGAAATAATTATTACTTAATAAACTTCTTTATTAATCATTCTTTTAGATAAAAGGTGTTCCCTAATTACAAATGGGATGTTTGATAATGCTCATATTAGACTCACTCTAGCAAGAAGGTAATCTATATAATCGGTTGTCGATCAACTATCCACTTAGGATCAAATGCGTGGAGTTGAAATTATAGCTTGTATTTATCTACAAGAGTTATTTATTTCTTAGAGGTTACTTCTGGTATGAGTCCAGCTTTGAAACTTTATGGTTGCACTTTGATTGGTATAGCTCATATCACACTACAACATTTTGTTTTGTGTAGTTCATTGTCATTCTTATTCTTTGTTTTTTTATTTTTTTTTTCCAAACTTCCTTTTTGTCTCTAAATTAATCATTCAACTAGTTCATTGTCCTATTTTGTCAGAATTTTCTTCTGGTCAATGCAGTACTTGCTAAATGGAAACCGCAGGTTATCACGAATACAAGAGGATTAAGAAATTGGCTTTTTGAAAAGCTAATTATTTTTCTTTTTCTAGGTCCAAGGGATATTAACAAACTTCTTTGTAGAGTATGAGCATTGTGGTAGTCACTAATGAAGAGAATAGTCGATCCATGTTGTAGATATAATTTTTAAATTTCATTGGATAGATGTGAATTAATGTGATAACATTAGTTCCACTTTTTGCTTATATAATTTTTTTTTACTTTATTCTCTTGGGTTGTAATTCTGATATCATCGACATATCCTCGGGCTATATTATTCTATAACAGCCCCTGGGCTAGGCTCTTTTCACAAATATCCCTAGCAGATTGGTTTTCTCAACTTATTGGTATTTTATCCTCAGAAGTGACTTGTCTCCTAGTCTTATTGGTATTTTCAATATTATACCTTATTGATCTGCTCGGTTGGGACATTATTGGACTTCTGGTATTCTTGGTTTTCTGGTTATCATCCTCCACACCAAGGGATCAAACTTCTTTCCTCGGTCGGGACATTATTGGACATCTGGTATTCTTGGTTTTCTGGTTATCATCCTCCTGACCAAGGGATCAAACTCCTTTCCTCGATCGGGACATTATTGGACTTCTGGTATTCTTGGCTTTCTGGTTATCATCCTCCTGACCAAGGGATCAAACTCCTTTCCCCGGTCAGGACATTATTGGACTTTTGGTATTCTTGGTTTTCTAGTTATCATCATCCCGACCAAGGGATCGATCTTCTTTCCCTGTTGGAATATTATTGGACTTTTGGTATTCTTGGCTTTCTCATTATTATCCTCCCGACATAGGGATTGAGCTCCTCTCTCCAGTCAGGACACTATTGATATGTTGTATTGGGATATTATTAGACTTCTGGTATTTCTGGTTTTCTAGTTATCATCCTCCCGACCAAGGGATCAAACTCCTTTCGTCAGTCGGGACAATATTGGACTTCTGGTATTCTTGGCTTTCTTGTTATTATCCGCCTGATATAATGAGCTCCTCCCATCGGTCTGGATGGATCTTCTTAATGGTCGTGAGATCAAGCTCCCTTTCTCAGTTGGATTATAATTCTGGTACATATAGATATTATTATTTTTCTCCCCGGTCCAAATGAAATGGATATTCTTGTATTATGGCTTATTCTTATTCTTAGCGTGGGATCGAGTCCTTTCATCTCGGTCCAATGAAATGGATATTCTGGTATTCTTAACATTTTTATTATTTTCCTCACGACCAATTATCTAGTTCCTCTCTGTCACGCCCCCAGAGGAGTCCCTGTCCGAGAAAATTTCGGCAGCATCTCCCCTGTATGGTGGACAATCTGAAACTTTTCTACATCTCATATACCTCAGCCACAGGCGGCTGGAATAATAACAGTAAATAAAATCAATCACCACGCAGTTAATAAAATAAACAACATAGAAATACTCTGACTCGAAATCAACCCTACTCAACTACACTCGTAAAGCCCAAATCCGATTTTTTCTTACCTCTTCTGCCGTCCAGGCAGGCATGTAGTAGAGTAAATCCAAATCATACTAAACGTCCACCCAACGGAAAGATTCCATACAATATCCATATATAAGTCCAAAACAAAACTAAAACAAAGTCTGATAGCGAAAAGCTAAAGTAAAACAACAACTCAAAAACCAGCAGAGGAGTAGCACTACGTGCAGTGGGGACTAGCGACTGGAACTCCCTCCTGACAGCATCAACCTGAAAATAACAACAATGGAGGCGGGGTGAGTCCAACACTCAGCAGGTACAATTGATATGCAAAGTAAAGAAATAACACCTAGCACTAATCATGCGTACAGTCTCCTGATAAAGATAAAGGTAACTACAAACCGAAGAAGACAGGAGAGAATCTGTACTAACCAGGACCCGGAAAAAGGACAAACAGTCCGAAAGGTATAGAAGACCTGTATGCATGTCAATCAAGGCATCCAAGCAATGTGCAGCATATAAGTGCAACAAACACAAACACAAACAGTAAATGCATCATGCATATGATGCCAATGTCATGGTCACCCCTGACGCCAGTCAGCCGACTCACATCAACAGTGGGACCGAGTGGGTAGGGATGTGACAACCGTGCACTCTGCAACACTACTCCTGATGAGTGATCGAGTGGACGGGATGCTGTCGGAGTACATACGTACTCCTACCCCAAATCATAAATGGGGGAGCGCAATGCTCTCATCTCCCGGTACGCTATGACGGAGAGGAATCTCTAACGTGCTACACGTTGCGTCACACTACCCATGAGCGGATCAACGGAGCACCGGAAGAGTCAAACTGACGTGCTACCACGCTGTGTCCCGCTACCAACGAGCGTCACAACGGAGCACCGAACAGTGATGAAACTGGCAATGTGCTCGACAATAAAGGAGCAATCAATCACTCAGCATGCAATCATGCGAATGGTGCATGTCACTAAACATGGTAATATACTAAACCAATCTCTGGACATATCATAATGTGCACCAAAGCGAATGAATCATATCAAGGTATCTGATCATATAAGGTATCAAACCTAGGTCCTGACATGGTAAAATATGGTTATATCACTACCCATGAGCATGTGAAATCAGGTACATATCCATACAAGATGTAAACAAACAATCAATCAACAGGTAGCATGTATTGGGCAGTGATTAACCGAAACAAGTAAGAAACACAATTAATGCATCTTGTTAATTTAATTACTAAGCATATCAAAGACAATAAGTCAAATGTACCCGCCTCCAATAAGAAAGGTCCAATCAGTCCAAATCCGGACGTCGAGAAACTCGTCTCGCGTCAAGGTCCTGTGATAAATCCTACAATTTAGCTAAATATAAACAAATAGCTAAACAAATTCCTAATCCATCAACCATCTAGGGTTAGTTTCATTAACCCTAATTACACCATCAATCAAAGTCAACCAACATATTTGATTGTATTCATTAAGTCTTACCTCTGGATCAAACAAAAGGAAGATCACAGCGGTTAGTGCTCTCTCTCCAACAAGGTCTGCAAAGGAAGTCACCATATAAGATCTACACAGGATTTAATATAATTAACCCTATGCTTACATAACAGAAGTAATGCCAATAGCTCAGACCATCGAAATCATCCAATTCATCTTCCCAAACTCACCTCAACAGATTCCAAATTCTTCAGCCGAGACCTTGCTAAAATTTTCCCACAACGCACAATGCTTGGCTAGAAACTCTTCCTCACAGCCCAGATCCAAAGAACATCATAAATCAACCTAGAAATCCACTCACAACTTCAATCCAGCCACAAAAAGAAATGTGTTTCCCTTACCTCAAATTCCACAGTCGTTCTTGCTATTGGAAATCAAAGAGTTTGCTGGAAGCAGTGACTGCCAGATCCAAGAAAAACCCCACAACAAGTCTTATCCTCATTTGGAATTCCTATACCCTGTTCGGATCAAAGGTGAGGTCATGAGTGAAGATCAAAATCAGATTCGGGATTCAACACAGTATAGAATTAAATCCCTATTAACCTAATACCAACCATACTTACCTCCAAGATCCGGCTAGGGCACAACGCTGTGTTGTCTTCGGCACTGTCAAGCAGAGACACAAGAAGGGAAGCTTCGGACGGTGCACAGAAACCCAATCTAGAGTTCAGATACTCGATTTCCGGCGGAGATCGACCGAAGCAGGCGGCGGTCTACGCGGAGTCTGTGGCTCGGGAATAAGTGGCAGCGTCGGCAGGCACAGGGGGGGTGGCAGCCGGCGCCAGGGCAGAAAAATCAAGGCGACGTTGCTTCCTTCGGCCTCAAGTGGTGGCGCCGTCCAGTGCGGCTCGGAAAGGAAGAAGAGAAGGAGCGGCCGGCGCTAGGGCTTGGACACCGGCGGTTCTGGGTCGGAGTGGCGACGACACGGCTAGGGCTCGGCGGCGGGCCGACGCTAGGGCACAAAGGCAGTCGCTGGAGCTTTTGTGGCCGATGCTTGGCGTCGGCTGTGGTGGCGGCAGAGGAGAGGAGAAGAGGAGAAAAGCACCGCGGCCGGCGGTTAGGGCAAGGAGAGGGTGCGGCTCAGCGTCGGGGGAGAAGAAAATGAACGGCGTCGGGGAGAGGAATAAAAGAGAAAAGAAAAACAAATAAAAAGGAAAAGAAAATAAATAACTTTTCCTCGCCTAAATGGGGTAGCTTAAACAGGCTTTCCCGGGCCCCGTTCTTGTCCCCGTTAACTCGTCCATACGAGCTCCGAAAAATTCCCGAAAAATGTCCTAAAATTCCAGAAAATTTCCTTATTAATATTCGCCTATTTTCTGGTATTTTACATTCTCCCCCACTAATAAAAATTTGGTCCCCAAATTTCGTTATCTACCATCAGCAAGTACTAACAACATATATAGAGTATAAATGCTGAACGGTAAATAAATCACATACCTCAAGTGAAAAGATGGGGATATCGAGCTCGGATCGTATCCTCGAGCTCCCAAATAGCCTCCTCGTCAGAATGATGCTGTCATCCGACTTAACCAGCCAAATAGTCTTGTTCCGCAACTGACGCTCTTTCCGGTCAAAAATCCAAACCGGAACCTCCTCATAGGTGACGTCAAACTAAAGGGAACTGAGATTATCTATCAACACCTGTATCGGATTGGGTATGTATCTCCTCAGTATAGATACGTGGAATACGACGCGAACGCCTGCCAAGGACGGCGATAGTGCCAACCAGTAAGCTACTGCTCCAATCCTTTCCGAGATCTGGAAAGGTCCAATGTATCACGGAGCTGGCTTACCTCTAAGATCAAATCTCTTCACCCCTTTCGTGGGTAAAACTCGCAGAAATACATGGTCGCAAATGAAGAACTCTAAGAGTCTCCGACTCCAGTCAGCATAACTCTTCTGGCAGTCTTGTGCCCCTGACATCGTCCGTCCGATAGTAAAGACCACTCTGCCTCGCTGAGCTCTATGAGGTCCCAACAACTGGGCCTCTCGGATTCTCGTCCTGATCGACGACTGAGCAACTATGGTAACAAGAATACCCTACTCTGTCTGTCCCTGTTTCTCAATGTCTAACTTAGAGAAATCATGAATCAAATCTGTGACCACAACTCGGTGGCAAGCTAAAATCCCTCTGGACCTCTAGCTAAGTGCATCGGTAACCACATTAGCTTTTCCCAGGTGATAGCTAATGGTACAATCATAATACTTCAGGAACTCCATCTATCTCCTCAGTCGAAGATTATGTTCCTTCTGAGTGAACAGATATTTGAGTCTCCGATGGTCAGTGAGAATCTCAATGTAATATCATACAGGTACTGCCGCCAAATCTTCAGGGCAAAAATAACAGCGGCCAACTCCAGATCGTGAACTGAGTATTTTCTTCTCAGGCTCCCTCAACTATCGAGAAGCATATAAGAATACTCTACCGTGCTGCACCAGAACAACACTCATACCCTGTAGAGACGCGTCGGTGTAGAGGACAAATTCGTCCTCTTCCGAAGGTAAAAACCAAAAATCAAAGCCGACACTAGTCTCCGCTTCAGCTACTAGAAGCTGGTCTTGCAATCCTCAGTCCAAGTAAACTTCACGCCTTTCATGGTCACGCGTGAAAGTAGCATAGCTATGCGGAGAAACCCTCGACGAAAGGTCTGTAATATCCTGCGAGTCACAAAAGACTGCGGATCTCCTACACTGATTTCGGCTGCTCCCAACCGTAACAACCTCTATCTCCTGTGGAACCACGGTACACTCCTACTGGTGACCGTGTGTCCCAAACATCATAACAAAAGACAATCCAAATCAGCACTACTGACAATCACATATAGATGTTCTCATCGAAACATCTCTAGATCTATGCAAGGGTGATGTGCGTGACTCACCGCGGATCCGAATTAGATCACAACATCGTCCACAAAGACAATGGAAACCTATCCAAACATCCTCGACAAACCAGGATCATCAGGCACTAAATACATCTAAGGCACTGTAAGCCTATATGGCAAAACCCAAGACACAAAATGTCCGTATCACAGATATTCCTATCCATAAGATCTCTGATAATAAGTCGAAAATCTGATCATCCATAACATAAATCACCAAAGAATAAATCCTCCAGTGTGAGAGCAACGCTCCATCACAGGAAACATCACATATGTGGGAGCAACGCTCTACCACAAGAAATCCTCAATATGTGGGAGCTACGCTCCACCACAAATAATCTGAAATAGGTATCTGCAATAAATATAGGAGCTATGCTCCGCTACCAGCAATTCGTAATATGTGGGAGCAACGCCCCACCATAAAACAATATATAAGTGCACCAAGGCACCTAACTATCCAGCTAAAGACTATACAAGATCTCTCTACCACAAATCACTGTGGTTAACCTAGGCTATAACAACCTAGTAAACTAATCAAATCCATCATCAACTCTATCAGCACCCTAGTGGGTCATCCACTGATAGGAGAATTAGTTGATGGGTAAGTCCAACAATGACATAATGCAGACACTCCACATCCTGCATTCAGCATAAGTAAAATCATCATACTGCTACCAATGTATACACCTAGCACACATGCTCACACAACATATGTATGATCAACAAAATCCTCCAATTATTATACACCAAACATACTCACATCTCAGGTATATTCAGTATGATACATCCAACAATACATACCGAACACGTGTGCAAAATCAACATCGGTAAAATCAACAATACACCTCAAACCGCACTCACATAACATATCATATAACCGACATATGCTTCCAATAAAACATACTAAACCCAGGTGCACTCACATATCAAACATAATCAAAAAGATACCTTATATACCACACCAAATACATATGTACATATCACAACTCAGATTAAATCGATAAAATGCCTCCATCCAAAACACCACCGATGTACTTATACTACATCTCGGATTTAATCAACAAGATATCTTCAATAATACCTCCGGATACATACACCCAACTACATATCTATGATCCACAAGGAACCTTCAAACCATATCAGAACATGGATACATATACTACTTGCAAATGGACAGTCTACCACAGGACTCCTACAACCCAAAACAATCATGATATACATGCAAAATCAGCATACCAGCTCAACCAAAGAGACCAACCTTATGTTACCAACACTCATGGGTTACCGGTATATCTAAACAAAATTCATGCATATGTATCAAGCATGAATATATCAATCAAAGGCAACCCAAAAATAAAGCAGCCTAATCATCCAGTAACAACCCTGCTCTAGGTTCAAAGGAACTGGTATCGGACAAGAAAAATATACACACCGTGGTATAACATTGCCAGTCAATGTCATACACTACCAAGACTATATCTAATGGGGAAAATTTTATCATCATAAATCCAAATGTACTCTCCCAGTATACACTAGTAACTATTGTATCCCATAAGTGTTAAGCAATTAGCTCTACACTTCCTTACATCAGCGGGGTCGCATATCCCAAAGCACCCTCTAAGTTATCCCACCAGGTATATACAATTCACGGTCAAAATCTTCATGGAATAGGATACATAGATCCTTTATAACCTATCCAAGCCGATAATGATATATGGCTAAATCAGTCATTTTCACGTCAGTACAAAACATGTACTCAAATGTGCTCTAGATACATAACTAAGCACAAATAACCTAAAGGTTCGAACCTCTAAAAATAGAATATGGCAATCCTCTACAAGCAACTAAGGTATATCCAACCACATAATATCATATGTATAAATGTGTACAACCCAAAAGAAAAAGTCAATATTTAGGAACATCAAGACACTCTCATTTTCATCCTCAAAAAATATCAGCCCACATAATATCAGATGAATCAGTCTCTACTCCCCATGAGGGCAAGTTAGCATTCAAAACATCAAATCATTATTTATCCACGAAGTCCAATATCAGAGGAAGCAATTATCCATTTTATCATCCTTTTAACTAACCACAACTAACCAGATTATTAAAATCTCATAGGCACACTCAACCATAAACTCTCTAGCACCCAATTTATAATCTGATCACCAACCATAATCATCAAACCTGTGAATATTATAAATGACACTCACTATGTCACCATCAATGACAACCCAAATATAAATCATCAAAATAGTTATCCACTAATAGATCATCAAAACAAATATCTAATAATGGATCATCAAACAACCACATAACATTTACTCTCTTAAATCATTAGAAATCAACACATCACAATATCTGATCTTCCAATATCCCTCAACCCCAAATCATTCTCAACAATGATCAAACATGATAACTCTCCAATGACCAATTTTCATCGTATCGGATACCCTAATATCCAAAAGATACGAGTATAAAAACTCTACTAGCTAAGTCCACAGGAATATATAGGTATCATCCATTACCCAGCTAACGATAGCAGAGGCTGATATGTGCCTCCATCTCCTAGTAGTAGTAACATAAGCTAAAACTACTGATGGTATGATATGAAAAATCACCAGAGACTATAATCCTTGATCTCTATGAGGGTCGACCCAGATCAGTGGCTAACCCATCACATGTAATATGACTACAACAACCAGACAGGTACTAAAGATAAAGTGCTAATACATGTCATAACTATCATAAAATAAACATCATACCTATTTGCTGTCTGGAGATGTTCTGTCGCTGTCCTGTCCCCAACCTTTGACCTCAAACTCCGAACGAAAAAAACATCGCCGGAAATCCAAATAAATCCGAAACGGAAGTCCGAAACATAACCATATCGAAAATCCGAAAATGCCCAGTTTGACTGGCAAACCTGGCTAACCCAAATATCCAGAATACTAACAACAAGTATCCGATAAATCTCCAAAACACCAAAAGCAGGTATCATAACCCGCTCTGATACCAATAAATTGGTATCAGATAAATCTCGAAAATCCAAAATACAAAAAATCCAACCAGTATTGTCAAACTTGGCGCTCTGATACCAAGTAAATAAATTGGTATCAGGTTATCCCAAACATCAAAAATACGAAAACAAAAGATCGTATACCTGTGCTCTGATACCACTAAATTGTCACGCACCCAGAGGAGTCCCTGTCCGAGAAAATTTCGGCAGCATCTCCCCTGTATGGTGGACAATCTGAAACTTTTCTACATCTCATATACCTCAGCCACAGGCGGCTGGAATAATAACAGTAAATAAAATCAATCACCACGCAGTTAATAAAATAAACAACATAGAAATACTCTGACTCGAAATCAACCCTACTCAACTACACTCGTAAAGCCCAAATCCGATTTTTTCTTACCTCTTCTGCCATCCAGGCAGGCATGTAGTAGAGTAAATCCAAATCATACTAAACGTCCACCCAACGGAAAGATTCCATACAATATCCATATATAAGTCCAAAACAAAACTAAAACAAAGTCTGATAGCGAAAAGCTAAAGTAAAACAACAACTCAAAAACCAGCAGAGGAGTAGCACTACGTGCAGTGGGGACTAGCGACTGGAACTCCCTCCTGACAGCATCAACCTGAAAATAACAACAATGGAGGCGGGGTGAGTCCAACACTCAGCAGGTACAATTGATATGCAAAGTAAAGAAATAACACCTAGCACTAATCATGCGTACAGTCTCCTGATAAAGATAAAGGTAACTACAAACCGAAGAAGACAGGAGAGAATCTGTACTAACCAGGACCCGGTAAAAGGACAAACAGTCCAAAAGGTATAGAAGACCTGTATGCATGTCAATCAAGGCATCCAAGCAATGTGCAGCATATAAGTGCAACAAACACAAACACAAACAGTAAATGCATCATGCATATGATGCCAATGTCATGGTCACCCCTGACGCCAGTCAGCCGACTCACATCAACAGTGGGACCGAGTGGGTAGGGCTGTGACAACCGTGCACTCTGCAACACTACTCCTGATGAGTGATCGAGTGGACGGGATGCTGTCGGAGTACATACGTACTCCTACCCCAAATCATAAATGGGGGAGCGCAATGCTCTCATCTCCCGGTACGCTATGACGGAGAGGAATCTCTAACGTGCTACACGCTGCGTCACACTACCCATGAGCGGATCAACGGAGCACCGGAAGAGTCAAACTGACGTGCTACCACGCTGTGTCCCGCTACCAACGAGCGTCACAACGGAGCACCGAACAGTGATGAAACTGGCAATGTGCTCGACAATAAAGGAGCAATCAATCACTCAGCATGCAATCATGCGAATGGTGCATGTCACTAAACATGGTAATATACTAAACCAATCTCTGGACATATCATAATGTGCACCAAAGCGAATGAATCATATCAAGGTATCTGATCATATAAGGTATCAAACCTAGGTCCTGACATGGTAAAATATGGTTATATCACTACCCATGAGCATGTGGAATCAGGTACATATCCATACAAGATGTAAACAAACAATCAATCAACAGGTAGCATGTATTGGGCAGTGATTAACCGAAACAAGTAAGAAACACAATTAATGCATCTTGTTAATTTAATTACTAAGCATATCAAAGACAATAAGTCAAATGTACCCGCCTCCAATAAGAAAGGTCCAATCAGTCCAAATCCGGACGTCGAGAAACTCGTCTCGCGTCAAGGTCCTGTGATAAATCCTACAATTTAGCTAAATTAAATATAAACAAATAGCTAAACAAATTCCTAATCCATCAACCATCTAGGGTTAGTTTCATTAACCCTAATTACACCATCAATCAAAGTCAACCAACATATTTGATTGTATTCATTAAGTCTTACCTCTGGATCAAACAAAAGGAAGATCACAGCGGTTAGTGCTCTCTCTCCAACAAGGTCTGCAAAGGAAGTCACCATATAAGATCTACACAGGATTTAATATAATTAACCCTATGCTTACATAACAGAAGTAATGCCAATAGCTCAGACCATCGAAATCATCCAATTCATCTTCCCAAACTCACCTCAACAGATTCCAAATTCTTCAGCCGAGACCTTGCTAAAATTTTCCCACAACGCACAATGCTTGGCTAGAAACTCTTCCTCACAGCCCAGATCCAAAGAACATCATAAATCAACCTAGAAATCCACTCACAACTTCAATCCAGCCACAAAAATAAATGTGTTTCCCTTACCTCAAATTCCACAGTCGTTCTTGCTATTGGAAATCAAAGAGTTTGCTGGAAGCAGTGACTGCCAGATCCAAGAAAAACCCCACAACAAGTCTTATCCTCATTTGGAATTCCTATACCCTGTTCGGATCAAAGGTGAGGTCATGAGTGAAGATCAAAATCAGATTCGGGATTCAACACAGTATAGAATTAAATCCCTATTAACCTAATACCAACCATACTTACCTCCAAGATCCGGCTAGGGCACAACTCTGTGTTGTCTTCGGCACTGTCAAGCAGAGACACAAGAAGGGAATCTTCGGACGGTGCACAGAAACCCAATCTAAAGTTCAGATACTCGATTTCTGGCGGAGATCGACCGAAGCAGGCGGCGGTCTACGCGAAGTCTATGGCTCGGGAATAAGTGGCAGCGTCGGCAGGCACAGGGGTGGTGGCAGCAGGCGCTAGGGCAGAAAAATCACGGCGACGCTGCTCCCTTCGGCCTCAAGTGGTGGCGCCGTCCAGTGCGGCTCGAAAAGGAAGAAGAGAGGGAGAGGCCGGCGCTAGGGCTCGGACACCGGCGGTTCTGGGTCGGAGTGGCGACGACACGGCTAGGGCTCGGCGGCGGGCCGACGCTAGGGCACAAAGGCAGTCGCTGGAGCTTTTGTGGCCGATGCTTGGCGTCGGCTGTGGTGGCGGCAGAGGAGAGGAGAAGAGGAGAAAAGCACCGCGGCCGGCGGTTAGGGCAAGGAGAGGGTGCGGCTCAGCGTCGGGGGAGAAGAAAATGAACGGCGTCGGGGAGAGGAATAAAAGAGAAAAGAAAAACAAATAAAAAGGAAAAGAAAATAAATAACTTTTCCTCGCCTAAATGGGGTAGCTTAAACAGGCTTTCCCGGGCCCCGTTCTTGTCCCCGTTAACTCGTCCATACGAGCTCCGAAAAATTCCCGAAAAATGTCCTAAAATTCCAGAAAATTTCCTTATTAATATTCGCCTATTTTCTGGTATTTTACACTCTCACTGGTTAGGGCAAGATGGGAAAAGAGGGATTCCTTTTGATTTTTTTACTCTAAGGTAGTAGCTGATATTTAATCTACCAAACTAATTGTTACCATTATTTTTGGGTCATTGAATCCTATAATTTTATGTATTTTTGCATTTTAACTTTACATCTTTCCTATTTGATGTTGATATTTTTGTTTGTCCTCTTCTCATTCACATGTTGTTAATTAA
Organism: Zingiber officinale; assembly: GCF_018446385.1. Lineage (NCBI taxonomy): Eukaryota > Viridiplantae > Streptophyta > Magnoliopsida > Zingiberales > Zingiberaceae > Zingiber > Zingiber officinale. Next base: position 97,504,668 of record NC_055990.1, read on the forward strand.
TTTCTATTCCTAAATTAATAATCATTATTTTCAATAATGGTGTGAAATCGATGACAATTAAGTAGATTCTCTTAGCCTCGGTCCTGCTTATGTTGTGTTGAAACTTATAGAAAGAAAATTCTTATGCACTTGTTTGTATATGTTCCTGCTAACCAATTAAATCTTTTGTTGCTTAAATTTGTCAGCATTTGTGATGTAGGTGTTCTAGATATCCTAATGATGTATGATACATTTTCAACATCATGTCAATCAATTGTTATCCGAATATTTGGTCGTTATTGGTCTTCTAGTATTCTTGTCTTTCTGGTTATTATTATCCTCCAGACCTCGGGATTGACCTCTTTTCAATTAGGATGGATCGGAGTTTTGGTCTTCTTAATATTTTTACTTGTCCCATGATCGTGGTATTCAGCTCCTCTCTCCAATCACATTATATTGGACTTCTGGTATTCCACGCTTTTTGCTTATCATCTTCCCAACCAAGGATCAAACTCCTCTTCCTCAGTCAGAACTGTGTTGGACTTCTGGTATTCTTGTTATTCTTATTATGTTCTTCATTTCTAACTTTTTTCACTATTAGCTATGAGTTTCAATGTTTTGTTCTTAAGGCTTTGCTTTTAGCCATATGCTTGTGTAATGTAGGCTTCTCTTGTTTTCACAAGTTCCATATCTAGTATCTTCTTTATTTGTTCGAGAATGTTCATGTATTTTTGAGAATTCTACTATATTCATATTTTGTACACTTTTGTATTGTAGTTCAATCAAGTTACAATCAAATTATGAGGGAACTATGTCAGAAATTTTCCTTACTCTAGGGGTCTTTTACTTTTATTTATTAACATGATTTGATGTTTGCTTACTTGTAGATTGAGTCTATTTAGACTTCGAGGTAGTAATCAGTAAAAGTATCATTAGTTAGCTTCATTGATAGTATTCATGAGGTTCTATATATATATATATATATGACAAGCTTATTATTCTCGCTATTCTTATGATGATCACGATTTCTAGCTTTTCACTAGTGGCTATGATATTCAATGTTTTGTTCATTGGGCTTTGCTTTTAGCCATATGCTTGTGTAATGTGGGCTTCTCTTGTTTTCACAAGCTCCTCTTCCCTGCTGAATTATAATCCATATTCACATATTCTTGGAATTCTTTTGCTTATCATCTTCATGGTCGTGGAATCGAGCTCCTCTCTTCGGTTGAATTATAATCGGTATTCGGGTATTTCATGCCTTATTCATGGCCGTAGCATTGAACTCTCTCCCCGATCAGATTATAATTGATATTTAGGCATTCTACGCATTCTTTTATTTATTATCTTCTTGGGTATTGAGCTCTTCTTGGTCGGTATTTATATATTCTGGGCCCACTCTCGGAGAAGCAAATTGTTGGTGTTTGCTCAAATTTGGTAACCTATTCTCTCTTTCTTACTTGTCTTTTAATTTATACTGCACTCATCAATTGAGACTAAGTCTTGCTCATTTCTTTTGCTTATCATCTTCATGGTCGTGGAATCGAGCTCCTCTCTTTGGTTGGATTATAATCGGTATTCGGGTATTTCATGCCTTATTCATGGCCGTAGCATTGAACTCTCTCCCCGATCAGATTATAATTGATATTTAGGCATTCTACGCACTCTTTTATTTATTATCTTCTTGGGTATTGAGCTCTTCTTGGTTGGTATTTATATATTCTCGGCCCACTCTTGGAGAAACAAATTGTTGGTGTTTGCTCAAATTTGGTAACCTATTCTCTCTTTCTTACTTGTCTTTTAATTTATACTGCACTCATCAATTGAGACTTAGCATCAATTGAGACTATGCTAAGTCTTGCTCATTTCTAGCCCCATCTCTTTCTAGTTGGGCATACGAGATAGTTGTTGCTTTGCGTTTTATTTCTACAAAAGATGTACATGCTGAAGGTCAAGTTCCCAAAGGCCCTTCATTGGGTATTTTTGAGCAAATAGTTAATGGTCTATCGGTGTCATGTAAAGTTCGACCATTTTCAGCAGATATGTTTATCTTTATGTTTCCAGTATTTTTCTATCTAAATTTAGTTATCATTCAACTTTACTTGTCGCTAGCTTCATTTCTGCTAGGTTATTGAGCATATTCTGCTTTCTCCCAAGAAGACTACTTGCATTTCACGATGATTGCACTTCCTACTTGTGAGCCTCCATGGCTACTACACCTGGGAACTTCTGATATGACAAACACTTCTGACATATTTTCTAGTATTGGTTTGTTGTTAAAATATTTTCTCCCAACAGATTTTTCTTTATAACTTGTTCACTATATTTCATTCTCTTTATTGCTAGAGTGTTAGTTTAGTTTATATTAGTTTTAGCTCATGAGCAATTGAGTGTCAATTCTTTTAATTGATATGTCTCTATGTTGTACTCTTAAAATGATTGGTCATGTCGAAAGAGGGTTCATTGAGGTGCCTCTTGGAGCTACATGGGTTCAGCAATAATGTGAGCTTCGGGATTTGATACAATTCAGGTACAATGGTTTGCTAACTTATTATGATATTGTGAACTTGCATTTATGTTATTCTCCTTAACAGATATCATTTGTTTTTCCTGTTAATGGTGGTTTTACAATGGAGTTGGCTGTTGCTTAGTTTTGTTCCAGTGGAATTGGCAGCCATGAAGTGATTCTTGTAGATTTTGAGGTAAACAATGAAGAAACTAGCTTTTTCTTGCCATGCATCCTATCATTAAAATGGAGTGATAGAAAGATCTGAGGTGTCAGATTCACACTTGCAAGCATCAAATGTGTTTGTTATGTCATTGTTTTTCTTGTATACTAAATTACTAATAATTTCTTTGCATTCTATTTTGAGTAAACATGTGTTGGAAATGAGATATCTTGGTGATTGTGGGGCGATTCAATCTTCTTACTAGCTTTCTATATTTCCCAGTGCCAATTAATAGCTCTCATTATGCTAGTGCTAATTAAACATTAAGATCTATAGAGGTATCTACTTGTTTGGTCCTAGCATGCCAATTTTTTCTATATTTTCCAGGGTCAACAAATGGGATATACTTGCTTTGTGAAATATATCATTTTTTCTATACTTGTTTGGTCCTAGCTTTACCAAGGAAGGATTTGAGATCACAAAGTCTTCAGTCTAGAAGTGTTTATGATGACAATCTTTCAAGTGTGTAATCTAGTGGAGTCATCACTTGTAATTATTATCTATATAAATAGTAAAAAAAGGACATCTTTATGATTGCTTGTTCCACTTTATAGTCATATATTAAAAAGAGTTGAATTAAAATTTTCAAATAAAGTTCCCAAGACCATTTTTATGTACATTGACTTCTTAAGTTGACATATGAGACCAATCTCCTTGAGCAACAAATCTTGTATGATGTTTCATATGGATCCTAGAGAGAGGAAGGGTTAGACAGAGTGAATCTTGGCCACTAGATAGAATTTATCAATTCAATTAATGCCATAGACGTGAGTATAGCCCTTAGCTACTAGTCGAGTTTTGAGATGATCAACAATGTTGTTTGGTGATTATTAACTAAGAAGATCCATTTGCTATCCATGGTGGACTTTCCTAGATAAAGAGAGACCAACCCTAAAGAGCTTAAAATTGTGAGATTTATCTCATTGATTATAGTTTTTTGCCACCTTGGATTTAAAAGTACTTCTGAAACATGTTTTACAATTTAATCATAGACATAAAGAAGACATAAAGAAGACACAAAGATAGAGTATTTGAGTGACAATTTCATAGGATATATAAAATGAGAAAGTGGATAGGAATTGTATTGCTTACATTGTGGAAAAACAGTGTCAGAATTAGTAGGGGATTAAGGATAATGATTAGTGATTCAAGAATGGGAGAGTTTTAAAGATGATGGAGTGGCTTCTTTGTGTGATTGTTGACTATATACCTATAAGGAAGTTGCCTCTTGGGGTGGGTCAACAACAACAAAGTGTACATAGAGGTTTATAGATGGTGGTGTAAAGGACAATAGAATAGAAACAATAACACACATATAGTGATAGAATAAAGACTTAGATGATTTCCTTAGTTGTAAAATTTTCACTTTTGGTGGACGAATTAGCTTTATGTGATCAACGATCATTGATAAAGGAGAATCTTAGAGACAAATGTTTATTAGGATGACAAGGTTCAATGACATTGGTAACTTCATTATCATTGTTAATAATCAAGATTATACTCCATGCATGTGAAATGAAGAATAAAGTTGTTATGATGTGCAAATAACTTTAGAAAATCAAATATAGAGAGTATGCATTTCTAGTAATCTCCCCATCTCAGTTGTCTTGAATTTTAGTAAATAAATTGAATGTTTCACTTTGATTTTCATTTTTGGTCTTTAGAGGGGAATTTTTATTTCCATTCATGTATGATTTTTTGCTGTGTTGTTTAATAGGGTAACCTACAATTTGACTTAAAAGAAACTTGTATAATCTACAATATTTATTAATTGTGGCGTAATTTCAAATAATTTTTGGTTATCACAATAATTTTGTGTTCATCAATCACAATTCATTCTTTTATAGGTTTTGATTGCCCTTGTGAAGGATTACTTTCAGCGCTTTCTTCTCGATATCATCCGAAATTGTTCTCACCAAAAGTCTTCTTCTTTTTGTGATGGGCATTTGACACTTTTTAAAGGAAATTTCTAATTTTTTTGTTTTTTCCATTCTTTTTAATTAATCCAGTGCAACGCTTTTTAACTCTAATTTCAATGATGACACAACATTTGCCAAGATCCTTGGGCGTCATCTTTCAAAACTACAAGTGGTTCTACCTGTAATTTTGGATGGTATGTTGATTATATTAGTCATAACTTTGTACATTTATCTCATGTTTAGCATCTTCTTCAAGGCTTGCTAATAAAAATGAATCGGTTTGTGAGGCTACACTAAGTGCTAGCCATGTCTGTTGAGCATAATGTGACAACCTTTGTTTCTAAACATTTTTACTTTCATCCTTACTCTATTTTTTTTTATTTTAATTGGGTAATAAAATTACTATTTTAGTGATAATTGGTGTATATGACAACTCTATTGAACTTCTTGGCGATCTTCTTTTCAAGGTAAGATTTGTTTAAGATTTTGTTATCTCAGGGATCTTTGTGAATAAGGAAGAGCTTATGGCTTTGCAGGTTGCTGGAACCTTTGGAAGAGCAATTCTTGAGCTTGGGAGTGATGACGAAGGTCCAAGCACAGAGGCACATGGCCTCGCAATTATTGAGGTCCTTGGGCAAAGAAGTCGCAATGAAGTTCTTGCTGAAATTTATATGGTTCGTAGAGATATTAACTTGACTTTGCATCAATATGTGGTATTGTATTGTGTTTTGTTTTCTTATTGCCACATTATTATTTTGCACAATGAATTTAATGTTGTTGAACATAAAACGATCTCATATTTTTTATGTTTGGCGGCACTACATGTATGGAAGACTATCTTCTTTTCAAGGTAAGATTTGTTTAAGATTTTATTATCTCTGGGATCTTTGTGAATAAGGAAGGGCTTATGGCTTTGCAGGTTGCTGGAACATTTGGAAAAGCAATTCTTGAGGTTGGGAGTGATGACGAAGGTCCAAGCACAGAGGCACATTGATGACCCTGCAATTATTGAGGTCCCTGGGCAAAGAAGTCACAATGAAGTTCTTGCTGAAATTTATATGGTTCGTAGTGATATTAACTTGACTTTGCATCAGTTATGTGCTATTTCTTTCTATTGTGCTTTGTTTTCTTGTTGTCACATTACTATTTTGCACAATGAATTTAATGTTGTTGAACATAAACGTATCTCCTATTTTTTATATTTGGCGGCACTGCATGTATGGAAGACTATCTTCTTTTAAAGGTAAGATTTTTTTAAGATTTTGTTATTTCAGGGATCTTTGTGAATAAGGAAGGGCTTATGGCTTTGCAGGTTGCTGGAACCTTTGGAAAAGCAATTCTTGAGCTTGGGAGTGATGACGAAAGTCCAAGCACAGAGGTACATCGATGACCTTGTAATTATTGAGGTCAATGGGCAAAGAAGTCGCAATGAAGTTCTTGCTGAAATTTATATGGTTCGTAGTGATATTAACTTGACTTTGCATCAGTTATGTGCTATTTCTTTCTATTGTGTTTTGTTTTCTTATTGTCACATTACTATTTTGCACAATGAATTTAATGTTGTTGTTGAACATAAACGCATCTGATATTTTTTATGTTTGGCGGCACTACATGTATGGAAGACTATCTTCTTTTCAAGGTAAGATTTGTTTAAGATTTTCTTATCTAAGGGATCTTTGTGAATAAGGAAGGGCTTATGGCTTTGCAGGTTGCTGGAACCTTTGGAAAAGCAATTCTTGAGGTTGGGAGTGATGACGAAGGTCCAAGCACAGAGGCACATGGATGACCCTGCAATTATTCAAGTCCTTGGGCAAAGAAGTCGCAATGAAGTTCTTGCTGAAATTTATATGGTTCGTAGTGATATTAATTTGACTTTGCTTCAGTTATGTGGTATTTCTTTCTATTGTGTTTTGTGTTCTTATTGTCACATTACTATTTTGCACAATGAATTTAATGTTGTTGTTGAACATAAATGTATCTCATATTTTTTATGTTGGCGGCACTGCATGTATGGAAGACTATCTTCTTTTCAAGGTAAGATTTGTTTAAGATTTTGTTATCTCAGGGATCTTTGTAAATAAGGAAGGGCTTATGGCTTTGTAGGTTGCTGGAACCTTTGGAAAAACAATTCTTGAGCTTGGGGGTGATGACGAAGGTCCAAGCACAGATGCACATGGATGACCCTGCAATTATTGAGGTCCCTGGGCAAAAAAGTCACAATGAAGTTCTTGTTGAAATTTATATGGTTCGTAGTGATATTAACTTGACTTTGCATCAGTTATGTGGTATTTCTTTCTATCGTGTTTTGTTTTCTTGTTGTCACATTACTATTTTGCACAATGAATTTAATGTTGTTGTTGAACATAAACGTATCTCATATTTTTTATGTTTGGCGGCACTGCATGTATGGAAGACTATCTTCTTTTCAAGGTAAGATTTGTTTAAGATTTTGTTATCTCAGGGATCTTTGTGAATAAGGAAGGGCTTATGACGTTGCAGGTTGCTGGACGAAGGTCCAAGCACAGAGGCACATGGATGGCCTTGCAATTATTGAGGTCCTTGGGCAAAGAAGTCGCAATGAAGTTCTTGCTGAAATTTATATGGTTCGTAGTGATATTAACTTGACTTTGCATCAGTTATGTGTATTTCTTTCTATTGTGTTTTGTTTTCTTGTTGTCACATTACTATTTAGAACAATGAATTTAATGTTGTTGTTGAACATAAACATATCTAATATTTTTCTTGTTTTGCAGCACTGCATGTATGGAAGACTATATTCTTTTCAAGGTAAGATTTGTTTAAGATTTTGTTCTCTCAGGGATCTTTGTGAATAAGGAAAGGCTTATGGCATTGCAGGTTGCTAGAACCTTTGGAAAAGCAATTCTTGAGCTTGGGAGTGATGACGAAGGTCCAAGCATAGAGGCACATGGATGACCCTGCAATTATTGAGGTCCTTGGGCAAAAGAAGTCACAATGAAATTCTTTCTGAAATTTATATGGTTCGTAATGATATTAACTTGACTTTGCATCAGTTATGTGGTATTTCTTTCTATTTTGTTTTGTTTTCTTATTGTCACATTACTATTTTGCACAATGAATTTAATGTTGTTGAACATAAACGTATCTCATATTTTTTATGTTTGCCGGCACTGCATGTATGGAAGACTATCTTCCTTTCAAGGTAAGATTTGTTTAAGATTTTGTTATCTCAGGGATCTTTCTGAATAAGGAAGGACTTATGGCTTTGCAGGTTGCTGGAACCTTTGGAAAAGCAATTCTTGAGGTTGGGAGTGATGACGTAGGTCCAAGCATGGGCACATGGATGACCCTGCAATTATTGAGTTCCTTGGGCAAAGAAGTCACAATGAAGTTCTTGCTGAAATTTATATGGTTCGTAGTGAAATTAACTTGACTTTGAATCAGTTATGTGGTACTTCTTTCTATTGTGTTTTGTTTTCTTATTGTCACATTACTATTTTGCACAATGAATTTAATGTTGTTGTTGAACATATAAACGTATCTCATATTTTTTATGTTTGGCGGCATTGCATGTATGGAAGACTATCTTCTTTTCACGGTAAGATTTGTTTAAGATTTTGTTATCTCAGGGATCTTTGTGAATAAGGAAGGGCTTATGGCTTTGCAGGTTGCTGGAATCTTTGGAAAAGCAATTCTTGAGGTTAGGAGTGATGACGAAGGTCCAAGCACAGAGGCACTTGGATGGCCCTGCAATCATTGAGGTCCTTGGGCAAAGAAGTCGCAATGAAGTTCTTGCTGAAATTTATATGGTTCGTAGTGATATTAACTTGACTTTGCATCAGTTATGTGGTATTTCTTTCTATTGTGTTTTGTTTTCTTGTTGTCACATTACTATTTTGCACAATGAATTTAATGTTGTTGTTGAACATAAACGTATCTCATATTTTTTATATTTGGCGGCACTGCATGTATAGAAGACTATCTTCTTTTCAAGGTAAGATTTGTTTAAGATTTTGTTATCTAAGGGATCTTTGTGAATAAGGAAGGGTTTATTGCTTTGCAGGTTGCTGGAACATTTGGAAAAACAATTCTTGAGCTTGGGGGTGATGACGAAGGTCCAAGTACAGAGGCACATGGATGACCTTGCAATTATTGAGGTCCCTGGGCAAAAAAGTCACAATGAAGTTCTTGTTGAAATTTATATGGTTCGTAGTGATATTAACTTGACTTTTCATCAGTTATGTGGTATTTCTTTCTATCGGGTTTTGTTTTCTTGTTGTCACATTACTATTTTGCACAATGAATTTAATGTTGTTGTTGAACATAAACGTATCTCATATTTTTTATGTTTGGCGGCACTGCATGTATGGAAGACTATCTTCTTTTCAAGGTAAGATTTGTTTAAGATTTTGTTATCTCAGGGATCTTTGTGAATAAGGAAGGGCTTATGACTTTGCAGGTTGCTGGACGAAGGTCCAAGCACAGAGGCACATGGATGGCCCTACAATTATTGAGGTCCTTGGGCAAAGAAGTCGCAATGAAGTTCTTGCTGAAATTTATATTGTTCGTAGTGATATTAACTTGACTTTGCATCAGTTATGTGGTATTTCTTTCTATTGTGTTTTGTTTTCTTGTTGTCACATTACTATTTTGAACAATGAATTTAATGTTGTTGTTGAACATAAACGTATCTCATATTTTTCTTGTTTTGCAGCACTGCATGTATGGAAGACTATCTTCTTTTCAAGGTAAGATTTGTTTAAGATTTTGTTCTCTCAGGGATCTTTGTGAATAAGGAAAGGCTTATGACATTGCAGGTTGCTAGAACCTTTGGAAAAGCAATTCTTGAGCTTGGGAGTGATGACGAAGGTCCAAGCATAGAGGCACATGGATGGCCCTGCAATTATTGAGGTCCTTGGGCAAAGAAGTCACAATGAAATTCTTGCTGAAATTTATATGGTTCGTAATGATATTAACTTGACTTTGCATCAGTTATGTGGTATTTCTTTCTATTTTGTTTTGTTTTCTTATTGTCACATTACTATTTTGCACAATGAATTTAATGTTGTTGTTGAACATAAACGTATCTCATATTTTTTATGTTTGGCGGCACTACATGTATGGAAGACTATCTTCCTTTCAAGGTAAGATTTGTTTAAGATTTTGTTATCTCAGGGATCTTTCTGAATAAGGAAGGACTTATGGCTTTGCAGGTTGCTGGAACCTTTGGAAAAGCAATTCTTGAGGTTGGGAGTGATGACGTAGGTCCAAGCAGGGGCACATGGATGGCCCTGCAATTATTGAGTTCCTTGGGCAAAGAAGTCACAATGAAGTTCTTGCTGAAATTTATATGGTTCGTAGTGATATTAACTTGACTTTGAATCAGTTATGTGGTATTTCTTTCTATTGTGTTTTGTTTTCTTATTGTCACATTACTATTTTGCACAATGAATTTAATATTGTTGTTGAACATAAACGTATCTCATATTTTTTATGTTTGGCGGCATTGCATGTATGGAAGACTATCTTCTTTTCACGGTAAGATTTGTTTAAGATTTTGTTATCTCAGGGATCTTTGTGAATAAGGAAGGGCTTATGGCTTTGCAGGTTGCTGGAACCTTTGGAAAAGCAATTCTTGAGGTTAGGAGTGATGACGAAGGTCCAAGCACAGAGGCACTTGGATGGCCCTGCAATCATTGAGGTCCTTGGGCAAAGAAGTCGCAATGAAGTTCTTGCTGAAATTTATATGGTTCGTAGTGATATTAACTTGACTTTGCATCAGTTATGTGTTATTTCTTTCTATTGTGTTTTGTTTTCTTGTTGTCACATTACTATTTTGCACAATGAATTTAATGTTGCTGTTGAACATAAACGTATCTCATATTTTTTATGTTTGGCGGCACTGCATGTATGGAAGACTATCTACTTTTCAAGGTAAGTTTTGTTTAAGATTTTGTTATCTCAGGGATGTTTGTGAATAAGGAAGGGCTTATGACTTTGCAGGTTGCTGTAACCTTTGGAAAAGCAATTCTTGAGCTTTGGAGTGATGACGAAGGTCCAAGCACAGAGGCACATGGATGACCCTGCAATTATTGAGGTCATTGGGCAAAGAAGTCGCAATGAAGGTCTTGCTGAAATTTATATGGTTCGTAGTGATATTAACTTGACTTTGCATCATTTATGTGGTATTTCTTTCTATTGTGTTTTGTTTTCTTGTTGTCACATTACTATTTTGCACAATGAATTTAATGTTGTTGTTGAACATAAACGTATCTCATATTTTTTATGTTTGGCGGCACTGCATGTATGGAAGACTATCTTGGCAAATACTCCCAAGACTCTTAAAGAAATAATGCCAGTCTTAATGGATACTCTGCTTTCGTCTCTCGCTTCATCTTCATTAGAAAGACAACATGTTTGTTTTCTAAAGGTATTGAAGTTTTTATTATGTACGTACTCAACTGAATAATCAATGATCCATCATGTTAGGTTGCTAGAAGAGCACTTGGTTCTTGTTCGGAAGCTTGGGGAGATTATTTTGCCTTCAATTATTCCAATTTTAACTCAAGGGGTTAAACACCCTGACAGTAGTAGAAGACAAGTGAGTTTATTTTGTTTTGATACTTGCTTGAATGCTTTTAGAATATATTTTACACCAGGTGCCTTGGCGATGTATACTTTAGCACATATTTATTTATGTGTACAATTCCAAAAGCCTTTTAGCGTTTTGTTAAATAATTCATGAGAATTTATTATATTGTTAAACAGTGCTAATAAAATGATCATTTAGTATTGCTGAATATACTTCACTTTTTTTTGGGTTCAGTTTACAGGAAATTCATTTCCATGAATGCTTAAGTATTGGAGAGTTTAGTTCGGTAAAGTACTTGATTAAGTGTTCTATGCTAGCGCTTGAGTCTTTATTTTTATCGTGTTTATTCATGATAGCTAGACTTTGCTTCAAAAGGGTGTAAGCATTGGTCTGAGTGAAGTTATGGCGAGTGCTGGTAAACACCAATAAACTTTATCGATGAACTTATCCCTACAATACATACAACTCTATGCGATAGGTTTGATTTTCTATTTTCTATTTACACATTTTTTTGTATGATGTTGAAAATTTATTCAACTTGTATGATCACTCTTCAACTTGTTATATAGCATGCAAGAGGTTCATAAATCAGCTGGCTTGGCATTTAGCACTCTTTACCAGGTTTACCTATATGTTTTATTTGATGTTCCTTAATTGACAATTTGCTAGAATGCAAGGAATTGATGAAAAATTTTCCACACCCCTTCATGCATTAGAGGATGATGAAACTTCTGATACAGTGCTTGATGGACTCAAACAAATATTGAGGTTATTTAATTATTTGGTGTCTTCATACTTCTTTCGTGACGGCAAGCAAGCTTGTTTAATTACCCTTGTATCCTCATTTCTTGCCTATTTCAATGTAGGGATTGCGGTCGTTTTGCCTCACATCTTGCCTAAATTAGTCCAATTTCCACTTTCATGAGATTGACATGGTAGTTCTTACTTCACCTGTTCATCTTATCTAGTGCCTTCAATGCTTATGCTTTGGGTGCCATAGCTGAAGTTGCCATCTTAATTCACATATTGGAATGATCCTCCAACCATTAATTATGTCAATGGGTGATTATGATGGGGTAAAACAATTTATGACTTATTAATAGTTTTGTATTATTTTTCTTAAATATGACCATTTGACACTCACAATAGGTGATTAGCCTTTTTACTGTTAAAATTTTTTCATATGATTTTTAGGGAACAATTGTTGTTGGATAAGGTCCAAATCCAATAATTATATGTTTGTCTTAGGACACTGCTAACAATATTTTTTGAATTCCTATTGATTATTTCGACATGCGTTTCTTAAATTGAATTTATCTTTGCTCTTTCGAATATCTTAGTATAATAATGATAACCACTATTCATAAATTGATGAAAAAAAGCCGGATATGTTTTTCAGATTAACAAGTGAGGAACATCAAATGCTTGTATACCTTTTCTGACAATGAATTTTCAAACAATGAAGCATTCCTATCTTCTGTTTATTCCTTTGCATGAGCATTTTTCTCAGCAGACATTATTAGTCATGCAGTAATTAATCAATTAAATGTATTTGGAGGAGCTATTAGAGTCTCTTTTCAATGCATTTGCTTTCTTATTTTAACTTATAAAATGTTTTTTGGGGTAGTATTCTCTGTTGCATGACTTACCCAGGCAAATCTGCTTCTTTTATTATCCAAGTATTTTTAATCACTTTTTAGTTAATTTATGGATAACCAAGCTTCTTGCATTGTGACGTGTTATTCATTTATGAGGATCAGTTTTAGAGAATTTTTGGTCTTCTTAGGCAAAGTTAATATGATAAACTTTGTTGACTGAATTAATTGTCAAATGCTTAGGATGTTCAAACTTCTATAAAGAAGGCTTCAGTGATGGTGGTTCTAGTCATTAATGAGGAAGACATTGACTCCTTGATATCAGACAGTTTAAAGGAATGTATATTACCAGGTTTTGTTACGCCAGCTTATTTTAACTTATATTGATTGTTTACCTCCTTTATACAATCAATGATCCTCTATGTAGGCTTTGATGAGAAGAGGTTCTTCATACTTGATAGGCTATTTTTACAAAAATAGCATGTTATATTTGGAGGATGAAACATCCAATATTATATACACACTTGTTACTTGGCTAAGTGGTGTTGATTCAACTATTGTCATGGCAAATCTAGGGAAAACATATTTACATTTGTGCTTACTGTATGCTCTATATGACAGGCTGCTTGGGAAGCTTTAGGAAGAGTTGTTGGATCACTCCAAAAGGATGCCCTTTCTTCATTCATTAAAGTTGTCCGAGATGCTCTTGAGATAAAGAGCGAAGAAAAAGAAAGATATCTCTTTTTTTCTATGAAGGCGACCAGCAGAGTGGTGGTGTTTGAATCTTGTATGGTAACACTTACATACAATTGTAATTTTGTTGCAGGGAGGATCAGTTCTTATTTATGGACTTTGCATTCCTAAAGCACTTCAACTCTTGTTGCCTATATTTCTGCGGTTAAGTTTGGTTTTTTTGAGATTTTTAGCCTCTTGTGATTCAAAATCACCCAACTATGGGTTTGTTTGACTTTCAGGGGCTAATGGAGCAGTTGAAATGCGAGAACAAGCTGCTTTGGGGTTAGGGGAGTTAATTGCTCTAACAAATTTGGAGACATTGAAGGAGTTTGTTATTCCTGTAACTGGGTATGCATTATTAACAAAAAAAATATTTAAGTTAGTTTGTAAAACAAGATTCATGGATTTAAATACTCTTGAGAATAAATTCAAAGTGATCTATCTAAAATAACTTGCTTAAGTAGTTAAGAACAAATTTGCGTAAATTATTCAATATTGTGTGTATGATAGACCTGTTAAATTGAATTTCCATCCGTGCTAATATTTTTTTTGCTATTTTTCTTCTACCATAGATCCAATTAAATTCGGAAAGGCTTTCTTGTCCCAATGTTGTTTTACTTTTGATTCTTTTGATCATTGTTTCCTATTCACTTATGTTGGGCTTGAAATTTTGTTGGTCTTCCATATGAAGCACATGCTTAAGTCTTGTATATCTTTTATTGCAAAGGAGAAAGACAGTTTAAGAAAAGGTCACCTTCGATGCTTGTGGCTTATATGCAAAAAGTCAGATACATTGACAAAAGTATGCGAATTGATACTTTCTTTTGTCGTACTTTGTTTCCTAGTCAATTCCTGGTTGGTAAGGTTGATCTTTTATCAGGTATCATGTTTACTTGAGCCGCCTCACTCACTTAGTAAAAACTGGTTTCTCAAAAGCCACTCAAAGGTTAGATGGAATTTATTCATTATTTTCACTAGCAAAAGTTACGATTGTGATGTTAAAACAGGTTCAAATCTTCTATTTTGCATTATGGTTTATGTTACCTACTTTTGATTTATATCTACATAGTATTATATTTCCTGCAGATGATTTTCTTCTTAAACAAAAGCTTTGGGAATTAATCACTCAAAATGATTCCTCAATTATACCTACTTCTCTGTTAATTGTTCTAGCATGTTGCCAGTGTATACATGGAAATTGCTTTAACAATTTTTCTTTCTCTTTGTTTGTACCCCTACCTACTTCTCTGTTAATTGTTCTAGCATGTTGCCAGTGTATACATGGAAATTGCTTTAACAATTTTTCTTTCTCTTTGTTTGTACCCTAAATCCTTTCATTGATTTTTTTTCTTCATTAACATGAAAATCTAGTAATAGTCATGATTGTTTATATTTGAAAATCCAATTATTATAGTTTATATTTTTTAGTCCTGACCATGCTTCGTTAGCATCAGTCAACTCTCATGGGGTTTTTCTAATTTTGGCAATGTCTGCAACTAGTTAGGAAGATTATTGGTGCAACAAACCCTACTTGAAATTATATAACCTTTTGGCCAATGAAATTTTTAGATGAAGTGGGGCCAATCAATTTGATAACTATGATAGATGTATGTGGATTAAGGGATTTGAAAATATTATAATATGATAGGTTGAAGGGAGCCTTGTTTTGTCAGCTTTCTCACTTTGGATTGCTTTATTGTAGTCAAAGACATTCTAATGGTTGCTGGCTTGATTTAGATAATTTATATTTCTAGTCATTTTTTTTGTTAAAGTGGATTGTACTTATTTTAATTGCCACTGTTATGGGACCCTTTTCCGATGCAATTCTAGGTTGTCTGAATACTTTTTTTTGAACAGCCAAAGTTATCTTTGGAAAGAAGTTTCCGCCTAAATTAAGTACTCTTCATATGGAACTTATAAATACTTTTCCATTGGTCTGGTAATGTTCAGCTTCACTATGAAGTGAACCCGAGTATCTCTGGTCTAGAATGTACCAAATTGAAGGATTCATAGCAGAATCCTCTCAATCTTTTTATAGATATGTATATATTATGTAAGCATAAATGGTGTAATAGGGCAAAAGCAAAGGGTGACACTTTGTGCACTTTAGAAAGTGCTTTATTTGTGGTTAGATGGTTTCACTGGTCAAGCAACACCTGATTGACAATTTGAAGTATTAGTACCTTCACTACAAGTTATAATAGGATTGCTAAGTATCTAATCTTTGAAACTGAAAAACCTATGTTTTTCAAAACTTAACCCTTTTATTTATTTATTCCGTTAAAGGTCTTACATTTATTTTTTATACCTTTCAATTGAAAATATATGTCCTTCTGGTACACTTTAAAATTGGAAAAAAAAATTGGTACATGATAATTTTGTTACTTTGTTCTTATATTGAAAATTTGTGCTCCTCTTAATACTTTTTTCTATGGTGTATTATGAATTGATTTTGTAAAGTGCTCTATTCTTCAATATGTAGAATAATCTTAAGTTGTATCTGTTTCAAATACTTGTGTTCTGTGTAGGAACATTGTGTCAAAAGGTTGTATCACTCTTTCATTCATGAATCTTTTCTCACATTGTCTTCCATCTCTTTGCACAATCCATCCTCATTGCACCGAAGTTTGCTCTTTCCATCTTTTATAGATGCTCTCAAAGATTCCTTGAAAGATGAAAAGGTATAGATCATTGCATTGGTATATGTACCATTTTTGCTATGCAATTCCAACATCATTCATTTATTTTTGTGTGTAAAAATAGTTCCCAAATTTGTCTACAACCAAGACAATCAGTAGCTTCTCAAGATGACTCAAGTGTGGTCAGAAGAAGAGCCCTCTCTGGCATAAAGGTCTATGCAAAAGTATGCATTTTAAATGACTGATTGACTTTCCCCTAAATCTATAAAGAAGCCAAATAGAAATTTGTATTTTTTATAATTGTTTCCATGATTGCATCATGTATAAATCCTGCAGCAGTTAAAGTCTTTCGATTTTAGGCCCAGCTATTGCAGAAAGTTTAAAGAATGGGAGTGACCCAGTAAGACTTCCGCTAAGTGTTGTGCTCTGCTTGTTTTTCAGTTAACAAAAGGTTAGTGTTATGTTGATTTTGTTTATCATAGTTTCTCTTTAGCCTCTTGGAATTCTCATAATTCTTTGACTATTCATTCAATTTCATTTTAGTAGTAATTTACTGCAAGTTATTTAGGCATTTTACTTCCAAATCTACTGCAATCTATAATTATATGTTGTCAAATTGAATTGTCTTTGACTTTAATATATGGAACTACATGAAAGTACCATGCTTTAGCAGCTATCACCTTTCTATCAAGGTTCTAGAAAATGTATCTCGCCAAAAACTTGACAAGCGTAAAAATAGGTATGACTTTAATCATTATTTGCAATTTTTATTTTTTTCATATTGTTTTCAATAATTTTTATTTTTTTTATTATGAAACCGATCATTTGTTGTAGGCGGAGACATCCAATTCCAAAGCTTTTTAAAAATAGGTATTTTATTATGGACATGTCAGTCAATTAATAAACTTTGTGAACTTGTAAATTAATAGCTAAGATTGACAACATGCTCTTTCATTCTAGGTTTGATTCTTGTTTCCACTTGCTTATATGTGGATGATTGGCCAATGTTCTTCCCTTTTTCTTGAAATTTGACAAGGTATGATTCACTATCTAATCCCATTCTTTCTTTTTTGTCAGTCTAGTTTTACTTTGAATGACATATGAATATTCTCTTTTCTTTGAAGTCTAAAGGGTTTCGATGATGTTGGTATCTAATTTTTTATCTTTGAAGATTTTTCTTGTTTCCTTTATCTATTTGCTCGAGATGATCTAAGAATGAGGCTCTCTTCATGCAATTAATGTTCTCAACTGCTATTGATGGAAAAATCAAAGCTTGGTACTATAATTGTTTCTTCCAAGTCATACATGACCGGATTAGATGCTAGGAGAATTATAAAGTTTTTTGAAAATAGGTATTTTATTATGGACTTATCAGTCAAATAATAAACTTTGTCAACTTGCAAATAACTACTAAGATTGATAATGACAACATGTTTTTTCATTCCAGATTTGGATTCTTGTTTTCCCTTGCTTATACGTGGATGATTGACCAATGTTCTCCTTTTCTTGAAATTTGACAAGGTATGATTCGTTATCTAATCCCGCTCTTTCTTTTTCGTCAGTCTAGTTTTTCACTTTGAATGACATTAGAATGTTCTCTTTTCTTTGATGTTTAAAGGGTAGGAATGCTTCCAATGATGTTGGTATCTAATGTTTCATCTTTGAAGTTTTTTCTTGTTTCCTTTATTTATTTGCTCTAGATGATCTAAGAATAAGGCTTTGATATAATGAGTTTTTTTTATGTTTATTTCTTTTTGGCAATTTAGTTATTTTCTTAGTAAAATTTTCTTAATTATTTTAACTGTCACACCAATCCACTTTTTCTCTTCAAGTAGTTTATCTTCTCAATTGCTATTGATGGGAAAATCAAAGCTTAGTAGTTTAATTGGCTATAGCAGAATCTCTATTTATATGAGAATAACAACTCCAAGCTATAGTATCTTATAATATCCCCAAGCGGGATTAGATTTCTTATCTTCTTTGACTTCTAAGTTATTCCCTATCGGGATTAGTTTTCTTATCTAATATTCCCCAACGGGATTGGTTTTTCTGATTGTATTGGTCTGCACCCTTAGCAGGATTAATTTAGTCTTATCCATATCTTATTAATATTCTCCTAGGGGATTGGTTCTCATAGACCTCAGCAACATTAGTTTTTTAGATCTTATTGGTTTTTTCACTTGCTATCTCTGGGTGAGATTGGAATTCTTATCCTATTAGACTTCTCGATATTGTCTAGTGATCTTGGCTTTCTGATATCATCGACATATCCCCGGGCTATATTATTCTATAACAGCCCCTGGACTAGCTCTTTTCACAAATATCCCTAGCGGATTGGTTTTCTCATCTTATTGATATTCTATCTTCGGAAGTGACTTGTCTCCTAGTCTTATTAGTATTTTCAATATTATACCTTATTGATTTGCTAGGTCGGGACATTATTGGATTTCTGGTATTCTTTGCTTTCTGGTTATCATCCTCCCGACCAAGGGATCAAACTCCTTTCCTTGGTCGGGACATTATTAGACTTCTGGTATTCTTGGTTCTCTGGTTATTGTCCTCCTGACCAAGGGATCAAACTTCTTTTCCCGTCGGAACATTATTGGACTTCTGGTATTCTTGGTTTTCTGGTTATCATCCTCCCGACCAAGGGATCGAACTTCTTTCCCGGGACATTATTGGACTTTTGGTATTCTTGGCTTTCGCATTATTATCCTCCCGATATAGTGATTGAGCTCCTCTCCACAGCTGGGACATTATTGATATGCTGTATTGGGATATTATTGGACTTATGGTATTTCTAGTTTTCTAGTTATCATCCTCTCGACCAAGGGATCAAACTCCTTTTTTCTGTTGAGACAATATTGGCCTTCTGGTATTATTGACTTTCTTGTTATTATCCGCCTGAGCTCCTCCCATCGGTCGGTATGGATCGTATTCTGGTACTCTAGTATTCTTATTCTTAGCAGTGGATCATTAGTATTCAGGCATTCTAGGCATTTTTCTTCTTATTATCTTAATAGCTGTGAGTTCAAGCTCCTTTTCTCAGTTGGATTATAATTCTGGTACATACAGATATCATTATTATTTTTCTCCCCAGTCCAAATGAAATGGATATTCATTCTTATATTATGGACATTCTTATTCTTATTCTTAGCGGTGGGATTGAATCCTTTTATCTCGGTCTAATGAAATGGATATTCTGGTATTCTTAACATTTTTTTTATTTTCCTCACGACCAAGGATCTAGTTCCTCTCACCGATTAGGGCAAGATGGGAAAAGAGGGATTCCTTTTGATTTTTTTACTCCAAGGTAGTAGCTGATATTTAATCTACCAAACTAATTGTTACCATTATTTTTGGGTCATTGAATCCTATAATTTTTTGTACTTTATTCTCTTGGGTTGTAATTCTTTATATATACTGATCAATTCCCTTATGTGCATAGCTTAATTCTATTGAGATATCAAACTACCTCCGGGTGGGATTGAAATTCTTATCCTATTAGACTTCTCAATATTGTCGAGTGATCTTGGCTTTCTGATATCATCGACATATCCTCGGGCTATATTATTTTATAATAGCCCCTGGACTAGGCTCTTTTCACAAATATCCCTATCAGATTGGTTTTCTCAACTTATTGGTATTCTATCCTCGGAAGTGACTTGTCTCCTAGTCTTATTGGTATTTTCAATATTATACCTTATTGACCTGCTCGGTTGGGACATTATTGGACTTCTGGTATTCTTGGTTCTCTGGTTATCATCCTCCCGACCAAGGGATCAAATTCCTTTCCCCGGTCAGGATATTATTGGACTTCTAGTATTCTTGGTTTTCTGGTTATCATCCTCCCGACCAAGGGATCAAATTCCTTTCCTCGGTCAGGATATTATTGGACTTCTAGTATTCTTGGTTTTCTGGTTATCATCCTTCCGACCAAGGGATCGAACTTCGTTTCCTGTTGGGATATTATTGGACTTTTGGTATTCTTGGCTTTCTCATTATTATCCTCCCGACATAGGGATTGAGCTCCTCTCTCCAGTAGGGGCACTATTGATATGATGCATTGGGATATTATTGGACTTCTGGTATTTCTGGTTTTCTAGTTATCATCCTCCCGACCAAGGGATCAAACTCCTTTCGTTAGTCGGGACAATATTAGACTTCTGGTATTCTTGGATTTCTTGTTATTATCCGTCTGATATAATGAGCTCCTCCCATCGGTCTGGATGGATCGTATTCAGGTATTCTAGTATTCTTTTTCTTAGCAGTGGATCGTTGGTATTCTGGCATTCTAGGCATTTTTCTTCTTATTATCATAATGGCCATGAGATCAAGCTCCCTTTCTCAGTTGGATTATAATTTTGGTACATCCTTTCCCCGGTCAGGATATTATTGGACTTCTAGTATTCTTGGTTTTCTGGTTATCATCCTTCCGACCAAGGGATCGAACTTCGTTTCCTGTTGGGATATTATTGGACTTTTGGTATTCTTGGCTTTCTCATTATTATCCTCCCGACATAGGGATTGAGCTCCTCTCTCCAGCAGGGGCACTATTGATATGATGCATTGGGATATTATTGGATTTCTGGTATTTCTGGTTTTCTAGTTATCATCCTCCCGACCAAGGGATCAACCTCCTTTCGTTAGTCGGGACAATATTAGACTTCTGGTATTCTTGGCTTTCTTGTTATTATCCGTCTGATATAATGAGTTCCTCCCATCGGTCTGGATGGATCGTATTCAGGTATTCTAGTATTCTTATTCTTAGCAGTGGATCGTTGGTATTCTGGCATTCTAGGCATTTTTCTTCTTATTATCATAATGGCCATGAGATCAAGCTCCCTTTCTCAGTTGGATTATAATTATGGTACATCCTTTCCCCGGTCAGGATATTATTGGACTTCTAGTATTCTTGGTTTTCTGGTTATCATCCTTCCGACCAAGGGATCGAACTTCGTTTCCTGTTGGGATATTATTGGACTTTTGGTATTCTTGGCTTTCTCATTATTATCCTCCCGACATAGGGATTGAGCTCCTCTCTCCAGCAGGGGCACTATTGATATGATGTATTGGGATATTATTGGACTTCGATATTTCTGGTTTTCTAGTTATCATCCTCTCGACCAAGGGATCAAACTCCTTTCGTCAGTCGGGACAATATTGGACTTCTGGTATTCTTGGCTTTCTTGTTATTATCCGTCTGATATAATGAGCTCCTCCCATCGGTCTGGATGGATCGTATTCAGGTATTCTAGTATTCTTATTCTTAGCAGTGGATCGTTGGTATTCTGGCATTCTAGGCATTTTTCTTCTTATTATCATAATGGCCATGAGATCAAGCTCCCTTTCTCAGTTGGATTATAATTCTGGTACATATAGATATTATTATTTTCCTACCCTGTCCAAATGAAATGGATATTCTTGTATTATGGCTTATTCTTATTCTTAGCGTGGGATCGAGTCCTTTCATCTCGGTCCAATGAAATGGATATTCTGGTATTCTTAACATTTTTATTATTTTCCTCACGACCAAGGATCTAGTTCCTCTCACTGGTTAGGGCAAGATGGAAAAAGAGATCCTCCTTTTGATTTTTTTACTCCAAAGGTAGTAGCTGATATTTAATCTACCAAACTAATTGTTACCATTATTTTTGGGTCATTGAATCCTATAATTTTATGTATTTCTGCATTTTAACTTTACATCTTTCCTATTTGATGTTGATATTTTTGTTTGTCCTCTTCTCATTCACATGTTGTTAATTAATTTCTATTTCTAAATTAATAATCATTGCTTTCAATAATGGTGTGAAATCGATGACAATTAAGTAGATTCTCTTAGCCTCGGTCCTACTTATGTTATGTTGAAGCTGATAGAAAGAAAATTCTGATGCACTTGTTTGTATATGTTCCTGCTGACCAATTAAATCTTTTGTTGCTTAAATTTGTCAGCATTTGTGATGTAGGTGTTCTAGATATCCTAATGATGTATGATACATTTTAACATCATGCCAATCAATTGTTATCCGAATATTTGGTCGTTTTCTTTGGTTTTCAGTTGCTTCTTTTGCTGTCTATTATTTTATATATATGTCCTTTCACATCATATTATTACTTTAGAATTTATAATTCCTTAATATATTGTCATATTTTTGTTATTGCTTTTTTTTTCTGTCTTTTATCACCCCCTTCATTAATAATATCTAATAATCTTATCAAAATTGATACACTTGGTTTAAGTAAAGCACTGCAAGATGGTTCCATGGTTCTAGTTTTGCTGCTTTTAGAATATATATCTTTATCATTGGAATTTACCTTTGTTGGCTTTCCTTGTGAGAATTTTATTCTGTCATTGCTTAATGGATTTATGTGATTGTGTGCCTAGTGAGATGACTGCTCCGTAATCTTTTTTCACGCCTTCTTGTCTATCTTTGAGCCTTCAATTTGTGTCACCTCCTTGTTCCTAGTAACTGACACTTTTTTTTTTCATCCTCAAGGAAGATTGTTATGTTGGATAGGGTATGTATTGAGAGGACTATTGACTATATCAAGTAAGTTCTTTTCTTCCGAGCAACATGTATGCAAGGAGCATGGACAAAATCATTTAGTCATCCTTTATGTGTTTTTGAATGTACTATTTTGATGCACTTAAAGTTCCATATGATGATTTCCTTTTTCATCATTGAAATCTTGGTTTTCAATTAATTCTGAGTCTGGGTGGTTATCTTTTCAATTCCTTACCTAGATTTCTTGCCTCTCAACTGTTTCTACTTAGGAACTTTGACTATCTAAGTTTAGTACTTTGTGATGTTTCGTATTGATCACTCGAGCACGCATATTTGATTTGTGGTTTGAAATAATGCTTATGATTTAACAATTAGTTTGATTCATATTAGGATTATAATTGAAAGGAATTTCTTGTCTATGGTGTCACCAAAATTTTGCCTTTTCTAGTAATAATTACTCAAATTGAATCTTGATATCTTTTTATCTTATGAGTGAATGTACTGAACAAATTGTAATATTTAGTGATATACCACTATTGTTTAAAGATCTATTGATATGTCATTGTTTTGCAGTATCTCAGACATGACAAACAATTCTTTACAGTTTTAAATTCTAATCATATAAACATATATATATGGTAAGTTAACTTCTATTATTCTAGTTTTATCTTTTGTTTTATGTTTTGGCCTATCGGTTGTTTGGTTACTATTTAAACTTTAAATGCTTTTCTGATCATGTCAATAATGTTCTGTTTGATGATATATGATATTTCGTATTTCAGATATGTACTTTTATGGTTGGTCATTCTTGGTAGGAAGTTTTCATTTGCCTATTTTCTCTAGGAAAGTAACTACTCGATGGTGTCTTTGAGTGATAAATGGTCTTCTAGGCCTGAGGTATACCTTCATGTGGAATTTGCTTTCTCCATTTATAATTTTCAGTCTCTCTAAATTTTTTGTTGGACTCCCAAATAACATTAGTTAAATTGTTTTTCCCTTTTTCTTTAGTAGGCCTACTCACGTATGTTTAATAATATATTGATTTAGTCATTCTCGTCACTTGTGAGAAATTCTTTTGTGGGAGTAGTGTCAATGCTTTTGGTTTGTAAAATTCATCTTCCTTAACTTTGCTTCCAGATATTTTCTGTTTGCTTTGATCTTTCTTTGAATTACTTGAGATTTACCTTCTTCATGTTAGTCTAGCTCAGGAAACTGCCATCTGTCAAAGGACAATAGAATTCCTAGAGTCATGGGCTAATATTAAACAGTGAACTGATACTCACGTTAGTCTAGCTACAATAGAGAATTGCTGTCAGTCCATCTATCAAAGGACAACAGGAGAAATCATGGTCTCAGTGTAAGAGCTGTCAAGTAAATTTGATCTTGATCTCCTTGTAGATCTCAAAGTATGAAACTTGGTAGTTTGGTTCTTCTAATTGCCTCTAAGATTTCTACAATTTGGGGCTGATAATATTGGACTCCACCAGAAATCCAGAAATAAAATCCACTATGAATGTGACACGTTCTCAATCAAATATTAGAATAAAAGGCTGAAATCACATAGTAAGGCATAAATATGGAAGCAAGACTGAAGTTGATCCATTTATCACTTATTTAAAAAAAAATTAGCAACTTTTTAACATCATGCAGATTTCCATTTTGGGACTTTAGGTGATTTTACATCACATAAAATAGTTTTAAAAAAATAGCTTGCTTATGCTTTTTTTTATATATTGATAGAGAATGGCACCTGTTAAAGTTATGATGACATAACATAAATTGCTGACATCACTTTTGATTGCTACTTTTTCACTAAAATTCTTTTTGCTTATAAAATGAGTATGCTATTTATCTCTTCTTCACTTTGATGGAGCCATGCAAGAAAATGAGCATTTCTCTTGTCTAAGTTGAACTATGATCTTCATAGAACATGATGCTAGTTATAGCTGTATTCTCTATTTTTTGCTCTCACTTTGATTTGGTCATTTTTGTTCCACCAATCAATATACTCTAACTTTGTGAAAACTTCCATAAAGAAATTCATTTGGATTTTCATATACTTTGACCTTGGTTTTGACCACATTGTAATGAAGCTGACGGTTGCTCCACAAATGAATTATGGTTTTGAATACTAGATCACTTTTATTACTTACTGAAATTGTCTCCAGGCTTCTGGTGTACGTTTTGACCACATTGTAATGAATTATGACATTTAATCCTGATGGGAGAACATTTCTTTGTGGTTTGCATGAAAGTCTGAAAGTACACTCAATTGTTTCATTTTTTAATGACACTTCTCACAAAGCATTAATACCAATTTTGTCCAGGTATTTTCTTGGGAACCAATGGTATGCCATGATAATGTAGATGTGGGATGGTCTAGACTATCAGATACGAATGTTCACGTGGGAAAGCTTCTTGGATGTTCATACAATCAAAGTTGTGTTGGCGTATGGGTTGTGAACCTCTCTGTGCGTATTCTAACTCATTCTATTAGGCTTAAAAATATATTTTTGCTTCTTGAGAAAACATTAAATGGTCACTAAATCTGTAAATATAAAGTTTAATACTAGCTGATATTATGAAATGCAGTGCATTGAACCATATGCAATTGCTAGTCCTAGATTAAATGATCATTCATGCCAAAAGTCTACATCAGATGGTAATCCATCTATGCCAGATGATAACATAAAGTCTAGTATGAGGAGGTTATCAATATTACAGAGTTCTGAAACAAATTCTAAGGAGACAAAATCATTACTAGGTAGGCTATTTGAATAGTTTTTATTGCATTTTTCATTTTATGTGTTTGGAGCAGGTATGAGATATGAATATTTCTCTTTTCTGTAATTGGAGCATGTGCTAGCACGAGAGCACCTCTGGTCGCACCAACATCCGTTTCTTCCTCTGTAAAAAGATGTTTATCAAAACTTCAGTCCACATTCAACCTTCAGACCATCCAAGCAGATATGGTACCTATGATTGTTCCAAGAACTAGCACGAGAATACACTTGTCCTCTGATTTTACTATAGACTCTGGGGTTGGTAAAACAATGCCATTTGACATCCAATTAAAATTTACTGAATTTTGGAAGGTGTCAAACATCAAATAGAATTCAGATAAAACAGATATCCATTCAGTCTGGATATTTGAGCAGTAGTAATATTGAACAAAATGAATTTCTTGGCCAAACTCCTATTTCTTTTGGCAATTCAACATGTGTCAGCTGAAACAAATAATTTGGATGGTGTTAAGAACTTGATTAAAGGAAGGATCAGGTCTATCCAATTTATTCAGAGAACCACATTTGCACTTTGATCAGGAAAATTGTAAGTCTGATGCCACCTTATTTTGTTTTGTTAGATTATTCATGATTCCAACTTATCAAGATTTCTTGATATTATTGTTGAACGCTGTTAGTTATAGGACATTCTAAAGCATACATCATCACTATTCTATGTTATTTTGTATTTCTCCTTCAAATGAAGTATACTTGTAGATATTAAGTGATCCTGTGATTAAATATTTCTTTGCAAATCATGGCATAGATAATGAAGAGAACTTCCAGAGTGAAATTTCAGCATTGATAATTTTCAATCTTGGTTGGACTAATACCAAACTCCTGAGTTGGATCTATATAAATTCTTACCCTATCAAGTGTCACCTCCAAGAAATTAAGTATTCAAGGAAGAATGTATTGAAGGTAAAAAAAAAGAAGCTTGACATTCAAAGAAACTGGTATAGATAAGGTACATTTTGTTGGACACGGGAGGAAATCCATTAAAAAATCAATCAGATTGGTGATGGCTGATTTGCACACTTGCAAGAGAGATGTCCATGTCTTCACTATTGTGGACATATTCGCCGCATGAATTCAACCTTAGCTAAAGGGCTAACTGAATCAACCATAGCCAATCTTGACGAACCGTGTTCAATATTAAATTTGTTTCCGATTAAGTTTCAACCTCTAGGGTATTTAAAGAAATATGAAAGAACATCTAGTTCAAATAAGTCAATCAAGAGCTTCAGGTTTTTATGTATTTAGAATTACCTAAGAAAAGTAAAACAATTCTATTTCCTATTATGAGTTTGAAATTTGCATCTTTTTCTTACACGAGAAATAGATCATGCACAATCTTCATCAATACCAAGTACCCTTGCAACATTATATGAACATGATGGATCTTCAGGTATGTAAGGTAACTGGAATTTAATCTTCCTAAGTAATTGGTTTGAATTATTTCCAACCTCATTTGGTTTACGTATGATTTAATCTTTAGGAGAAGATCTTTTACAAACTCCTCATTGACCATGTGGAAGAATTGCTTCCAATTATTTATACACCTATTGTCGGAGAGGCATGCCAGACTCTATCTTTAGGCATCCTCAGGGCCTCTATATCAATTTGAATGAGAAGTTATTATGTTGCTTGACTTGCTTCCTAATCCAATTACTGAAATTTATGGAATAAATTGAGTTTTCAAAGGAAGGATTCTTGAGGTACTGGGAGACTGGCCTGAAAGGAATATTCAAATTATTGTGGTCATAGATGGTGAGCGGATCTTGGGTTTTGAGGATCTTGTCTGCCAGGTAATATTATACTCAGATTTATTTGCCATTCCTGACGTGCAATCCATTATGTTGGGATCTTTTCATATGAACTTTTGGCTTGTTAAATTGCAATTTTCTAGGGCATGGGAATTCCTATGGGCAAACTTGCTTTATATAGTGTACTTGGTGGAGTCCGTTCATTTGTTGTGAGTTGTATTTAGCTTTTTATTTCTATATCTTGTCATATGCAATTTTTTCACATGCTAGTTTCTGCAGAACATTCTAGCTTTTTTGTTCTTAAAACAAATTGATAATTTATAGTGTTTACCAATCACTATTGATGTGGGTGGGGACCAACAACGAAGACTTAATGATGAGTTTTATTTTTTTTATGATAATAATGTTTACGATGATAATGTATAATAATTTGCATTTTTTTTATCTTAATATATTTTGATTGATATCTTTGCCTTTTAGGTATATGTTGTATTCTTTTGCCTTTTATTTTTTCTTCATCTTGCTTTTCCATTATTTTCTTTCATTGTCTTTTTCTCCTTTGTTTCAGCTCTTTTATTCTTTTTCTCCTTATTCTTCTCCTCATTCTTCTTCTTCTTCTACTTTTTCTTTTTTGTCTTACTTCCTCCCCTTTATTTTCTTTGTCATCATCCTTTCTCCTTTGATTTGAATTTTGTCCTCTTAACCTTTTCTTTTGCTTTTTATTCTTTTCCTCTTCTTGCTTCTCCATCAATTTTTTTACCTCCTATAATTTTCTAATATTTTTTTCTTTATTATCTACCTAATGACCTATATCCATTCTCTCTATCTTTTTCTTTTTCTACATCAAAATTTTCATCTCCCTTTGTTTTCATACTATTAGTATTGTCCTGTTTTTGCTGTATTCTATCTCATTTTTATATCTCCCTTTTCTTATTCTTCTTTCATCATTCTCCATGCCATAGTTTAAAATCTCAGGTCATTTTGCCCAATATAGGCGAAACATCTCGTTCCTCCAGTGGATTGGCAAGCATATTTTCAGTGTCGAAGTGCTGCTACGAGTCCAAACTCGTCACGCTATCTCGGAGATGCATCCAGACGCGTCACACGGGATCGATGACGAGTCCGGATGCGTAACATGGGCCCAATGACGAATCTGAGGCGTCACACGGGCACAATGATGCAGAATTGGAGGCGTGCTTGTGCTGGTGCCAATCCGCGGGCGGAAGATGATGTTTTTAGTCTATATCGAGAGAAACAACTCAAAATTTTAAATTATATGACATGGAGAATATATATGAAGAATGAGATGCCTTATTTTTAACATTTATCCTTTTCTTTTCTTTCTCCTTTATTTATATGACTTTGGTTTTTTATCTTGTTACTTATAGTTTAATTCTAATTTTTCTTAGCATTATTTTTATTTAAGAATCTTTAATCAAACCTTTAATTATATATTAATAGTAGACAAACCTTATCATTGTTTCAATATTGTCATTTCTTTTGTAGGTGAAAGTTCTGTGAATAAGATGGAGCAACATGCTAATTGTGTGGGGAACTATTTATAAGTTCTTCCTTTTGCCTTTGGTATTTTTTTTTTGTTATTGATATCTCATAATTTTTTATTATTTATTTGTTATTCTTGTGTAATAAAAATGTAGATATCTCATAATTTTTTTCATAATATTTATGATTTATTTGTTATTCTTGCATAGTAACACAATGAAGATTTAGCAAAAGATGTTTTGCTATTTAAAACATAGGTATCTTCAACATCACTTAATTGGTAGAAAGTTTTCTACCATTCATTTAATAATAATGCAAGATGCTTTGTTGCTTTTCTCATAGCTAGTTCAATTAGTGGAGTTTTTGCTAAACTCAATTTCTGAATGTCTGAAACTCCTTTGAAACAAGTGCTCATCTAAATATGAAGTAGGCAACTGTCTGGAAACTGAACTTTGGAAACTCCCATAGGAATGTTATTTTTAAAGGCAAATTCTTCTTCATTTTCATTTTAGTTTTATTTTATTTTTGCATCTAGATTAGCTTTCTTTCTTCGGGTGAGTTGGCTCATACTGTTTAATCTAACGAAAGATATTCTCATACACAACAATATACCTCTATGTGGAACAACTAAGTACTATATGATTTTTCAGAAGGAAAGCAAATCAACCTCCAGCAACCTCAAAGAAGCTTCTGTTACAACATTCTCAGAAGGTAAATTTATACTAGGATCTTTCTTGGGTTTACATTCAACTATTTGGAATTATATTTACTTGCACCAGGGGTTCTACTGTTACAAACCATGAAGCATGTGAAGAAATCTACTTACTGATAGAGGAACATAATCCAGACTTCAGATTGGAATTCTATTTTCAATACGAACCATTTTTTCCTTGTGTGGGAAACTGACAATTTGTGTACACTAAATGTGTGATGTATTTTCATTATTGCATGTTTGACCAACCTATCTTAAGATGTTTTTTATCTATATGCTAGAGCTTGTTTTTGTTTCGAGGAACTTTAACACTTGTCAAATGCGTTTAATTGGTTTTAAAAATGTAAAAAAAATTTATCTATTCTGTAAAACTATGTAGTATTATTGAGTTTAATTGAGTAAACTATAAACAATTGGGCGTGGCTTGTATATTTTAGTGTGCTTTTCATGTTTGATCAAATTCATCTATCTTGCCTTTTCTTGGCATTTTTTTAGTTGATTGTTAAAGCACCCACTGGACTGGGGTTTGTTAATTTTAACAATTAAAACATATCCTTATTGGTAAAATCACTTATGCACTATAGGAATTCATGTTTCCATCTTTTTTTCCATTTTATATGATATTGAGAGGGCATTGGTTATGTTGTGTTTTTGCAAATCCTTTTGATGCTGATTTATGTTTTCCTTTTTCTATCTTTTTGAAGTTGGTTGTGGAGGCTTTAGACTGTTAAATATTCCCAACTAATAGAAAGCTATAGGAATTTATTAACTATTCCACCGTTAGCTTTTTTGTCTCTAGTTTCAAGTATTTATGTAAAATTCTTGCTGATTGTTCACCATTTTAGCAATTCCAAAGTTCCAATTATTTTCCTATTGTGATTACTGTAAAATTCTGATTTCTTGTCAGTATTGATTCAAATCTCAAAAAAATATTGTTGGGTACCGTAATATAGCCTTTTCTTTCCCCTATCCTTTTTCTAGAAACTGTGAACAAAAATTAGAAAGGCTAATTTTTTCTGAATCAAACAGTCTTATGTTTTTAATTATGCATTTTTTGTACTGTATTCTTGTATTTTCAGCCCATGAGCATGGTCTTGTCTGGTGTAGTAGGTTAAGTTGACAAGGAAACTACAAAATGGTGTCACAACAATAGATTCGATTTTGACTGTCACCCAAATGTTGAGGAAAATATGGAGTTGTTCGCAAGTTTGTCAAGTTCTATGATAATTCTTCTTGACTTTTACTTGGAATGTGGAAAATTTATATCATTAACTTTTTCTGTCAAACTATTTTTGACTTGATGCTACAGGTGAAGGAATGGGTGAGTTATCATTGGCTGATAGGGCAACAATAACTAATATGTCACCTGAATTTGGAGCAACAATGGGTTTTTTCCCCATGGATCATGTGACCTTGCAATATCTTAAGTTGACTGGAAGAAGCGATGAGACTATGAGTATACTTATTCAACAAGCGTGTAACTTGTCTGTACTGAAAATGACATGGTCCCAAACCATTATGTCAGTTTTTCTATTTCGTTTCTTTAACATAGAAATGCATATTACCCTTTTAGACATTAATCTAACCATGAAATGATAGGAGAGAGCAAATTTCATGAAAGGGGATGGTGTAAGAAGATACATACTTGAGTGACTATTGAAGTTTAGAAAACATATCCAATGTGTGATAATCACATGAATTTGAACATCTCTAGTGCAACAATCTTGTTGGTTCAAGTGAGCTAAATTGAAAAATTCAAATGATATAAGTCACCTTATCTAATATTCATATGTTTCAATGTAACACTGCAAATATGAATATTTCTGTGCTTATTTAGCTACTTAACTCATTCTTAGAAAAATTGTTGCTACGGTCAGTCATTTTAATAACTTTAATATTTGTGCACAAGATTGTTTTTTTTATTATTTTGACTTTGAATCAAAGATATCTTACTAAACTCATTCGACAGGTGGCTATGATTGAGGCCTATTTACATCCAAACAAAATGTTTGTTGACTATAAGGAGGTAAGACACTAACCACTTCATTGTGTAACTGTGTTTGTTTGAATGTCTGAGCAGCCTCAGAAGGAAAGGGTTTATTCATCTTATCTAGAATTAAACCTTGAAGATTGTTCAGCCCTGCATTTCAGGTCCTAAAAGGTAGACCTCTGCTGTTATCTTTCAACCTACGCTCCCTTGTTATCCATTTCTTTGTCCAGAAAACCAATGCATTTAATTTTTTTTCTTTTAAATCATGATGGATCTCATGACCGTGTACCCTTAAAAGAGATGAAAGCAGATTGGCATTCTTGTCTTGACAACAAAGTTAGATTCAAGGTGAGAGTCCGTGTATTCCTCACTAGTGGTTAATGCCTAGTTCCATTTTTTAGCACGGCCATGAACAACCTTCGCTAAGCTGCTTCCGGTATATATACAATCTTTGTTGTTGTTGTTTCTTAAATTTTTATAGTTTCTGTTGCCATTTTCTAAAAAAAAATTGGGATAGTGATGAAGTAGATGAACTGGTACATTTTAAGCTTGAGAATTGCAATGCTGAAAAAGATACATTGTTTCCTACAATTTCTGAAGTTCATTTATTTAATTATCAAGAACCTATCAGTTTTTGAAGATGGAAGTGTCTCATCAATACCTTATTTTTCAAAACAATCACTGTCATACTAATTATGACAGTGCAAATTATTTACAGTTGTTTAATTCTGAATCTTGTTTATTGTTACTAACCAATTGCTTCTTTTGCAGGGATTTGCAGTGCCCAAGAAATCACAAGAAAAAGTTGTGAAGTTTGACTTTCATGGCCAATCAGTCGAGCTCAAGCATGATAGTGTTGTGCTTGGTGTTGGACTTGTTGCCAAGAAGTCTTGTGAATTGGGTCTTTAGGTTATAGTTGATAAGGGGATAAATATGCCTTTTTGTCCCCTTTTTTTCTAAAAGAAAAAGGGTCAAGGTGAGTAATTCCAAGCTTGAGATTTGGAATTATACAAGTGGGAAGCTTAAGAAGGATTTGTTGTATTAGGCCAATGTGAGTAACCCTGAACATTCAATTTTCATTGCCATAAGAAATTTGTATTCACTTTAGATATTTCAAGTAGTAACTTCAGGTTCTTGCCAGCTTTGAAACTTCAATTTATTTTTTATTTGGTCTAGGTGACAAAATACTAAATGTATATTTCAAGAGTTTTCTACAAAGAGTAACCTTAACTTTGTATCATGTGGATTAACATGTCTTATCCACAATTGAAAGTTTCACTCTGTGTTGGTTGGCACAGGTTAACCCACACAACGTTCCCCTCTCCTTATTGTTGGGGCAATCTGGGTACCCTAAGTTTTGATGTTTGGACAAAGGTTTAAGTTAGGTTTATTATTATATTTGATATGCATTGTGAGTGTGCAGGATACAGGTACAACAAGGAAAGTCCAAGGATGATCTTGGCAAAGGAGGAAAATCCAAGGATGAGTCTTGGCGGTGTAAGTCCAAGCATGTAGTCTTGGCAACGTAAGTCTAAGTGTGACTTGGC
Source organism: Zingiber officinale (assembly GCF_018446385.1). Lineage (NCBI taxonomy): Eukaryota > Viridiplantae > Streptophyta > Magnoliopsida > Zingiberales > Zingiberaceae > Zingiber > Zingiber officinale. The sequence continues at coordinate 97,537,639 of NC_055990.1, forward strand.
AATGGATGTATAACACCCGCCCTTCTACTAACCTTAGCTTACAGGACAAACGTTACCCTTTTCTGTATATCGTAAATTTCGACATTCCTACCTATTACATCCTCCTCAGTCCATAAATTTATCCTAACTTGATACGACTTGTAGGACATGACTTGGAGCCCAGTAGAGCTGAAGGGGAGTCTAAAGCTTCTAACAAGTCTGGGTCGTGTGACCCTGACAGGTAATGTACTTCTGGCTGGCGCATGGCACGACCGTGTGAGGATCACACGGTCGTGACCCTTGGCAGAGGAGAAGAGGGGCACGGCCGTGTGAACCCACACAGCCGTGTCACTTCAGCCGAGAGGAAGAGAGACACGACCGTGTGAATCCACACGGCCGTGTAGCTTGGGCCGAGAGGAAGAGGTGCACGACCATGTGATTCCACACGACCGTGTCACCTTGGCCGAGGGGAAGGCCGTTCGAAGGGTCACACCTTGCTTTACCAAAAGAGTTTGTTCTTCCCTTTTTCACTTATCCTTGCCACTCTAAATTCTGCCAAACCAATAAATTCAGTCCAAACAATTAGTCACAGTATTTTATGTAAAGCGGAGAGAAGAAAATACTCAAGTTCTAACATGTTCCACACAATTACAAGTTCTCTGATCTCCTTCCATTGTTGTATTTTCCTCAAGCAGTTTTAAAAGCCTGTTCTCTTTAAATGCATTGTTTTATGAGTAGCTGGTACTTACTAAGCATCCGCTTATAAATTTGCATTTCCTTATACTGCAGATAAAGGAAAAGGAAAGCTTGAGTAGGAGGAGGCAGCAGGAGCAGTGTTTGTGTGCGTGTGTGTGACGGAACAATGGAAGGCGATCGGAGAACTTGTAATTGTGTGGAACATGTTAGAACTTGAGTATTTTCTTCTCTCCGCTTTACATAAAATACTGTCACTAATTGTTTAGGATGAATTTATTGGTTTGGTAGAATTTAGAGTGGCAAGGATAAGTGAAAAAGGGGAGACAAGCTCTTTTGGTAGAGCAGGTGGTGACCCTTCGCACGACCCGTGACATGGCCGTGCGGGTTCAAACGGCCTCCCACTGGCTGCTTTTGACCAAGGTGACACGGCCGTGCACCTCTTCCTCTTGGCCAAAGCTACACAACCGTGTGAATGGAATCACACGGTCGTGCACCTCTTCCTCTCGGCCCAAGCTACATGGCCGTGTGGATTCACACAGCTGTGTCTCTCTTCCTCTCGGTCGAAGTGACACGGCCGTGTAGGTTCACACGGTCGTGCTCCTCTTCTCCTCTGCCAAGGGTCTCGACCGCGTGACCCTCACACGGCCGTGCCCTGCACCAGCCGGGAGTACATTACCTGTCAGGGTCACACGACCCAGACTCGTTAGAAGCTTTGGACTTCCCTTCAGCTCTGCTGGGCTCCAAGTCATATCCTACCAGTCGTATCAAGTTAGAATAGATCTATGGACTGAGGAGGATGTAATAGGTAGGAATGTCGAAATTTACGATATATAGAAAAGGGTAACGTTTGTCCCATAAGATAAGGTTAGTAGAAGGGTGGGCGTTACAGTTTGGTATCAGAGCGAATTTTATCCTTCCGTCACACACATCAAGCATTGATCCTGCAGCTTCAATGTAAGAAATTATCGTTTTCATAACTTTTATGTATCTAGTTCCGTTATGACTATTAAGAAATGCTTGTTAAAATTTAGCATGCTTATATATGAAAGTAGTGATGGTAGCAAGTAGGAATGAGAATGGGTTGACATATGTCTCACTGGTTTGGTTTGTAAATATGAAGATGTCCAGAGGACGACCTGCTAGATAGCCAAGAGTTAATGAACCTCAACTAGAGACAAATGAGTCTGCACCACCGCCCAACCTTTTGGAACTAGTAACTCAGCTACAGAGCAACAGTAGGTCATTGTCACCCTGACTGCTAATCAACAAGCTTCTCCGGTAGTCCCACCGGAAGCCAATATGGCCGTACCTATCACAGCCGAAGTTCCATCAGTTACACCAGTAGCCCCAGCAAAGGTAGTGAGGCAAGAAGCATACCTCATCCTGTGGCAAAAACTGAAACTAGAGAATTTCTCTGGCACCAATGAACCATGGGATACTCAGGCATGGTTCAAAACCCTAGAGAGCATAATGGAGCTACTGGACTGGCCGGAGGTAGAAAAGATAAAGTGTGCCTCCTTTTGCCTCACTAGAGATGCATGCAATAAAGTGGTGGGAATGGGTCAAGGCAAAAAGAATAGTGAATCAAATGACCTAGTCTGACTTCGAGACTGAGTTCTTTGAAGAATTCTTTCATATGCGAGTCATGAACAAACACTACGATGAGTTCACGGAATTTCGTCAGAGAAGTTTATCAGTTGATGAAGCCGTGAAGAAATTCAATAGGCTGGCTCGCCTATGCCCCGAACTGGTTAGCACAGAATGAGAGAGGGTAATGCTAATGCTCAAGATGTTGAGGCCAGAGATAGCTCTAAATGTGGCGGCGGAATAAATAGACCGCAGACTACAGAAGAGCTGGTTAGTAGCGCCCTGATCACGGAGCATTACCTGAACAGCATCAAGTAGTAGAAGCTAGTACAGATTGAGAACAAAGGTCAAGGGAGTTCTGGCACTCAGAAAAGTCAGGGCCACGTAAGAAGGGAGGATCCGTAAGCAAGCAGCCTAAGTATGCCACGTGTTTAAAGATGTATCCTAGAATCTGTCGCAAGGGCACTAGTGGCTGTTATATGTGCGGTCAAGAGGGGTATATAGCCAAGTATTGCCCGACCAAGATCCACCTACCTCCAGCACAGCCTGTTCAGTATGGAAACAAGCAGACACAGTTACACACCAGATGCAGGCCGCGTTGAAGGACCTTATGTTAGTCAAGGCAGATTGGAGGCTCCACCAAGTACTACTAATGCTCGAGTTTTCTCCCTTACCAGAGAGGAGGTAGCAAACGCCTCCACTGTTGTCACAGGTCAGATATGCATTTTTAGTCTATATGCAACTGTGCTATTTGATACTGGGGCAACCTATTCGTTTGTCTCCATGACATTTGTTGAAAGAATAGGTATACCCCCGGAGGTCCTACGCGGACAATTCTTAACGACACTACCCTCGGGAGAGATAATTACATCTACGCACTGGCTACGTGTTGTGCTAGTCAAAATTTCAGACAGAGAACTGTATAGTGATCTGATAATGTTGAACATGTCTGACTATGATGTTATTTTTGGGATGGACTTTCTGAGCAAGTATGGTGCTTCCATCGAGTGTCGTAAGCAAAGAGTCCTATTCCAACCTGAGGCAGAGCCTAAGTTTGAGTTTATCGGAGACTCCAAGAAGAGAACCCAGAAATTCTTATCGGCCATAAAAGCTCAGAAAATGTTAGCCGATGGATGTTCCGGGTTTCTAACTCATGTGGTTAATACCCAGCAAGAAAGAGACCAAAAGGTAGAGGAAGTTAGAGTTGTATGTGACTACCCAGAAGTATTTCCGAATGAGTTGCCAGGCTTGGCTCCGGATAGGGAAATTGAATTTGAGATTGAACTCATCCCTAGTACCCATCCAATCTCAAAGGCACCCTACCGCATGGCTCCGACAGAAATGAAAGAACTTCAGGACAACTACAGGAGCTTCTTGACAAGGGTTTTATTTGCCCTACTCACTCACCATGAGAAGTTCCGGTGTTGGTAAAGAAGAAGGACGGGTCCATGCGAATGTGTGTGGACTACCGAGTGTTGAACAAAGTAACAATCAAGAATAGGTATCCCCTGCCAAGAATTGATGATCTATTTGATCAGTTAAAGGGAGCCACAGTCTTTTCCAAGATAGACTTGCGGTCCGGATATCATCAAGTGAAAGTGAAAGCGGATGATGTGCCAAAGACGACATTCCGAACGAGGTATGGGCACTACGAGTTTGTAGTTATGCCTTTTGGAGTGATGAACGCTCCTGCTATATTTATGGATCTGATGAACAGAGTATTCAAAGCATATTTGGACAAGTTCGTAATCGTCTTCATAGACGATATCCTTACGTACTCCATAACTCAGGAAGAACATTCTGAACATCTGAGGACAATATTACAGATTCTTCAACAGAGCCAGTTGTACGCCAAGTTTTCCAAGTGCGAGTTCTGGCTCAATCAAGTGTCCTTCCTAGGCCACATTATTTCCAAGGATGGGGTTATGATAGGCCTGACAAAAATAGAAGCTATGAGTAACTGGAATAGACCCAAGAATGTCAGTGAAATTAGGAGTTTCCTTGGGTTAGCAGGCTACTACAGGAAATTTGTAGAGAATTTCTCAAGGATCGCCTCACCACTGAAAGCACTTACCAGAAAGGACCGAAAATTTGAGTGGACAGAGGATTGTGAGAAGAGTTTCACTGAACTGAAAAGGAGATTGACCAGTGTCCCAATCCTGACTCTCCCAGAGACTAACGAAGGCTTCGATATTTACAGTGATGTTTCTAAATTGGGACTCGGGGTTGTACTGATGCAGAATGGCAAGGTCATCGTTTATGCCTCGAGACAGCTCAAGGATTATGAGAAGAACTATCCTACTCATGACCTTGAGTTAGCAGCGGTAGTCTTCGCTCTCAAGAATTGAAGGCATTACTTATATGGAGCTCAGTACAAGATTTACACAGATCACCAGAGTCTGAAGTATTTCTTCACTCAAAAAGACCAGAACATGAGACAGCGGAGATGACTTGAACTGGTTAAAGACTATGACTGTGAAATCCTCTATCACTCAGGGAAGGCGAATAAAGTGGCAGATGCACTAAGTAGGAAATCTTGTGTCGCTCTATTATCCTTATCTGCCATGGCCCCTCCCCTACAGAAAGAAATAGAAAATTTTGGACTTGAAATCGTTACTGGGCAACTCTCCACTTTAACATTAGAGTCAACCCTGCTTGCAGATATACAGAAAAGGCAGGAGGAAGATCCTATTATTTAGAAAATCAAGCAAGGAATACAGGAAGGAGGAAATGGAGAGTTCCGGATATCAGACCATGGGATACTATATTATAGTGATCGCTTATGTGTCCCTAATCAAGAAGAGCTGCGCAAGAAAATTCTAGATGAAGCCCATGGAACACCCTATGCAATGCATCCTGGTTCCACCAAGATGTACCAAGATATAAAGGAACGCTTCTGGTGGTCTGGAATGAAAAGAGATATTGCAAGATATGTCAGTATCTGCTTGACATGCCAACGGGTTAAAGCAGAACATCAGAGACCGGACTGAGTTCTGCAGCCTATCCAAATTCCAGAGTGGAAGTGGGAGGATATATCTATAGACTTCATAGTAGGACTACCCAGAACCACGAATGGTTATGATGCTATCTGGGTAATAGTGGACAGATTGACCAAGTCTGCTCATTTTCTAGCTATCAGAATATCCTACTCTATTGAACAGCTAACACAATTGTACGTTAAAGAGGTCATCAGATTGCATGGAGTTCCCAAAACCATAATTTCTGATAGAGATGGTCGCTTTACTTCACACTTCTGGGAGTGTGTTCAAAGGACTCTTGGCACTAAGCTGTGGTTTTGTACCACATTTCATCCTCAAATTGATGGGAAAACAGAACGAGTAAATCAAGTCCTGGAGGATATGCTACGGGCTTGTACCTTAGATTTCAAAAGGAACTGGTATCGATACCTATGCTTAGCGGAGTTCGCATACAATAATAGTTATCAAGCTACTATCGGAATGACACCCTACGAGGCTCTATATGGGAGGAGATGTAGATCCCCTATCTGTTGGTATGAAGGTGGTGAAAAGAAAGAAATGGGACTCCAGACATATCTTATCGAGGACACCACCAAAGCCATTCAGAACATTCGCCAGAGGATAGAAACTGCTTAGAGCCAACAGAAAAGCTATGTGGTCGTGCGTCGTAGACCACTAGAATTTGATGTTGGGGACTCAGTGTTTCTCAAAGTAGTTCCTATGAAAGGAGTAATGAGGTTTGGAAAGAAGGGAAAATTGAGTCCACGTTATGTGGGGCTATACCGGATCACTAGAAGGGTTGGCAAGGTAGCTTATGAGCTGGAACTACCGCAGGAAATGTCGGTCATTCATAATGTATTTCATGTCTCAATGCTGAAGAAGCATGTTCCTAATGCAAAGCAAGTGATTGAGCCACAGATGGTACAGGTTCAAGAGGATCTCAGTTATGAAAGTCGACCTATTTAGATACTAGATCGAGAAGTTAAGAAGCTGAGGAACAAAGAAATATCGTCAGTGAAAGTGTTGTGGCAAAGTCAACAGTATAAAGAAGCAACATGGGAACGCGAGGATGATATGAGACAGAAGTATCCCCAACTGTTCTGAGTTCGAGGACGAACTTTTTATAAGGTATGGGGAATTGTAACACCCGTAAATTTTCTCTATTCTAAAAGAGCAAAAAGAAATAGAAGATAAAGGAAATAAAAATATATTCATAAATGGCCCGGGCTAGGATTTGAACCCGAGACCTTTTAGTTGAGATTGGTTTAAGTAGCCATTAGGTGGTGGTAAAGCATCACATGAGCAATATGAAACAATTCATTATATGTAGATTATATGTGAAGAGATGCTCCAACTTCCACTTAGTATAAAAGGGGTTGGATGAGATCAAAACCTAATCTTCCTCTTCCTTTCCTCTCTAGCTGAATCCTCTCTTGTCCCCTTTGTGGCTTCGGCCAAGATCAAGAAACCTAGGTCCAAGCTTCTAAGTTCTTCAAGTGGAAGATCTAAGAGGAGAGTTTTTGCAAGGATTGGTACACGGGAGAAGGGTGACTCGGAGATTAAGGCATATGAGAGAGGATTTTGGTCTTCCCTACACCTTATAATAGTAAGATCTAGCGAAAGGAGGTAAGTACTCCTCACCTGCAGTATAAGTTGTCCGATGATGCATCTTGTGTTATTGTTTTTATGCATGTAAAGAAGATATCATATTTTTATGCATGTGAAGAAGATGCACGATATCATATGTATAATGTCCTCTAAAGTTTTGGGACTAAGAGCATGTTTAGTGTGTATTGAATTGCTTCCCATTTAGTTTTGGGTCTAAGAAGTGTATTCAAGTGTCCTAAAGTGCTTCCCTACTATAAGTGTGAGGGGATTAAGCGCACATAAGGTGTTTGGTTAAATGCCAAGCTAGTGCAAGTACAAGAAATTAATAGTTAAAGAAAGTATTTTACTCTAGAAAGGCATGTACTGGACACAAGGTCCATGGGTGGGCTCCTAGATCACCCCTAGGCTCCTAGACCGCCTAGTATTACCTTGATAGGTTCGGGATTAGCTATATCGGATCTTATTAAGGATGCGCACAAAGTGGTACAATGTCAGGCCCAAGCAAGTGATTATTATTTTCACTAGTTATGTAATATAATGTTTTCAAAATTCATTGTTTGCTTTAGTGGAAGCATCCCTATGGTTGAGAACCTGAGTTATAAACCGCAGTATTGAGGAACTCTCTAATAAGCCAAGATTCCGGTTTTCATTACATTACCAACATGTTTTTAAGTTGTTGTTTTGCATGATAAACCTATTTAAAAATACATGCCATGCACATATTTTCAAATTATGCGTTTTAGCGTGAGTTACTGTCAAGTGCATGTTGTGTTTTCCCTAAGCAGTTTTAAAAGCATGTTTCCATTGTTGTATTTTCCTCAAGCAGTTTTTAAAGCCTGTTCTCTTTAAATGCATTGTTTTTTGAGTAGCTGGTACTTACTAAGCATCCACTTATAGATTTGCATTTCCTTATACTGCAGATAAAGGAAAAGGAGGCAGCAAGAGCAGTGTTTGTCTGCGTGTGTGTGACGGAACAATGGAAGGAGATCGGAGAACTTGTAATTGTGTGGAACATGTTAGAACTTGAGTATTTTCTTCTCTCCGCTTTACATAAAATACTGTCACTAATTGTTTAGGATGAATTTATTGGTTTGACAGAATTTAGAGTGGCAAGGATAAGTGAAAAAGGGGAGAACAAGCTCTTTTGATAGAGCAGGGTGTGACCCTTCGCATGGCCCGTGGGACGGTCGTGCGGGTTCACACGACCTCCCACTGCCTGCTTTCGGCCAAGGTGACACGGTTGTGTGGAATCACACGGCCGTGCACCTCTTCCTCTCGGCCCAAGCTACACGGCCGTGTGGATTCACACGGCCGTGTCTCTCTTCCTCTCGGCCAAAGTGACATGGTCGTGTGGGTTCACACGGTCGTGCCCCTCTTCTCCTCTGCCAAGGGTCACGACCGTGTGACCCTCACATGGTCGTGCCCTGCGCCAGCCGGAGTACATTACCTGTCAGGGCCACACGACCCAGACTCGTTAGAAGCTTTAGACTCCCCTTCAGCTCTGCTGGGCTCCAAGTCATGTCCTACCAGTCGTATCAAGTTAGGATAGATCTATGGACTGAGGAGGATGTAATAGGGAGGAATGCCGAAATTTACGATATACAGAAAAGGGTAACGTTTGTCCTATAAGCTAAGGTTAGTAGAAGGGCGGGCATTACACGATGAAGTCCCGGAGGCGCGATCTCTTAGCAAAGGAAGACCCGACAACAATGACAAGGCTGATGGAAGTTTCAGAAGGCAAGACGTGAAGGATGGGGAGGCATCAGAGGGACGCAAGCTGATGGAGGAGGCTAGAAGGCTAGGTCTAGGTTGGTTGGGCGAGGACGAGTGCTGAGTCAATGTACTTGGGGATTAAATCCCTAGGATTAGGGTTACTGTAGCGTTACTGTAGCAGTACTGTAGCAGTCGACTGGTGTTTTCATCCGTCGACTGGTGCAGTCGACCTGGCAGTCGACTGGGAGCGAACAGAATGTTTCTGTTCGTTCGCTTATTATGGAGCAGTCGACTGATGGAAGTATCAGTCGATTGGTATCGAGCCGTTGGGTTGTAACGATCGAATCTCCACAGAAGGCAGTCGACTGATGGTTTTGGCAGTCGACTGGCAGGCGGGGTTTTCCAACTCGTGGCCTATATAGCCAAACATTGGAAGTTTGGTTATGGTTGACGAAAATAGAGGTGGTTAACCCCTATTATAGTTTCCAAGGTCTTCTTGAGTGATCAAGAGCTTGTGCGAGTTTGTGGCGAGGTTTTTCCACCCACAAGGAGGTACTTGTGCTAGCAAGAGGTTTTCTGGGGAGTCATCCACCGACGACGGATCGGGATTGTCCACCTTACGGATAGTCGTGGAGTAGGAGCTTTATCTCCGAACCACGTTAAATCAACGTGTTAGGTTTGCTTTCTCTTGTTAGTATTTGTTTTTGTATTCCGCTGTGCATACTAACCATTGTAGGAAGCAAACGTTGGGTGAGTCGCTATTCACTCATTCACTCACCCCCCCCTCTAGCGGTGTCAAGGTCCCAACACTTATTACCTCATTCGAGTACCTTTAAACCTTCGCTATCATGCAAGCACTATGGCACCGTATTGCAATCCCATGGATGTTGGCTCCTCCCCTGTGCTTGTTCCTCCGTGCTGAAACTCTAATTAGCATATGCAAGTCCTCTTCACTTTCTACCCTTTTTCTTTCTTTTGTGTAGACTCTTTCTCCTCCTTCCATCTAGCTCCTCTACGTTGAAATCGTATTGAAACTGCATCAAAATGCAGTTGGTAAAGATAAATCTTCTTTCTCCTTTCCCCTTCTCCTTCGCCCACTTCCAACATGAATTCCGTATTGACTGATACTGTTTTGAGCCAATCGTGATTTGAAACCATGCTCGACTCAATCTTTGATCTTATCTATATTTTATCTCATTTCAAACTAGATTGTGCTTTGTGTTGCAATATCAATTTGACAAATAAGATTAAGTGGGTAAAAGGAGTTGAAAAAGATTTCTAGTTAGTACCTGGAATATCAGATTCAAATGTACAAATAATAAAACAGGTAAGAAACATGATACTACTTGTCAGTCAAGTTAACTTTATTATTCGAAGAAAGTCAAAGTAAATTTGACAATTGGCAATTACATACATGTTGGGGCATCACATATTGTTCACAATTAACTATAAGTTGTTGGGGCATCATAGATTGCTCTTTTCTGAATCCTACCTAACCAATCACTAGGCTAGATACTACTGATTTGTGCTCAACCCAAAAGTTGTTTTTTATCTTTTCCTCGAGTTGCGCCCATTTGGACCTCATATTGAGATTATTTAATTGTTGAAAAATCATCCATCTTTTGAAAATAGGATTGTTATAGTAGGAGTAACCATCTTGACAAATATGATGACAATTTTTTTGTGGTCTGAGATAAATGTTTATGTACACCAAGTAAAGGGCTAGATGGTGAGGCTTATACTAACTAGATTAGTGTAGGGAATAATAAATGAAGCTGGATGAATCTCACAAAGGGTTGAGAAATGTTTGCTGGACAGACGTTGGCAAGATCGAGATCCCACATAGGAATGGGAGAGTTGTAGGATCATAAGATCCTGCAACTAAATCAAAACCAAAATGTTTTAGAAATTTATTTGGCATATATATGAACTTTTAAGTCTCAACATAGAATTAGTAAGAAAATTTTAATCACTATTATTCCAATGTCAGAAGCATTTATAAAATTAATCATATAGTAAACATATGAAAAGAGTAGAATATGATTCAAAGTATTTTATCATTATATTTCAAGGAACAATTTCAATAGGGTAATGTTAACTATCTATCTAACGACAATAGTTAGAGTGAATTCTTCTACACGGGCTTTATGAAGAAATCTTATATAATTAAAAAAATTTCCTAATGCTATGGCACAAAAGGTATTTTCTACACCAAATGTCAATCATTAAAATGTCTAATCGAATGGAAATATGTTATCTAGATCAAATTGTATGTTCATAAAACCCTAGCCTAATACAGACATGGATTGTTTTGTTCAGTTTGGATCCTATGATCATAAGAATTGGACCACAATCTTAACTACGATGGCTGGATGAGTCTCATGGATTAAGATAATTGTGCCTACCATGACATAGTTAAAATTAAAGTGTTTTGGTATCAAATTATAAAAAAGAAAGTATGGCTCAATATATTGCAGTTTTAGTTTCTATAATTTCATAAGAAAAATTAGAACATTGCAACTGATGTAAACGAGCTATCCATGAATTTGGCCCAAAATCAATTGAGAGGTTGACAGGAAGAATTTGACCCTAGTACTTGTGTGAAATTCAATTGTTTTCCAGACCATGATGGATCGACTTATATAGATAACCGAGCTATTTTAAAAGTTTGATTGGGTCACTTGCATTCTTCTTCGAATGCTTATTCACTGATGTAGTTATCAATTTCACATCATTGGATGCCGGCAAATGCTGACATTGCCTTCTGTTCATGTATTGAATTGTTATTTTGTAGCAATTTACCTCATCCATAACATGAATATAAAGTGATGATGCAGTGCTTTGTGTTGATTTTAATAGTCTTAAATGCTAGCATCTCATTGTTTATTAATGTAAACATGCCTGGTTACTTAGTAGTTGTATAGTTGCTATTTGTCTTAGATTAACTTTCTGTCTTTTTTAAAGTTTATTTAGTACCTCAGTCTTCATAATACAAAATTAAATGGTGTATAACGGATTGCCTATTGGAGAATGCTCTTTTATGTTTGGGTTTTTATGGTTTTTTATGTTCATTCTTGGTTGTAGTTTGGCATATTAGAATAGGTCAATGCTTGAGGCACCTTGAACGAGCACATTCTTAAGGTGTAGCCAGCATTGTGTTTTCTCGTGACGTTAGCTAGCTATTGAGTACGGTACAAGGTTCTTCTCACAATCAATTTTCAATCAATACCCATAATTTCTCTTAACATCCTACCATATCATTTTATCTTAAGGAATATTGCAACTGAGCATTTGCTTAGAGATTTTTTGAGTTATTTTTTATTTTTAATAGTGTACAGTAATGCTACTTAACTAATTAAATTTGAGCTAGAAAATAAAGCAATTTTCTCTGCTTGTTGATTTCTTCCAAAAGCTTTATTTAAGCTACCCTACATTGTAACTGCGAACAAAAACAAACGAAATGAAAAGAAAGAGGTGGGGGGAGGCGAGGGCATGGAGGTGCAATCAGCAAGAGGGACAATAAAGAGTCCAATGTAGTCTCGAGGTTAGGCCCTAATTTTTACTTGGATATGTGCCACCTTGTGCTCAGATTGTCTACCTTTTGCCTTCCTCGGCATGAAGTGTGGAGGTTGTTGTAGAGCTACCTGAGAGAAGATGGAAGTTAAGGGTCCCCACTTTAATTTTATGCTAGTAAATTAAAAAGTAAAAGGATCCAAATAGATATGGGAGGAATTAACTGGTGAAAGTCAGCTGCTAGTAGCATTCTGAAACTTTGCCAGCTCTCTTGGTTATCGATCATTAATTTGTTCGCTTGTTTCTACCTATTTTGATGAGTGGAATCAATAAAGATAAAAGTATATTGATCACATGATTTAGCCATGAAGAAGGAAAAAAGGGTGTCATGTAGTTGTCCAATAGTTGATATCATCCTTATGATGATACTTTATTATGCTGCTTTTACATTTGGTGTGGCTTCGATATATTAGCATAATATGCTGTACTTTTTTATACAGATTCTTCTCTTAGATGACAAATGTCTGCAAAGATGCTCCTTATTTCGGACAATATGTTGCTTTTTCAATTTTTTTATTTGTACAATTCTTAAATAAAAGATGCCATGCTCTCTTAATTTACAAATATAATTTGGAGTTCATCTTTGCATCCATAACCATTTATTCATCTCTCAACCTTGTGATACAAGTCCGTAACTTTCTCATCAAGTAGATTAATGTATCACATTTTTTTTACTCCCTCTCAATATTTACCCAATCAATCTTTTTGCTACTGCTTTCAAGTGTTTTGAAATTATAAATCTGAATTTTTTTATTAAAGATTTTTTTTTTCATCTTAACTAACATATAGTCATTGTTCTTCTTCCACATGTTTTCATAGATAATTTTGCCTTTTGAATTTCTATATGAGATTAAGTTTTAATAGATATTTACAATGTTGCTTCATCATACTTTTGATTATACTTTTGAATAAATTGTATTGCTTTGGACTGGCTCTATTTGGAGCATGTTGCTGCCATCCTATAGTTTTAACTATAAATCCTTTGTTGACAGTTCATTTAATATTTTCATCTTAAATTTCTATACAGCCTTCATGTAACCTTTCACTTTTTCTTCAACATTTAACTCATTTGATATTGCTATTAGTTCTTTGACATCTCATTTATCTCTTAAATACCTTATTTAATTCTCACTCATGATGCTGTTTCTATAGACTCTTTAGATACAAATTCTTTTTCCTTTAGTAGTTGCATTCAGGATATCTATAACCCATTTTTTTAGAATGTGTCTTGCTTACTTTAATTTTGTGATTAGCAGCTAATAGACCTTATTAGTATCTTACTAGTATGATTATTTTCAACTACTTGTAACAATTCCTCACTACGCTTTTGTCAGCATAACACTAGTTTCTTTCTATCTCTTATTTTGGTATTTTCCATGTGAAAAGGTAACTAATCTATGCTAAATTGAGACTAATTTAAGGACTACTGAAAATTATGGACAATGTTGTAAAGAATGAACATGCTAAGTCTTCACATAAACCAGTCTATCTTGTTGGAGAATTACTTGGTGGATGCTTGGCTCTTGCTGTTGCAGCTTGCAATCCTGATATTGACTTAGCACTGGTACTAATTAATCCAAGTTTGTTCTAGCACTTAATATAATTAAGTTGTCCTCTTAATGTTCAATAATTGTAACTTTTTTATTCATTGAACAGCATCTTTTGGCAAATCGCAATTGCAGCACATGTATATCAACTTGTCTGGATCGCCTTATTGTTTTACAGAAGGTCCTCTGCCAAAAGGGGACCATTTATTGGTTATGCAAAGCAGTCCCCTTATTGCCTAGGCAACAATTTGGATCTCATTTTGGAACACTGGATTTCTTTTATCATTATAATTAACTATTTAACCTGTCGACTCTTGAAATATAGCTCTAATTACAAAAAAACATGTATATAAACATACATTTCTGGGTGAAGTACTGTTCCTTAAAAGAAAACTCTTATTGCAAACCCATTTATGTTTTTAACACTTTTGTCTTAGTCTTTGTTATGTAGGAGAAAACAACGCTTCTCTGATAGAATGTGCTCACTAAGTAATTAGAATTAGTTCTCATCTCTTTCCTTTACCAAAGTTTTTTGTTTGGCTTGTTTATAAATCTTAAATCAGTTAGTGTCTTTATCATTTTAAGAATTTTGTGTATTACTCTTCACTCACTATTTATCCTTTTCTTCCACGTCACACCTTTGCTTGTTTGTTCTAAATGTAAAGCTAAGTGGAGATCAAAATATGTTCTCAGAAACGAAACAAAGCATTTGAAAATTCTAAGTCAAAGAAATAGTTAAAAAACAAATAAAATCAAGCAGACCCTCAAAACCTTCTAATCTCTACATTTGCATGTCAGCCATATAATTTGACAGAAACTGTTAGCTTGAAGTGGTAATTTCTTCCTGGCTGAGGATATTTATGCTTTTCATGTTTAAGAAACTTCAATAGCATAGTGAATTTTAAGCATCAGAAAAGAGTTGCTTATGCATCATCTGCGGGTGGTATCTTGCTGGACACCCCAACTCCTCATGAATTTTAAGCAGTTTTTGCACAAGCAAACGAAGTGTTTTCTCCAATACATGAACTACACCAAGCTTGAGTCTAGGATACCAAGTTTCTTCTGTTATGCTTTCTTAACATCAGAATTTTAATTCCAATGATGCATCGGGTTTCTGATAATTGATATATTTATACTTTCTTTTGCTAAGGTCATAATGGATGTGGAAAAAGTTCCATCTCCTGGGTTCTTGGAGGTCGTGACCATTTGTAATATCCACAAATCAATGATTAATTAAGAGGGTTCATTCAATTTAATTAAGAGTTTATTAATATAGATATATTTAAATTAATTAAGTTAACATATAATTATGGAATTTAGATTAATCAATAGGATATATTATATATAAAATGTATAATTAAATAAGAATAATATATATATATAGAATTAATATATTATGTAACGTGTAGTAAATATAGAAATAAAATATAATAATATATTATGTATAATATAAAATATATGATATAAATTATATGGTTAGAAACGTGTATATAAGAAATTATAATATGACATATGTAGGAATTGTAAACTTGTAATGTAATATGTAATGTAATATGTAATATAATATGTATATAAAAAACGTGTAGATAATAACTAAAACATTTAATATGAGAATTATATTACTATGTGTATATATGGATATATATATAGGAAAATTTGATCCATATAAATAATATAGGAAATATAAAGTATATAGCATAAATAATGGAAATAGGAAAATTATAAGATATATATAGGAGATTTTAATTGAAGATATGGATATATCTTCAACGTGAAATTATATATATATATACATGGATATATATAAATATGAAATTAGTATATGGATATAAATATGTATGAAATTAATGCAATTAATGACTTAGTATATAAAATGGAAGACAACCTTGGATGTTGTCGTCGGCCTTAAGAAGGTTCCCTGCCCCCTTTTGTTTCTCCACCGGTGCTAGAGCTTTAAGGGAAGACAAGGAGTTAGGAGCTAAGTACTTAAGGCATGTTCTCAACCATGTTATTGTTTTATTTAGCTTCTATATCTTGTGAATTTCAGGTACCTTAGATTGGGTTGATGTGTCACGCCCCGGGAGAGTTCCTGCTAGAGGAAATTCCGGCAGCATCTCCCCTGTATGGGTGACAATCTGAAATTTATCTACAAAGCCCTCAGGCCCCTCAATCCTCGACCAACACGGCTGGAACATATACAATAAAATAAACAAACATCCACGCAGTTTATATTGTACAGCCTCCGGCTGACAATCAACACTACACAACCATGTAGTTTAATTACAAAATAGCCTCCGACTGTCATCACAATACAAAAAAATGGAAAACAAATATCCAAACCTACCTCTTTTGCCGCCCGGCAGGCACGTAGCAAAACATACCAAATAAAAACCCACCAAGCAAGCAGAAAGTATAACCCGTCCAATGCCTTAAGAAAAATCATACAAAATCCAGGGTGCAAAACCAATACAAGTCTGGAACATAGCTTCTAAGCAAATAAACAAGAAACCAAAAGACCAAAACGAAAATTCTTGAGACAAGGGGGACTAGCAACTTGAACCTCCTGACGGCCTCAACCTGAAATAGGAAAATAAAGCAACGGTGTGAGTTCAACGACTCAGCAGGTATCATGCTGACATACATAGTACAATATAACTATTAATAATAATCATGCGATATAGTTTCCCGAACAATAATAGGAAATGTGAACTGAAAAGGCTAAAGAAACTGTACTCACCAGGACCTCCTATCCGGATATAAGGGTCGTCAGACTAGACACAAAATGTCTCATGTATGCATGTCAATCATATGTAACCACAAAAAATACAACATACAAAATGCAGCAATCACAAATAACAAATGCAATCCATTCATATGATGCAAATGACATGGTCACCCCTGACGCCAGTCAGCCATCTCACATACGATGGTGAGACCGAGCGGGTAGGGCTATACAATTGTGCACTCTGCCATCACTACTCCTAAGTGACCGAGTGGGTAGGATGCTGTCGGAGTACACCTATCCTCCTACCCTAAACATAGTAGGGGAGCCTAAGCTCTCATCTCCCTGTATCATAGTCAAGGGGAGGGATCCCTGCCCGCTACACGCTGCAGTTATCGCTATCCATGAGCGGACCAGCGGAGCCCTGACAAAGCAAACTGCACATACCCTACGTGATGTACCACTAACCCATGAGTGGTTGTGTGTGCAAATCATGTAACTAGTGATGTGCTCAAAAATAATGGAGCCGACAATCGCTCAGCATGCAATCATGCAAGATGGTGCATGACACTACAACATGTAAATTCTGACACCTCCATAATATATACTAAAAGGTAAAGAAATCCAACAAGGATCTATGTATTATGAAACTAGGTACACATGTCAGGTATGTCTAATAACTAGTCCTATACACAATAAGACAATGTATGTCACTACTTATATGATCATAAGTATAGGGCAAGAACAAAAGAATATAAGTCTAAATGCATAACAGATAATAACAAACAAAGGCATGCTATAGGTATCAAGTAGTGACATGCCAATGGTACCTAAAAAAATACAACCATTACTGCTAGATATAAATTACTACGCATATCATAATGACAATATCAAAAGAGATAAGTCAAAGGTACCCATGTAAAATATCGAAAAAGGGCAAATCACCATAAAGGAATTTTACGGAATTTTAAGAAATTTTCTGAAAATTTTTCGGAGCTTGTATGACGAGTTTAAGGGGATCAAATATTAGGCCCCGACAAAGCCGATTTAGGCTACCCCATTTAAATGAGAAAAAGTTTGGTTTTTCTTTTTCCTTTTTATTTTCTTTTTCCTTCTCCCCACACGTCGTGCCCTAACCATTCCTTTCCCAACCGGCGCCGCACGCGACGGTTTCTACTTCCTCGCGATTCCATGGCCGAGGATTTTTGCATCTTCTTCTGCTTCTTTCCCTTCTTCCCTCCCTCCGCTGTTGAGATCAGGACGCGCCGCTCGCCCTTGTGTGCCGATGCCGCGTGATTTGTTTTCCAGCAGCCCCCTTTCTTCCGTCTCGCTGAGCATCTCCTCTCCTCCCGGACACCAGGAGATCGCCTGAAACTTAGCCTCTCTCTCTTCGTGAGTTGCTGCTGCGCCACCGGCGGGTCTCACCATGCCCTAGTTTTCTTCGCGTCTTCTTCCCTGGGCGATCGACGACTCTTCCCTCAGCCGATCCCTTCCATTCAGCCGGGGTGCCCTCATGACCTCAAGCTCCTCAGCGTGCCCTAGATCGCCGACGTCGATTGGGGCTTAGAGCACATAGGTGAGGATCCGGATCTGGCGACAATCTCTGGAGGCGGCTAATAAAGGTAAGGTAGTGACGAGAAGTTTATGGATTCGAGGATCTTGTTTGATTTGGTTTTTCGGCTTATGACCTTCTTCCTGTTCTACACTAGGAGGAAGATCTTGGATCGGTTCTTCCTGTTTTCCCCTAATCAGAGCTTGGACTCCTTCCTTGCGGAGGAAATTTAGGGCTACTGGTTGGACGTAAGTGCCATACCTAGTTATGGATTTGGGCTTGATTCTCTGTTTGGGTGTTGATTGCTTGATCTCACCTTGATCCGAAATCACAGCAGATCGGCTCACTTTGTACCAGCAGGGGCTGAATGCTCTCGATCAATAAGCACGGCTGTGAAGTTACTTATTCTTGTTCCAACAGCTACTTACCTTGAATTCCAGCAGCAAACAACCCTTCACCAGCAGCAATCAACGGCTGTGAATACGGCTGTGAATTGAGGTAAGGAATAGGGTAATGAAATGAATATTGTTTATGTGTTTGAATTAGGTATGAGGTAGACTTCATGATTAGTATAATTCATTTAGGTTTGGATTATTAATCTAATGGGTTGATTGGGGATTAGGTAACTAACCCTAATTAACCGTTGGATTAGGTAGGTTGAGGTTTAGGGTTTAGCTATTCATTTGAGTTGTAGCTAAATAAAAATGTATATATATTGGTGATACAGGACTTTGACGCGAGACGAGCATCTCGACGTCGGATTTGGACCAGATTGGACCTTTCTATTGGAGGCGGGTACCTTGACTTATCTATTTTGATATGTCATGTTGATATGCTTAGTAATATTTAACAAGTTGTAATATTTATGTTTATTTTTGCATCGGTATGTCATTATCTATTACCTGAGCATGCTGTATTTATTTCCTGCTGTTGCATTCATGTTCCATTGATTATTATATATGACCTTAAGGTAATGACATACCATGCCTTATTATGTTTAGGACATTGATTTATTTTACCATAACTAACTTATGTACCTAGATCATATTATTTGGTCCATATATCTTTTGGTACACATTTTGGTAGAGATGGATAGGATCAGGATATTTTTATGCTTAGTGTTATACATCATCTTGCATGATTGCATGCTGTGCGATTGTTGGCTCCATTATTGTTGAGCACATCGCCAGTTACATGGATCTGCACACACAACTACTCATGGGTTAGTGATTTTTATCAGGCAAGGTGTGTTGCAGCAAGTTGCTCTGTCAACAGCTCCGCTAGTCTACTCATGGGTACTGTGACGCAGCGTGGTATCAGGACAGGGATCCCTCCTGGACTGGCTCAGGGAGTGTGACGTTGCTCTGTAAGAGCATTGAGCTTCCTCACTTATGATTTGGGGTAAGGAGGATAGGTGTACTCCGACAGCACTCGGTCACTCAAGAGCAGTGATGCCAGAGTGCACGGTTGTCACAGTCCTACCCACTCGATCTCGCCATTTTGTGTGAGACGGTTGACTGGCGTCAGGGGTGACCAGGACATGTTGCATCATATGCACTGACTACATTTATTGCTTGTGTTTGCTGTACTTTATATGCTGCATATTTGGTGGATTCATATGTTTGACATGCATACAGGATTTATGGTATTCTCGGTTTGACGACCTTGTTATCCCTATACCCAGGTCCTGGTTAGTATAGATACTCCTGCTCCTTATAGTTTTGCATTTTTCATATGATATATATTTAGGAGACTGTACGTATATTTATTATTAGTTGTTATTTCTTACTATGCATGTCAGTAGTTACCCGCTGAGGAGTTGACTCACCCCGTTGATATTACTATTTTAGGTTGAGACTGTCCGGAGTATTTCCAGTCGCTAGTTCCCCCTCCAGATTGCGAGGATTTCGGTTTTGGATCTTTTCTGTGGTTTTCTTATTATGTTATCATCTATGTTTCTAGACTTGTATCTTTATGGCACTTTGGATCTTGTATGGTCCTTTATTATCGATGGGTTTTCATTTGGATGTATGCTGATGATTTGAGTTTTATGGGTGTAGTTGAGTAGGATATAAGATTTGAGTTTTATAGGTGTAGTTAAGTAAGATATTTGAGATGATTTGTTTATCGTTGCTTAGATTAGGGTTTACTATTATACTGCGTGGTTGTCACTTTTATTTTATTATATGTTTCCGGCCGTGTTGGCCGTGTATGGTTATGTTGTAGAAAATCTCAGATTGTCACCCGTACAGGGGAGATGTTCTCGAAATTTCCTCTGGCAGGGACTCCCCCGCGGCGTGACAACCCACCTTAAAACGAAGATCGTATTGGAACAAATTCCACGTTGAGGCGCTCGCCTCGAATCAAAGTCCTGCAAATCACATAATGTATTTAGCTAATTACATACGAAGTAAATAGCTAAATAAACTCTCCACCTAATTAGAGCAACTCTCGTCGAACATGATTATGGATTAATCCATCAAAGTGGTTAGATTAAATTAAATCCTCAATTAACCATAGTCATACCATAAACTTTCTAGATTAAGGTTGCCAATCATGAACTTTCCCCCAAAGTAGTAATTGAATGGGTTCAAGTTAACTTTTGGAAATCCCTTTGCAAGAAAATTATCCTCTTGACATCCTAATAATAGCCAACCCAATCAATATATCACAACCGTATTCTAACTCCTAATCAATGTTAACACAGGACAAAAAAGCTTAGGTTAAAGTATTAATTACCTTCGGCTTCTCTTCCTACAGCTAATACGGCTCACGGCACTGATGAGGCGACCATGATTGGCTTGGCTGGGCACAGCTGATGAGGATGGTGGCAACTGGTGAGTTGAGCTACCGATAGAAGCAAACGATAGTAATGGCCGCGAGCTACTGTGGTGGCTGGAGCAGAGAAACGACAATGGTAGATTTAGGTTTAGTGCATACCTTAAATCTGGTCGATGGAAACCCTAAACCAGCGATGGAAAGGAGGGTTCACGCAACTTGGATCGAGCGGGAAAGGGAATTCCGTAGGTGAACTCGAGCCAAAGCCGAATCTCCACTGCTCGGTGGCGATCCACTGGAGGAAAGGTAGGTCGGCGGTGAAGACCAAACTAGGGCAAAGTAGACAACGCTAGGGCACGGAAGAGGGAGGCGGTGGTGGCTTTGGCTTCCGACGAGTGTTGGCGTCCGCGATGAGAAGAGGAGGCGGTGCTGCGACTTCAAGGTTTCAAGGGCGTCATCGGCTGAGGAGAAGAGGAAGGAGACGATGCAAGGGAGAGGGCTAGTGGCTGGATCCGCGTCGGCGACGAGGAGAAGGGAGAAGAGGAGAAGGGAGAAGAGGGTTCGGCGTCGAGAGATGAGGGCACGGGAGAGAAGAAAAAGAAAAGAAATAGAAAGATAATTAAACCTAAAGTTAAATTCCTCAATCAAGAACAAAAAAAATTATGTTATTGACTTATGGGCATTCATATTCAAGTAAAGTTATTGCATTTTCACTGACAAGGTGGATCCCCTTCCTTGTGTCCATAACTGGAGAAACCACTGAAGGTTCTACCACATAGAGTTTCTTTAATGTTAAAGTGTTGGTGCGCTTTTTTTTGTCACAGTTACTGCTTTGACACTCTTCACCTTGCACAAATTATTTGTTGTTCTCATTAATTAAAATGCTTTTTCCATACCTATCTGACAATTTATTTGGGAAAGATTTACTCTTAAAAATTAGAAATCATCAACCATCTTATAGATTTGATTGAATGGCCATTACCTCAAATATCATCATTGAAGGGCTCAATTTAATAATTTGCCTTGCAACCTTATCCAGTTAAGTTCATCTTAGAGGAAATATTTATTTTTTAAAACATTTCCTCGAATGGAGCAAAGGAGAAATGTTTAAAAATCCAGTTAAGTTCATCTTAGAGGAAATATTTATTTTTTAAAACATTTCCTCGAATGGAGCAAAGGAGAAATGTTTAAAAATAAATAAATATTTCCTCGAAGATGAACTTAACTTGATGAGGTTGCAAGCCAAATTATTTTGTAGGGATATGTCCATGATGATTGATTAAACAATGGTACTTAATTGAACAATAGCTGTGATTTGGTTTCATGACTTATGGTCCATGTTAAATATTTAATTTAGTATTCTTTAATACTAAAAACATAGAGAAGTGCTCAGGTTATAGATTTCTGATTTTTTGTTTGGCTTGAGCTTTTGGAATAAGTGATTACCCAATTAATTTTAATGTGGTATTATTAGTGTTCAAATTCTGTGTCCACAAAAAAATCTTATCATGATGTGTTTTAGCCAATCAGTGAAGTATACTCATTTGTGTTGAGTGTTTAAACATATAGATGTATAATTAGTCATTCTCTTCGTAGCTTGAAATTTTGAGATAAGTGGTTGTCCAATTAAGTTTAACATGATTCATGATTTATGACTCGTGCTTGGTTAAAAACCTGAAGTGAGCCCAATTTGAGTTATTCTATTTGTTGGATTCTTCTACAGGTCCCCTCCCCTTTTGATAAACAGGGTACTAGGGATGGCAATGGGCGGGGTGGGGGCGGATTTGCCATTCCCATCCCTGCCCCGTTCTCATTTTTTCGGGTTCGGAGATTCCCCGAACCCGAACCCACGGGGATCAAATCCCCATCCCCACCCCCATACCCGCCTCATTCCTAAATTTAATTTATATTATTATTATTATTTAATAATTATTATTAATGATAATATTAATATTAATATTAATATCAATATTAATAATATTATTATTAATAATATTTTCAAAAAATTTAATATTAATATTAACACTATTATTAATTTTTTTTAAAAAAAATCATATTATTATTTATTAATATTAATAATAATAATATTCGGGGCGGGTTCGGGGATAGGGATAGTATTCCCATACCCGCCCCGAACCCACCCCATCCCCGAAAAATCGAGGATCCCCATCCCCATTTCGGGTTTTCCCCGCGGGGCCCTAAACCCGCAGGAAAAATTGCCATCCCTACAGGGTACGAGGTTATTAGTAGCTGCTTTGCTTATTGGGTCTAGGACATGGATCTCTAACCATATTGCTTCTTTGAATGGTATGGTTACGGCAGCCCGGTGCACGAAGCTCCCGCCATACGGGGTCTCGGGGAGGATCCATTGTACGCAGCCTTATCCTGCTTTTTTGCAAAATGTTGTTTCTAGGATTTGAACTCGTGACCTTTTCAAATCCTAGATGGTATGGTTATGTGACTTAATTTCTCAGTCCATAAACAAAAGTTCTCTTTATATTTGGAATTAATTTTACAGGACCACTGTAAAATATGCCCTAAAATAGGATAAATCAACCTTTATTCAATGGTTGGTGTAAGTGTTTGCACCCATGTTAAGGTATATCTCTCACTTGTAACTATGTATTTCAAGTATTAAATTAATCTTTTAACAAATAATTTAGAGATTTTGTCTCATTCTCATTGATTATCTAGTAGCAATTGGTTGTAGCTTAACAATATGATAAAACAAGAAAAAATAAATTAAGTTGGTATATGTTATAAGAAACCAATGCATTATATAATTAGACAAGTTAAATCAATTAAAGTTAAGGTATCATGGTTAAAATGAAGAGCAAAGGAAATTATATTTAATGTTATTAAAATCTAAAAGTGAGTTAAAAATCTGGATATTGTGTCTAAATCAATTAGAGTTAAGGTATGATGGTTAAATTGAAGACCAACAAAAATTATATGTAATGCTATTAAAATTTAATAGTGAAAAATCACCCTTACTATTGAATTGAATGCTAGGATAGGTTCATATTGCTTATTTTAAATCTATTTAAAAGACTGGTTGTTGTTGCTGCTACTGTGTTTCATTATCATAGAATTGGATCTTTGAAAAAAAATCTTTGCATAACAACACTCCTAACTAGTATGTCTGTCTAAATTTTTTGTTACGCGTGTTGTATTATGTTTAAGTTGAAGTAATGGGATTTAAAGGTATAATTCTAGCATTGCAAATTTTTATTGCTTTCTAGAATTAGTTATTATTTTCGTGAATACGATTTTGTAATTGTAAGTTGGACCCCTGTAGTTAGGAGGCAAGTGAATGTGCTATATGTTTCTATAAAGGCAATATCTTGGTAATTTACAAACATTTGTGGGTTGTGTTAATAGTCTTAATACTTTTCATACTATCACATCTTAAAGTCACTTGTTAAGTGGATATATCCCATATGCTATAAAGTTGTTGTCTGGGTTTTAAGTTTTTAGTGTACTATTTAAGAAATGCAAATGATTCATTGACATGTAATAGTACGGAGTATTCCCAGGAATTTACTTTTTGCAATGGAATACTGAACAAACATTTTTCTATTTGATCTTCCATACTCATTGTTGTGGTATCATGGATCTTGTTATTATTATTATATTTCCGATCGAAGGATCGAGCTCCTCTCCTCGATCGCGATGGGATGGGACTTTTGGCACTTCTTTATTCATGATATTCTCGGGGTATTCTCGGTCTTTTCCTTATTATCCTCTCGTCCGAAGGATATACGACTTTTAGTATTCATGGCCTTCTGAGGGTATTCTTGGTTTTCTTCTTATTATTCTTCTGATCGAGTGATCAAGTTCCTCTCCTCTTCCCAATCGGGAAAGGATGGAATTTCTATTGTTTGTGGCATTCTGGTGGCTTCTTCAATCTTCCTATTGTTATCCTCTCAACTGAGGGATCGAGCCCTTCTCCCTCTTGGTATGAAAGAGACATCTGAATATTCCTGGTCTTCTTTGGATTCTTGGTATTCTTATAATTATCCTCTCGACCGAGGGATCGAGCTTCCCTTTCTGGATAGATTATAATAATCGTTATTTAGGTATCTCGGGCATTTTTATTGACCATGGGATCATGATCCTCTCTCCGGTCGGATTATAATCAGTTTTAAGCTATTTTGGTCATTCTTATGCTTTATGGCGGTGGGATTGAACTATTCTCCTCGGACAGATTATAATCGGTATTTAAGGATTCTTGACATTCTTATATTTATTATCTTCATGGCCTTGGGGATTTAGTTTTTCTCGTCGGTCAGATTATAATCAATATCCAGGTATTTTGGACATTCTTATTCTTTACTGTGGGAGTAAGCTTGTCTCCCCGATAGGATTATACTTAGGCATTCCAACAATCTTCTTATTATTATCTTCATGGTCGTGAGATCGAGTTTCTCTCCCTAATCGGATTATCTTCATGACCATGAGATCGAGCTCCTCTCCTCAGTCAGATTATAATCAGTATTCAGGTATTCCGGACATTCTTATTCTTGATCGTGAGATCGAGCTTCTTTCCCCAATTGAATTATAATCGGTTAAATTACTTAACGAGTTTAATTGAATCATGTTTTCTATGTTATAGATAAACTTCTTCCTCCTATTTTGCAAAATGACTCGGTTGATAGTCATTGTTTAATCTACTAATGCTTGTTTTATAGACTTGCTAGATACCAAAGTTAGCAAAGACCTATGAGATGGAATTGAATGATTAAAGGGGTACTCAAAAGTAAATTTTCTAGTAGGTTATACTAGAAAATATAACATATGTAAGCTCCCAAATTATAGATAAATTTGGGACCCATTAATTGTAGGATTATTTGTAAATAAAAAAAGAAAGCACACTATAACATGTCTAACATGAATTTTGAAACTTCATCTTGTGAAGAACAATAAAACTTGAGCACAATATTACAATTTAATCAATTGTTACATTTCTTAAATTCAAAATCTGCTGATGTCTAATCAAAATTGATATTTCTAGCATCGTTTGCTAGTCAAACATCGAAAGACAACTTTTATTCTTACTTTGAAGGTACTTCTTTCCGCCCCTAGGGCGTAGCACTGATGGTGGACACATGACATCTTTAGCGTAATGGTCAGGGGTCGATTCTCAGGAACCGACGACCTGGAGTTTAACCCACCATGCGCCTGACGCCTATGTACCTGCATGTACCTCCCTCCATATCTGTGGGGCCGACACTAGGAGCCTGTTAATGTAGCGGATCTACATTTTTGAATGTACATCTTTCTATTTTTTACTTGCTCTTTTACTAGGTACTTCATTTTCTCAGTGAAGGATATGGATGAATGGCCCCAAAATCTAGAAAATTTTCACCATGATCAAGACCTAGTCCAATTAACAAAAAGACTTAGGCCTTGTGCTGAAGTGTTGTATATTATATTATTTGAGAACTATAAAGATGGTAATTCTATTCTTATTCCTTTAATTTTCTCAATTTATAATTTATATCTTTTCCATGATTCATGTTATTATTTGTTTTATATTCTCATGTCTTGTCTCTTGTAGTTGTTTCCATTCTGAACGCGTTGCCTTTAGAAACTGTAATTTCTCATGCAATGCTTATAAAAGATGTTGCATATACTGCTACCAGGAATGTCTACTATGAGTTCTCCAATTTTCTCAACTTCAGTGACGGGTAATGATATCGAATACACACTTTATTTTGGTTTAGCTTTTTACTAGTCAGCTACGCAATGCACAATATATCTCTATGTTGACAAGTTCTCTTTTGGTTGAGTACTTTGACATAGGCATCTCACCTAGAGGCTTTGATTCAAATGTTCCTTGCATGATCCTTTAATTAATTGGCTAAATGATTTTGTTTTCTAATAAAGAGTTGTCTAGGCGGTTATATTATCATGTATTGACCTGACCTCTCATATAAAATTTATGTGCAAATATGACTTTGCAAAAATAATGGGTAGGTCACTAGGAGATGCAGTGCATGTGGAAGGGACTTGGAGAATGGGGAGAAGAAACCAACTGATCCTCAGTTGACTGGAATTGGTTGACATCAACACTGGCATGGGAAAAAACAAATATCATGAAGACTTTAATCCATGAAAAGGTAATGGAAATTCTGGTTAGAATTACATATCCCAAATAGTCTCCACTATATATGATATGAATTGTGAATCATATGATTTTGACAAATATAATAATTAATAAAGCCTTACCAAAATGTTTAGTGAAAATCACAAGAGTATTTGTTTGCCCCACAACTACATTTTGCCCTCTTGAAATGTGAATAATTCTCACCATTTTTTCATGCCGAGAAGCCACCCTGTGAAAATAAAGAGTATTTACATCACCATCCTTGATCCATCTAGTTTTGGCCCATAGTGACAAATGGGCAGATTATTCCTGTGGAGGTAATCAAAATAGGTTTTGAGGCATTGATATTCAACATGCTCATGTGAAGGTCATGCACATAAGCTCCAATTGCTTCATATGATCTAAGCATTTGTCGGGTACTAGATTCCTCTAATATAGCATTCCACATTGCAACTCACATTTTCAGGTAGACTTGTAAACTATGGAGGTTGCAAACCCAACTGGATTCTGGGTGCCTCACCACCAAACAGGATGACTGTGTAGAGAGGACTCGCAACTTGACATATGGTGTATGAGTTCAAATTAGATGATGTTTCCTACATCTAATTCTCCCTGGGCTACATAACAGTCAAAACCCCTTGCACCATGTCTCCATTTATTAAGTTTATGTTGATAATGAGTAGCTCTGTAGCTCATTTTGGTTCTATATGTTTACAAAGACAATGAGGCCAAAGTCTTTTTTTGGATTGTTTGTTTATTCTGTTTTGTAAGATGACATCTATGCCACAATTGACTAGCAGTTAGGTTTTGGGTAAATGTTGAGGAGGGAGGTTGTTTTGAAACAATGACAATAGTTGTGTCACTCTCCATAAACATGAGAATTGACATGCTTTTCTTTGCTGTTTTTTTCTACACATCTATTTTTCTTCTATTCTACAGAAAGGCTGCTACTGCCCATGTCAAGCTTCTCTGTAATTCCATCAACATTACCACTTGAGAATATATGTTCTCCATGCTGCGCCGTCACATTTTGCTCAGGGGTTGGCTGCTTAACCCCATTCATGAAAGATTTTCCTTGCCCTCTGCCTGTTCTCAAGGATTTCTTTTCAGGTTTGCCAGTCCTAACTATATTTGTTTTTTCTACCTCCGCATCACCCTCTAGCTCTTCCTCTGATTCGTTACATATGCCTTGCGTTTGAACAGGAGCCACCACGTCATTTAGGTGCTCCCCAAACTGTTGTATCATCACTTAGTCAGTCTGATTGCTGTCATGCTGCTTCTGAGTTTCAGTTGCAATCAGCTTGCTGTAATGATGCTGCTGCTGGGTTCCAGAGTCAGTGTGTCTGCTGTTTGCCAAGGTTGTGTTTGCATTCCTCACCTCTCCGTCTCCCTTTAGAGTTTGTTGTGCCACCTCTGCTACTACCAGCTCCAATCCTATAGGCTACATTGTTCAGCATGATGACCAAGCTGGCGACATTTGGTGCATATCTTCAATATAGATTCAAAGCACAGCTTCAATTTAATGTCTCGGCCATCCGGTAAGGTAGTAAGGTTGCTCTCAGGCAGCGGTTTCGTAGTATCTATTTCAACTAGAACCATTGCATAGCTGATACTCTCCCTCATTTTGGTGAAACGATGGAAGGATTCCAATTTATGATGTCAATTGACTAACAATCAATTGGCAAATCATAGATTTGCATCCATAATGGTATTTGATTTTGGGCTTCCAGCTGAAAGGTAAAAAAGTACTGCTGCATGTTTTTCAAATAAAGGGGACAACCATGACCATCACCTTGTAAGACCTTGTCACCCTACTTTTTTTGTCTCAAATTTAAAGATCAAACATAGTGTGTGATGTGTTAACATCTTGTGTGGCACACACTCCATATGTCGACCATCTCTTTTACGGCTTTCCATCCCAAAAAGCGACCTAGGAAATGTCCGATGAGGCGGAATCCCAACATTTCCTCCATTGGCTCAACATCTACTAATGTAAGTTTGACACACTCTCTTTCTGGTTGCATCAGATGAAGGTTGTATCAGTTGAACACAAATTGTTGTTGGTGAACAAGTCCGAGTTTGACCTCCTCTTTGGCTATGCATATATCCCTCTATTGGATCTACTGGCTCCGGCATTGACGCTTGCTTCCCCTACCTCCAACCATTAGCCAACTCTTTAGCTTGGGTTTTGTGGGTGAACAAACTTCGTTGTTGGCTTCCCATGTTCTTGATGGTTTGATCAGTGCACTGCTTATCAATTATTGTTGATCGGTATGCCAGAGTTGGCTATTAATGTGTATGCACATTTTTCGTATGCTCACAATTTTCACATATTAGTATTTTTTTTTAATATTTTTGCTCATGATTGAAATAACTGCTTTGTTACCCTGTTCAAAAATTGAATGTAATTTTATGATGAAAGACAATTTATGATTTTGTTTTTCTTGTGCTACTATTTCTAAGGTTTTGGAATGCTTTGAACTCTATCTTGACAACTATTGTTTTTACCTTGTCTCCGCTTCTGTTGGCCTTCTTTTGATCAACTTATTTTGATCACAAATGACAAGTAACCCATATTTTAAGTTGTTTATGTGGTATTTTGTTTGTTGCCTCATCTAGATACAAAGAGACTATTCAACAAGTTTAGCCATTCCTCTTCTTTCAACTTGGTGTTAGAGCAAGACTCTAACATGATACTATGTGAACTATCGGTTTTCATTTTTTCATAATAAGAAACAGACACATTGTTTCTTTTTGAGAATTTCTTTTATTTTATGTTATTTTGGTACTTTGTCTAACACCCTAGCATCACTCATGATTTATTATATATCCGGAAATAAAATGTGCAATGGAATTGACACTCTTCCGTTTGTTACTTTCTTTTAGCATTATTACTTAAGGTTGCTCCTATGAGCATTGTGCATGTGTAATTCTATGAGAATTTTGATACTTTTTAGCTACTTTTTTTGTTTATGCATGGCTATTTTCTACTGCAAGTTCTTTGGGGGTTTTTTTTTTTGATACCTTCTCATTCGTGAATTTATCCAAGTTATTAACAATCATATTATTATTTTTTTTTCACATAACACTATATTATGTAACAGTGCAGTGTTATAAATTTCAAAACAATATTTTTTCATAAATTTCTTGGGTTATTACACATTTTAGGTTAATGTTTAATGAAAGTTCATATTAGTTGTAATTGTGTGCTTGGTGACTGTAATTTACATGCAGTTTAGTAGAGCACCTTTTTTAGGTATTTTGTTACAATAATTGTCAGATAGTGCTAGGCCATGAGAGAATTTGATGCCATTATTCTATGCTCAAGTTGGATGGAATTGGGATGATAGTAATGTCTTGGTGATATTGACACAACTTAGTATGCAACCTATTGATATTTATAATCTTTTAGTTGGTTAATGTTCCTATGTTAAAATGCTCAAATGGTTTTTTTTTGTCTTGTTGGACATGTATTGGAATGTTGTCCACAATTGCTTTCTTTACGTGTTTACATCTGCATGTTGTCTTGAATTCAACACTAGTGGCATTTTAATTTCTCTTTCAGATGCTCGCATTTGTTTCCGAAGGATGATGATTCACTCTATGATGGATTTCTAGCAAGACATTTGGATGAGGTACATTTTATTATTATATATATTTTTTATAAACCTGATGTTGAGTGATGACCATGTGAATCTATTAAACAACAATAATCAATTATTCCCAATCACTTGGAGTTAGCTAAATGCTATTTTGTTTGGTATTGAAGGCTATGCCACTATTAATATCGACAATTTTTTTTTATCACTTTTATTGAAAAGAGTCTTCTTTGTTCTTCTTCTCACCTTCAACTCTAACTAATTCTGCTTGTCTAACTATCGTATGTATTGGTTCATTTTGAATACGTCCATCTTTATCATTGTCCTTTCATTTTACCAATCTGGTGATGCTACACTTTCGATTCTAGGTTGTATTTTTGATTCTTTCATCATTAACATTCTCACAGATTCATTTAACCATTATCCTCTATTAAAATCTTTCAAAGTACAAAAACATATATTCTTACATGTTAACAGATTTTCTACATATACTACCTGCTTTTTATTTAGTTAATCAATGAAATTTTTAGTCTTTCACTTCTTAATCTGTTGATCGAAAAAGCAGCATTCCTTTTTTGTTCCGTACTATTTTTTGTCTGATTTTTTGGGTATATTTTGGCTGTTCCTTTAAGATATTCAAATTGACATAGAAAATTTAGATGCTAGCAAAATATTTTAGGTGAAATTATTGTTTTATACAGGTTAACAAGATTGGCAAAATTAATCTTGCTTCAACTGGTGAAGATCTAATGGATGATGAAAAGCAAGATGTTGCTATTGATCTATTTGCTTCTTTGGATACGGAGAGTTAAGCAATCAAAGAATGGGTGCTAAACGTTGGAAATAACCAAAAACTTGGTATATTAATGGGCTTCCTTTCCGTTGATGATTGGTAAATATGTTGTGCAGAGATGATGAATTTCTTGATAATTTTATTTTTTTCCCTAAATTGATATTTATATGGATATAAGCACATGTTCTTTCCGATACCACTTATTGAGACAAAGGTTTTTTTTTTGCTATTGTTGTTGTTGTATAAGCACATGTTCTTTAGTATTTTCTTTTGTATGTCAAAGATGCATTTTATTGGACATCTTTGATGCTGATTTGGTAAAATTTTGACAATACTGGTGTTTAACACTATAGGCATTAGGCAACACTCGACATTGGAACTGGGGTCATAATGTGTACCTTTATTTCAATGCCTGTACTACTTATAGACTAGGGTTAATATTTGAATTAGTCTTAACTTAAGTTTGTTTCACATAATCTTCATTTTGTTTCATGACACGAACTTCCAATTTTCATCTATCAATCTTCTTAAAATGTGAGTGTGGCACAGTATTATTCTCCACAGGAGTTGAATGGGATGGAGTTTACTAATGTGAGGATTTCAAATATCCTTGGATCTATTGAGATAAGTGAAGCCAATCTTCCATAGATGGAGAGGATATGCAAAGTTGATTAGTCATTAGAGGGAGTTGTATCCTATTTGTGTTCATTTGTTCCTATTTGTGCAATTGTTTGTATGTTTTATTCATCTGTTATCATGTATATAATTGTTTACAAAGCTGCAACTATATAAATTGATACTTTCTATACTCCAACATGGACTTCCTACAAAGCTAAAAACACGATAATCTCTTCACTACCACACAAGTAATTGTTGGAAATGTGAATGGAATAAAGAGATAGAAGAGAATAGAAGCTCCATTGTGAATAGGACTTTAGTCTCACATTGGGAATTTCAAAGTATATTGGTTGGTTTATATTGATTCACATGTATTGATGATGTGAACAAATGCATGAGAGAGGCTCTTTCTTACGCATGGGTGCGCAGGGGTGCAAATCGAGGGCCCAGATTGCACTTAATCAAGTTGACTCGTGTGCGAGCACGACCTGCGCGCGTCGAATGCCAGACCAGTCGAGGTAAAATTTGCCCAAGTAGAACAACCAACATTTTTAACCATAAGTCTTTTTGCTGCTTATTTAAGTGTGTAACGGATGTATTAAATTAAAAATTAATGCTGAATTTAAATTACCGAGTGAAATGTTGGCATTTCACAACTCGGCTAGTAATGATCATTAATCGATCATTAAAGGTTGCTTATTGGTCTGAGATCCTATATAAGGTGGCTACAATCATAGGCAAAAGACATAAAAAAAAGTTGAAGCTCTCCAACTACGTTCCCCCTCCTCTGTCGTACATCTCTTGCTCGGCAAAGTACCCTTGATAGCAGTTGGGTACCTCTTAGTTCGTTATGACCACCAGTGCTTGGTGTGTATCACGATTAACTGTTGTAAACTGGGAACCGAGAAAACCTCGAAACACAACCAGAGGTGGGGCGAATCTATTTCAATGAAACTGCGTTCGTCGCATGCCTCGACCACACGTATGCTCGACCGCTTTGCCCGCTCGGGACGCTCTGTCGCTCATGCTATTCTGTGTTTCCCCACTCGGCTGCTATACCCGGTGGGCTACTCTGCCCGACCGACCACTAGGCCTGATCTACTGCTCGATCGCACTACTCGGTTTGCTTCTCTGCCTAATCGGTCACTCAGTTTGATCAACCTAATTTGCTGATAACTGTACTACTCTATCGGCTTCTCGACCTGGTCGGCTACTCGGCCTGATCAAATTTATCTGCTGCTATGCCTGTTGGGCGTTACAGGAGACGAAGGGAAACGGAGTCCTTTCGTCTCTCTCGTTGCTGCAAACTGCTGCAAACGCCAAGGAGACGAAGGGGCGTCCTTTCCCCTTCGTCTTCCTTAGTCTTCTTATAAAGGTGCGTCCAAGCCTTTGAGAAGAGGACGAGGGTGCAGAGGTTTTGAAAGGTGATCAAAGAGGAGCGCAGCGAAGTGTGAGGTGATCAGCGAGCAAAGGAGAACGTCCAGAGGCTGGGATTTGGCTTGTGAACTTTGAAGTGCTTTCCGGTTGCCCCGTGATCGTGCTTCCGACAGCGGCAACCTCTTCGTCAATCGGCGTCTTCAATTGTGATTTCTTCGGGAGATCACTGTGAGTGGTTACCGCTTTCGTTTCGTTTTTGTTTCATGCTCTCAAAAAGATACAACAATGGTATCACAACATATATTTGAAAGCATGAAATTCGACGCGGAAAAGCTCGTATTTTTTCTTCTTCTGTCGTGAAGAAGAAGATGAACAGTGAATATTGTTCATCAATTGAATCGATTATTCAATCGATTCAAAATCGCACAGAATTCTTCGATCGATTCATGGATCGATTGAAGAGAAATAAAAAACGCGAACAGCGTAGTTGAATCGATTGAAGTGCACAATTTATATCTTTAATAGTTGAATCAATTCAATTCCAAGTTTGAATCGATTAAAGATAGAAGGAAAAAGGCATGAAAAGTAGTGTTTTCGAAGCATAGTGCTGCATGTGCATGTAAGTTTTTGTTTTCCTTCACATATATAAACCGTGGATGTTTAAATTTTAATTAAATATATTTATTAATTAGTTAAATACATAAGGAAATGTTTTTATTAATTAATAAATAAATATTTAATTAATTTATGGTTCAATTTACTGAAATTAGAACCAGACCAACTTGTCCGATCAAACCCAGGTCTGGTTTAAATTATTAGTTGATTTAAGCAGACCAGTTTGATTCAATGATACCTAAAGCTGGTTCAAATTATTTGTTGGTTTAACTAGCTCGGTTTATTATTGAATTAATTAGGGTGATCTTGATTATAGAAGTTGGGTTGATCAAATATGACCGGATTAGTTCTGTTGTGTCAGATTTGATCATAAAAAAAATTAGATTTGTTCTAATGGGTCAGACTTGGATGAATCAAACGAACCTAAGTTTGATCAATAAGTCTGAAATTGACTCAAATGAGCTTAAACAATAACAGAACATACGTTAAAAATCCTTGTCCAATTAGATTAGTTCTAATGAGGATAATAGAATAAGTTTAACATCTGGACTTTTGATTGACTGGTCTAATGGGTCAGTCGACTTAAACTCCTAAAAATCGAGAAGATTTGTTTTTCTTGATTTATAATGATGGTATGTCTGTATAAATTGAATTAAACTAGTTTTGTACTGGTTAGTCGATTTTGTACTAACTTATTTAAATTCAATTTTTCAGATGGCACGGACGATTACCATATTGACTTGTCGCGAAGTGCGGTGAAACCAGCTCCGAGAGGAGATTTAGGAGATAGAGTATAAGTCTGCTTATGGAATCGACGGACATGTTAGACGACTTGATAGACTATTTTGGAAACTTGAGCAAGAAGAGTTTCCAGTCCTGGACAGTTATAGGATCTAGGCATTGATGCATTCATTGCTAGAGTATTCTAGGGTAATAGCAGACTATGTATGGGGGCGTTATGAAGGACGCGTCACATATTCAGTACTGTGTAAGGAACTACTTCATTATATGGGTGAAGAAGAGCTTGAAGAGTCTAAAGAGGACCAGGAAATGCTCGAGGAAGATCCAGAAATGGATCTGATGGAGAATCCTGAAGCTGCCCCATCTGAGATTATCCCAAATGAGTCCAGGTTAATAGGGATAATGTTGGCTGTTACACTAGTGTTTGTCCTAGTGGGAGTAGTGTTGGCCTATCTAGTTTTTTAGTGTTCTGTTTACTATCGTTATGTACGAACAGTATTAACTCATTTAGTTTTGAGTCATGTAATAATTTTTGTCGTTATGTACGAACAGAATTATATAATGAAAAGTTATGTTATATGTTAACAAACTTGGAAATGATTAGTTCATTTCATGACATGATTAGTTCATGTGAATATGATTCATTCATATATCCATATGATTAGTTCATATAAAAAATGATTAGTTCATTTTAATAATGATTCGTTCATTAGATGGGATATGTGTAATATGATTGATCAATGTTGATTAGATTAGAACATACAAATGATGAGTGGAAACAATGTTATCACTTGATTTTGTAAACTAATTCTAATTTACACTGAGTCAAAAAATAATTGCATATATATGAATTACACTGAAATAATGAATAATGTGTTTATTTATGTAGATCGTGGCAACTAAGAACATCATAGCTGAACTCAATAAGGGTGAGAAATTATATGGGGATAACTCAAGATATAATACGTTCTTAAGGAACAAGAAGTTCTAGAGGTTGTAAATCAAATCATGGAGGAATCGATTGATGGTTTTACAGCATAGCACAGACGTGACCTTGATGCCTATAAGGCATGGAAAAGGAAGGACTCCATTGCTAAGGGTATATTGATTAGTTCAATGGTGGATGACCTGGTATTTGAGTATGAGCCATTACCATTTGCTCATGCTGTCTGGGTAGCCTTAGAGAGAAGTATAGTGGAGTCAGTCTGAGTAAGCTCCGTCAGCTAACTATCAAGTTTGATAGATGTAAAAAGCGCTCGAATGTTACCATGGACCAACATCTCAGGGAGATGGGTAACATGATTTGAGAGCTTAAGACTGCTGGTTATGCGTTGATCGATGAACAACAGGTTCAAGTAGTTATCCGTTCCCTTCCTGATTCTTGGGAAATAATGAAATAGAATCTGACCCACAATGAGAGTATCAAGACTTTCACCGATGTCTCACGCCATGTTGAACTTGAGGCGGAGAGGATTGAATCCGCAAGGATTTCTGGTCAAGCTTTTGTAGCTGAAGGTTCTGGTTCCAAGAATAAGAAAAGATGATTGAAGAAAGGAAAGGGAAAAGGAAAGGAGGCTAGTGTTGTTGCTGTTAAAAACCAAATCAAGAAGAAAGGAAAGAGATATGGACAAAGACCTATGAGTAAGTTGACTTGCTTCAATTGTGGCAAGAAGGGACATTTTGCTCGAGAGTGTGTTGAGCCTAAAAAGGTAGATCCAACTTTGTCTTCTTTCCACGAGTGATATGTTGCAAGTACAATATTGTTAGCTGATTCGTATCCTTTGTGGATTGTAGATTCAGGAGCAACGAAGCACGATCGAGCTACATATGTGGAGTACCGTCGGGTACCAGCTGATAACAAATCGATATATGTAGGAAACAATGCAAGAATTGATGTCAAAGGAATTGACACTTGCAAGCTCAACCTACGTGGTGGAGGCACCTTGTTTCTACATGATGTCCTGTATGCTCCCCTGAGATTCGACGGAATCTAATTTTCATCATTTGTCTTCTTGATTTAGGTTACAATGTAAATTTTTATAGCCATCATGCGGAACTTCAAATTAACTCTGTGTTAATTGGATATAGTTATGTAACAAATGGTTTTATGGTTCTTGATGTAGAACCAAATAATAATGATGGTTGTTTTTCAAACATTGTTCTTACTAGTAATGCTGATGTTAATGATGAAATTTGGCATGCTAGATTGGGGCATATAGGACAAGAACGAATGAATAGATTAGCTAAGGAGGGCCTTTTAGGCACTCATGCTAAGATTAACTTGTCTATATGTGAGCATTGTCTTGCTGGAAAGACGACAAGGAAACCATTTGGTAAAACTATTAGGGCTGAATCACCATTGCAATTAATTCATTCGGATATTTGTGGTCCGATGAATATGAAGGCTAGAAATGGAAGTTCTTATTTCATTATATTTATTGATGACTTCACGCGTTTTGGTCATGTGTATTTGATTTCTCACAAATCTGAAGCATTGGATTGCTTTATTTGTTACTTGAACGAAGTTGAGAATCAATTGGAACGTAAGGTTAAAACCTTGCGCACTGACCGTGGAGGTGAATATTTGTCTGATCAGTTCAAGACAATGTGTAATGAGAAAGGGATTATTAGATAGCTAACTATCCCTAGAACTTCACAGCAAAATGAGGTTGCTAAAAGAAGAAATAGGACTCTTCTTGAAATGGTTTGGTCTATGATGGTGCAGGCTAATTTTCCAATCTCCTATTGGAGAGATGCATTATTAGTTGCGGCCTATATACTTAACAAAGTGCCTTCAAAGTCAGTTCCATCTACCCCACATGAACATTGAATAGGTAAAAAGCCGGATTTAAGTAATCTGGCTCGGCTCTTGACCGAGGACCCTCATAAGTTTGTTGAGGATGTTGATGTTCACACCATCAGTACAGTGGAGGCATGGACTCATTCTGAGTTCCTTTGCTGAAATTATATCCTCAACTATCTTACCGACTCATTGTACACTGTGTATAGCATAAAAAGAATGGCTAAGGAGCTGTAAGAGTCCCTCGAAAAGAAGTACAAGACGGAGGATGCAGGGGCCAAGAAATTTATTATGGGTTAATTCTTGGACTACAACATGGTTTGACTCTAAGATGGTGATCAGCCAAGTCTAGAAGCTTCAGGTGATCTTGCATGAGATTCACTCAGAAGGAATGATTTTGAGTGAAACTTCCAGGTGGCTACTATCATTGAGAAGTTGCCTCCAGGCTGGAAGGACTTCAAGAACTACCTGAAGCACAAGCGGAAGGAGATGAATGTGGAGGAACTCATTGTTAAACTTCGCATCGAAGAAGCCAGCAAGAGTTCATAGATAAAGTTGTTCTCTCAGGCTACTGTGAAAGCCAATATGGTCAAGCACAGTTAAAACTTAAAACGAAAGAACTCCAAGACTTCTAAGATGGGACCCAGAGGAGGCATAAGCAAGAAATTCTCTAGGAAGTGCTTCAATTGTGGTCAAGTCGGTCACAAATCTTTGGAATGTAGAAAGCTGAAGAAGCAGGAGGCAAACCTGAACGAGGGACCAGAAATGGATGACCTTTGCGTTGTTGTCTCCGAACTGAACCTAGTTGGATCGAACCCACGGCAATGGTGGATTGTTACTGGAGCTACCAGACATGTCTACTGCAATAATGAGTTGCTCCACAACTTTAAAGAAGTCAAAGGTGGGGACAAGTTGTTCATGGGGAACTCAGCAACCTTGGACATCATAGGCCAAGGAAAAGTGGTGCTGAAGATGACCTCAGGTAAGGACCTTACTCTGAATAATGTGTTGTATATTCCGGAGATTCAGAAGAATCTAGTGTCCAGATCACTGTTAAGCAAACATGACTTTCGCATTATTTTTGAGTCAGACAGAGTTGTACTATCCAAGAATGAAATGTTTGTAGGAAGGGGCTATGTATCTGATGGGCTATTCAAGCTCAATGTAATGGTCATTAGGCCTAAGATAAATAAAGATGAAAGTTCTTCCACTTATATGCTCGAGTCTTCATATTTGTGGCAAGACATGTTAACTACGATATGTTGTGTAGATTAATAAACATGCAAAGCATATCTACATTCCACCTTGACCCAAACCACAAGTGTGAAACTTGTGTTAAAGCGAAAATGACTAGATCATCCTTTCAACATGTTGAGGGAAACAACGAACCACTCGGGCTAATTCACACCGACGTATGCGATCTCAAATGTATACCAACACGTGGTGGAAATAAATACTTCATCACTTTTATAGATGATAACACAAAATATTATTATGTGTATCTTCTCAAAAGTAAGGTTGATAAGGGCAGTTATTTCTTATACCCTAATGCTATAATAGGAACTGGCTCACAAATTATACTACTGCAAATTGCTTTACATTAGAAGTTCTCAAATACAACTCCAGTTAATATTAATTAACCTAAATTTCTTATTAGAATCTCTCATATAATAGATATTTTTTTTATCATTGCTCAGATGCAGGATGAATTGATGGTTTATATTTAAAAAAATTAAATGCTATCATAAATTTACTATCTTAGAGAAGTTAGATTTAGTCTAAAATGAGGGGCAACAAAGGTTAAGATAGAATGAACAAAGGTCAAAGATGATCAGTATATAGTCATACAAGATGAAGGCATTGGAACTCGAAGGTGTAAGGGATAGGAAGCCATATACAGATATAACTAGTAACATACCTTCACATAGAGTTCAATAGAAGGATGAAGTCCATATAACTAGCCCCATAACATTATTTAATGATAATGATTTCTTTGGTCTCCCTACTGTAATTAGTGTGGTGATTGTGTAACCAACTATCACACTACATTATTGTTTTGATTTTTGATTATTTTGAGTTTGCTGTGATTTATTGATTTATAGTGTTTTCAACTCAGTGGTAGTAGTCTCCTTTAAATACAAATCATAAAATCTACATTTTAAAGACAACTAATAAGAACTCTACCAAGGCAGAGAAAGTATCTTCTATTTTTCAGAAAATGGTCTTATATAAAATGCTTCAACCTTCACTGGCATTGCTTTCAGAAAGAATCTTTTGCATCAAATACCTTCTTTCATTAATTTTACTGTTACAATTTGTGCATATTGCATGAACATCTGATGTGATGTGAATCTGTCACCCAAGTCATAATTTTCAGACAATAGAGTTATAGATTTACATATGTTGTTATTCATTTGTTATTAGGTATCGGCACATCACAATGTTCAATGGCGATGAGTACTTTCTTTTTACAAAAAGAATAAACTATTTACCTAGAGAATCCTATTTCCTTGATGTTGGATCTTGGATCTCAATTTTCACTTGCATCATTGCAGGTCTATTATTATTATCCATTTTCTGCTCTTTCTGATCCGGTTAAACTCTACAATGATCTTAGATGGAACATTAGTAGACCCCAAGGTTTTGAAGCAGTGATGCGTGTTAGATGTAGCTGGGTAAACTTGATTCTGCATTTAAAATTTCCTTACAACCTCTACCATGTTTGCTAGAAATTTTCCATAACTACAACTATTGCCTAAATGTTTTATTTTAATAGGGTCTTGAAGTTCAAGAATACTCTGGAAAATTTTGCAAAAGTGTTCCTAGTGATATTGATCTTCCTGGTGAATATTATCTTTCTAACTTATGTTAGCTAATTTCTATTTTTTATTACGTTAATGATTCTCCTAAAGCTACAACAACATCAAGCTAAATTCTGCTTTTGAGCATGATGATAAAAGTACTAGATTTGTTTCTAGAAACAATATGGCACATGGAATAATAACTACTATTTCTGATGAAGCATACATGTATAAAGCTCTGAACCATATTGCAATAGTCTGTTGGACATTTGTCTGTTCTGTTCTTGTTTTTCATCGGTATTAACAAAACAGAAGAAGCTATATCTATAATAGTTAAACCAGATTTCCCAAAACATTGAAAAAAACTATAATGTTATAAATTTTTTAAGCCCATATCAACTAACTGCATCAGATGTGTGCCCAACTAAGTTACCACCACAATTCGTGCATGTTAAGCATGCATTTTTAAAGCATTAAGTTATAATAGACCTATGCCAAATTGATAGTGAGGAATCCTTCCATATTTGTGTCACATTGCAATCCAAGAATTGAGAAGCTATATGTTTGATAGCCAAATTTGGGTACAAGTGTCAAATAGGTGTGTGGATCATTGTATCTAGAATTGGAGTATCTTATACTGACTATCTTCAAGGCATTGATTATTTTATTTCTGTGTTATTTATCATTGCTCTATTCAAGCCTTTCTTATCCGAACAAAACCATAACGGTCACATTTAAACATGAGGGCAAGCTCTAGGTGAATTCAGAATGTACATTTCAGGTTTGTGGTAGAACCTACATGAATACTAGGATTAATTGGTGTATCTCCCAAGTCCTGACCTACTTTTGTTAATGTTGTCTTGCTACTAAAGACATGATAACTTCTAATACTTATAGTATCACTCGGTCATGTTATTTCTGCAGTGTGCACTTCTTTATACCACTGTGTATGGGCAACGAAGGATTTGCGTTATTAATCTCTCCCTTACTTGCACTGATAATATCAGCAGTTTGCAGCAGTTTGTGCCAATCCACTAATTTGGATGCTCAGTTTACTTGTTTGCTCAAGCAAGGTAAAGTTCTACTATCAATAATCTTCACTAGTGCCTCTTGCTTACTGGAATTATGCAATAAAACATGCTATAATTTTGTTAATTCTGAAGTTTATAAGTGTATGTTTTTGCTTGTTTAGTTTTGAAACTGCAAGTCTACTGTATAAAATATATAATATTTAATTCAGATTTTGCTAAATATTTTGCATTTGTAAATATATATACTGAAAGTGCAAGTCTACTATGCTTGCAGCTGCATGCAGCATCCCTGTGAGCCCTCTTTCTCAAGTAAGGCAACAAATCACTAATATCTGTATCAACATCCTGCATTCCCATAGAAAATTTTGTGCAACAATATCACTATTTGCAAGGATGAAGTCTATGTCGACATCCATTGAATCGAAAAGGAACTTGGTAATGCAAAGTTATCTAGATACTTTTGCTATCTTGCGTACACGTAGATATTATTTTTGATTCGAGCTTTTGATGTTTCATGGGATTTTGACTTTTTTATAACTAATTTTGAAGGATTATGACTTTTATTCCTTATTTTTAGTGATCCATTGTAAAATACGGCATCCAAATAATAATAAAATAATAAGATTATTTGAGGAATAATCTTAACGAAATTTTTAGAAATTTTTCTGAGATTTAATCGGAGCTTGTATGACATATGTTAAGGGGATAAATTATTAGGCTAAGGGAAAGCTTTTTTAAGCTATCCTATTTGAACGAGGAAATGTTTGATTTTTTTTTAATTTCTTTTCTTTTTCTTTTCTTTTTCTCTCTTTTCCTTTGTTTCTTACCGTGCCCTAACCCCGACGCCAACCCCTTTTTTCCTCCTCCTCCACGGTTTCTTCTTCCCGAGCCTCCTCATCTCCCCCAAACCGATGGCGCCGCATCACGTCGCTTCCTCTTCTTTCTCGTGATTAAAGCATTGGCCAAAGGGAAACCGGGCACATCTCCTTCTCGATTTCCTTCTCTTCTCCTCTCCTCTCCTTCCCAACGCACTACCTCTGCCCTAAGCGTCTTCACCGCGAACTGCCAAATTGCACCGACGTTGTGCAATCCTTCGCCAGCCGAGCCCTAGATCCGTTCGTCCCGCGTCGTCACCAGCCGAGCCCTAGATCTGTCCGACTCGCGTCGTCGCCACTGTGTGCTGACAGCCGGCGTCGCCGTTCATCCACCCGAGCAGCCGACGTCGAGGTCCCATCTTTTTCTTCTCCCGTCTCCCTCACTATGGTCACATCTTTGTTGCTACCCCGAGCCCTAAATTTGATCTTTGTCCACGAGCAGGGAGTTGTTCCCAGCCGGCCCCTTCTTGTGCTACTCCGATCAGGAGTCCTCGGAGAGTCACCTCCTGATCACCTTGGTTCATTACTGCCTTTCCTTTACGCGAGGTCGAGTTGGTGATGTTGCAGCCACCTGTTGAGTGAGAGTCGCTGTTGGAGTAGCGAATAGCCATTGGAGAAGGAGAAGGAGGCAGGGAGGGTTGCAGGTTTAGCTTTACTACTCTGCTGAATTTAGGCTGGCAAGTGCTGAGTTGGAGTACTTGACAGTGGGCAGTAGTTTTGCCTAATTCTTACTGTAACTTCTGACTTCTCTAATCGAGAGTCAACAGAGGTATTTCTAGATTTGAATGAGTTACTAGAATTGATTTAAATTTAGCTTGATATGAATTGTTGGAGGTAAATCCCTTATTTTGTCTTAACGATACAAATTTATTAAAGGATTGGGTTTAGTCCGAATGATGGCACGACTAGAGTTAATGGAGATAACCCTAGTTGATTGATGGATTAGATTTAGTTGGAGATTTGGTCTAATTAATTAATTTATAAGTAATTAGCTAAATCTGTATATCATGTATTATAGGACTTTGATTCGAGACCAGTGTCTCGACGTGGGATCTTTCGGATACGATCTCCATTTTTTAGGCGGGTACCTTGACTTATCTTTTAGATATTGTCATTTGATATGCATAGTGGATTTTAATGAGTAGTAATAATTATGTTATATCTGCATCGGTATGTCATTGCTTGATTCCTTCAGCATGCTTATTTATTATCTGTTTTGCATCCATTACCCTCTTGATTATTTATGCTCATAGAGGTAGTGGCATACCATGCCTTATGATATACCGGACTAGACATTTACCATATTTGATACGTGTACCTAGATCTTCTTGTTTGAGCCATTTTTTTTGGGTACATGTTTTATGGAGGTAGATATGGTTAGGATTTTCATGCTTAGTGTCACGCACCATCTCGCATGATTGCATGCTGAGCGACTGTCAACTCCATTATTGTTGAGCACATCGCCAGTTACATGGATCTGCACACACAACCACTCATTGGTTAGTGGTTTTTATTCTGGCAGGGTGGGTTGCAGCAGGTTGCTTTGTCAGTGCTCCGCTGATTCACTCATGGGTAGCGTAACGCAGCGTGGTAGCAGAACAAGGATCCCTCCTCTGGACTGTCTCAGGGAGATGAGAGCATTGAGCTCCTCCACTTATGATTTGGAGTAGAAGGATAGGTGTACTCCGACAGCATCCTAGCCATTCGGTCACAGAGGATCAGTGATGGTAGAGTGCACAGTTGTCGCCCTACCCACTCGGTCTCACCATCGTGTGTGAGATGGCTGACTAGCGTCAGGGGTGACCATGACATGTCATTTGCATCATATGCATGATTGCATTTATTGCTTGTGTCTGCTGCACTTTGTTTGCTGCATATTTGGTGGATGCATATGATTGACATGCATACAGGAGATATGACATTTTCGGTCTGACGACCTTATTATTCTAATAGGAGGTCCTGGTGAGTACAGCTTCTCCCATTTCCTTCCGTTTTGCATTTTTCATTATTATTCCAGGAAACTGTA
This sequence comes from Zingiber officinale, assembly GCF_018446385.1. Taxonomy (NCBI): domain Eukaryota; kingdom Viridiplantae; phylum Streptophyta; class Magnoliopsida; order Zingiberales; family Zingiberaceae; genus Zingiber; species Zingiber officinale. Next base: position 97,581,757 of record NC_055990.1, read on the forward strand.
GGCATAATTGTTACTATTAGTTATTTCCAACTATGCATGTCAGCTTGGTATCTGCTGAGTATTGGACTCACCTCGTTGATATATTTTCTATTTCAGGTTGCAGCTGTGATGAGGTTCCAGTCGCTAGTTCCCACTAGGTGTCGAGGTGGTTTTATATTATCGGACTTGTGTTTCCTTGTTAGTGAACTACATACTTGTGATGTATGTGTTTTGCACTTTGGATTTTATATCGTGCTCGGGTATGATGCCCATGCTTCCGTTGTGAAGGTTTTCCGTTGTGTTGTGTTTTCCTCGTTGTAGAGTAGGTTTTTACCATTATAACTGCGTGGTTGTGTCAGCCGGAGGCTGAATTATATAAACTACGTGGAATGCTTATCTTATTTCATTATATATGTTCCGGCCGTGTTGGCCGAGGTTTATGAGCCCTGAGGGCTTTGTAGCCAGTTCCAGATTGTCACCCGTACAGGGGAGATGCTATCGAAATTTCCTCTGGTAGGGACTCCCCCGGGGCATGACATCCATATCATGTTTTTCCAACAAGACCATAGTATCCTTGAACTTTTTTTCTTTTGTTAGTTAATTAGGGAGGCATACTGTAATCTCTATCATGGTTACTATATTTTACTAGTGTATGTTATTGCTAACTCTGTTATATTTGGTAATGCAGGACAAATATCCTTATTCTCTTTCTTAACCAAGATGTCAATCTTCTTCTGCCCTATGTTCTTCAACAAAATCGAATGACCATTCTCAAGATTCAAGACAATCTTGTGATTCCCCACCAAGGGTCATCTTCTCAAGTTCTTCATCCTCAGTCTCGAGTGACTCATTCTTCAGCCCTATTGAGAGATTGGTACCTTTATTTATTTGAGGTAAATCTTCCATTGCATTTTTTTTATTGTGATTCTAGTTATACTTTTTGTTGTCTTAATCTTGGTAGTTTTTTCTATATCCGATTAGAGTTATTCTAGGTTTGTTTTGGCATTGGCTATTTATTTTCCTTTGAGATTTGAATGTAAGTTTTTATATTTTCATTTGATTGGGGAATTGGACAGTTGATATGTAGCTTATTTCTTCTTGATCAGGGGTCCTAGATTTTTTTGGGGATGTGATCTTTCGTCGGAGACATAATATAGGTAATGTAATCCCCCTTATAAATCTGCCATGAATTTGATTTTTTTTTTTTTTTTTGGATCCATTGCTATTCATCGAAGGGATTGAAATTATTTTCCCTTCCATTGTGATGCTATTTCCCCAATTAGGTTGTCGTAGGAGGTGTTGGTTTTGTGTCTTATCATTTAGTCTTGTATATATTTCTTGAAATCTCATCCGACCAAGTTATGCAAAAAATTAGGTAAAGAACTTGGCATGCCTATTTATTTACAATAGCAAGAGGTAGATTTTATTTCTAGAACGAATCAAGAAATTGCCCAAAATGTTAGGGTCCTCTAAGTGAATCAAAACTCTTACTACCATTTATGTAGTTCTGCTTATTTTTGGTTGTTTCGCTAAAATTTTCTAGTTAATAACAAGATAACATCTTTTGAATGTTTTAGAGCTTATCCATTTATACCTAATTCTAATATTTTTTTTCTTTGCGAAGAAAGTAGTTCGGCGAATTTAAAGAATGTTTACCCATCATAGATTAAAAACCATACCTTTTTGTAATAGTGATGGAGATGTACAAAAGCTAGACTATATGTCTAGTAATGATAAGGGTTGCATATAGAAGAATGTAATACTTTACAACAAAGTGTGTTTATGATTGAAGAATGATAAACCGAAGTTCACATCATCATCATCAACTAGTGTCATAACTTCCTACATAACGGTCATCACTAACCCAAAATGTGACTCATTAGCATTTCTCAAATATGCATGTGAATGTTTTTTTAGCTTGGCCAATCTATCCCATGAAAAAAATTCCTTCATCTCTTGAGCATCTTGATCCTACTATCTTTGTTTTTGAATATGTTCCTTTATGAGCCAACCATAGTCAATTTTGACTAACCGCGTTTAATATTAAATTTCCTTCTTATTAAATTTCTCCGCCTCCAATCATTTTGGACCTTATGGCTAAGCTTAAGAAGATGGCTTGAAGATGTAGTTGTTCACCATATCAAGCATAATTAGACAAGAACATTTGACCTTGTTTTGAAACAACCCTTACTCCTTACTCAAGACCTCCAAAACTAAAATACCTCATTCATTATTGTCAACATGCATCACATATGAACCATACAATTTAACATATACTTTTCAAATGGAAATTCATAAGACTCTAACAACATGCACAAAGTCTCCAACTCATATCAACATAACAAATCAGGAAACAAAATTTATTAACATGCTCCTAGGGACCCTCGGATAGTGTGCTTTGTATTCCATCTCATCTTCTTGGCTACTCCACCTCCACATCCCCTATCACATCTATGGTGCCATTTTCTCCACCTGCATCATTTACAATGTGAGTCCACAGACCCCGCAAGTATATCTTCCACAAGTAGGTATGTGATAGGCATAAAAAGCAAGAATTTTAAAACTAGAAAATATAGGACTTCAACTTGCTTCAGCTATAAAACCAACTCAAGCATTTCTTACTAAGATTTAAATTCAAAGGAAAATATCAAACATGGTATAGCATACACGGTAAGGAAACTCCAACATAACCAACTAAGAGTATACATGGTGCATTTGTGGCAACCCTTATTAGAGCACATTCATTCGGTCCATGATCATGAACTTTTAAAGGAACAGTCTAGGATATTATATATTCGCATACCTAAAGCCAATATCCCTTGAATCAATTTCTTTTTCTTTTTTTTTATTTGGAAGGCCCTCCCCGGAGCTCATCCGAGGGGACCTATCTCGTACTATCACCATACATGCACCTAAACCCTAGTACATTGGACATAACGTACTTCTTTCACACCATGCAAGCATATATGCATATTACTTAGTCGAACCTTATGGCATAAACATGATATCTCTACATGTGGTCATAGTTCTATCATACCAGGTTTCACAAGTTACATGCATAGTAATTAAGCCTATTTTCATAAGAAGAGCTACTTAAACTCCAAACACCTCATGAAAAGCTTCGGCATTTTGAGGTAGCAAGGAGAAACAACCACTAATGAAATATGAGCAGTGGTATAGCAAGAATTCTGATAGGAAAGAAAACTAAAACCGAATTGCAAATCCCACAATTTACATGCATAGTAATTAAGCCTATTTTCATAAGAAGAGCTATTTAAAACACCAAACATTTCATGAACAGCTTCGGCATTTCGAGATAGCAAGGAGAAACTACCACTAATGAAATCTGAATAGAGGTATAGTAAGTTTTCTGTTATGAAAGTTAACTAAAATTGAATTGCAATCCCACCCTCTTTGTTCCACATTTTCATCTATCATGAAGTAACGAACAAGATCTCCGATTCGAATCACAATCTCCCAAATCAAACCCCCACTTTTAGATCTACCCAAGAACACAAAACTGACCTGTCTTGAAGAAACAAGATAGATACAAGATGGTTCGCAACCTACTTAATCTATCCCGAGGAAATCCAGAGTTATAACAAAAAACAAGAACACAACAAATCGCAAATCACCTTCTACACCCCTTACTAAAACTCATCAAGACAAGAAAAACAAATTCTCATTTCAATCGCATATATTGAAGCAAAAGGAATCTGGAGCAAAACACAGAAAATCGAGCAAAAATCCCTAGCGCGGAATAGGAGAACATCCAAACCCTTATTCTTGCCTACCTAAAGAAAACCCTATCCCATACCTACAAAGGGGAAAGCTACTTGCCTTCCCTTTTTGGTGTCGTTGACCAACTGGCAGTGCTAAAGTTCGTCGCTGGCTCCGAACTACTCCGACAAAGTGGCGGCATCGGATCGATGGCGATGGGTGGCGCCACGTCAATGGAGAGTGGTAACGGGGAATTGGTAGAAGGTGAGCGGCGGAAGGGTTAGACGAATAAGACCTAGGGTTTAATATAATCCTTAGAATTATATACTCAATCAACTCCCAACTTGATTGGGTGTTCAAACTAGATATGTCCCCCTAAAACATGTCATACGAGTTCTTTTAAAATCCAAAAAATATTCTATAAATTCCTAAAAAATTTTATAAGTTATTTTCTTTTAATTAACATCCATTATTTTATTTCCATCTGACTCGTGAGACCTTACATGTTTTCACAAAATGAATATCAAAAAAGAGTGAAGGGCTTGAGTAGTTCCACTGCTTGTTAAAATTATATAATAATTGAATTATAAATGTTCCCATTAAAGACCAACACCAAGTAATAGAATCTTCCTTGTTAAGAATCATTTGGATTGAACTATTTCTAGATCAACAAAAAAATCAAGTTCTTTTCTAGAGAATTGTCCATGTAGCTCAACCTCCATATTTTAATTTTTTATAATTTTATTCTTAGTATTGCATTTGTAATAGAAGTATTTGATTTACACTTTAGTAGTAGATTCTTATGTCATGTATCCTCCTAAGCCTGATATTTGTCAGATTATTGACTTATATTTTGCTGAAAGAAATAAAACTATTATTTCACTTTGTGTAAACTCTTCTAGATATAGCACCTTTTTTAGTTTGGGCAAGAATCATTCTAATATGTTTTGCAAGACTAAACATGGTTTGAAATTTTATACCATGTTGGGGTGAATGATTGAAATGTATGATTCCGATAAAATCGCCGAAACTCGATACAACTTAGCATCATGGTTTAAAATCTCAAGTCGATACTCTAATGCTCCAATATTGAGTTTCAATGATTTAATAGAATGATATGATTTGAGAATTTCACCCAACATGATATAATTTTTTAAATCATGCTCTGCATAGATAATGTCTCCTTCCTATGCTTCATCTTCTTCCTTCTTCAATTCTAATCCATTATCGTCATAATGCATCAAAATATCGACACAATACTAAAACAATATTATTTTAGTGAAAAATCAAAACTTCAACACGACTCAAGATTTTGAACCTTAATTGGAATTAAGTTCTAAATATCAAACTCTTTAAATCGTTTGGATCAACCAATCTTCACCGCCAGTGACTAAGATTGGTTACATGTGTAACTCAATATAAAGAACTCTTAAACTTCCAAGATTTTTAGTTGAGTCACCAAGTTCCATCTTAAGACAACCAATTCTGGAAATATGAACATGAGTTTGTGTGTCCATAAGAATCTTTTTCTCATCTATCAACTTTATGCATCACCTAAGTAGGTAAAAAATATATGCTAGATTGATGTAAAATTAAACTGCTGAAGACACTTTTAATAATTGTTAATATACTTCTATTTCTTGTTGATAGTTGCTTCCCTTGATAGTGATGTAATGTTGTTGCTAGTCTTTAAATACGTGATTGCTTGTATTCTCTACTAAAAGCACAAATATTTTATAGGAAATTCTTGAACTCGAGTTGTATACACATCTAAAACAAGTGCTTAATGACTTGTCCCTTTATCCAAGTAGGCAAGTGTGGGTTTTCCATAGTTTATCCATTAGCCCACTAAAACAAGAGAATGCAACTAGGACAATATTTCTTTTGGATCAGCCTTGACAAACGAGGAAGATAAAAAAAAAAACTTTGTTAACAATAATAAAATAAGATAAAATTTATTTAAATATAGATGATGATATAGTAGGAGCGGATAGAGTCCAATGACATAGAAGGATCCATATAACCAACCTCACTTAGTGGGATAACAGTTGATTGTTGTTGTTGTATTATCCTTGACAAGAAACAATGTATCGTCAACCAGTTGAATTACCAAAGGAGGTTGCTACTAACTAGCAAAAAATAAAATAAAATAAAATAAAATAAAAATTAAATGATGCTCCTTATGTTTACCATGTTTAAGGATCTTTGTAAACTCATTGTGGGCAATGTGAATAAATGAAGAGGAAAGAGTTTGTGTGCATAATGTGCCAAAAAACAATTATAAAGGTTTTTTTTTAAAAAAAATCTATCTTCAATACAACTTCTTTATTATTCTTTTGACACTAATTTATTATTTCAATTATAGTCATAAAGCTATGCTTTTGCACCTTAAGGAAAGCAAAGCAATTAGGAATTAGGAGGCACTATATCACTAATTAATTGTTGAAGTCTAAGTGCCAACACTTTAGAGATGACTTTAATAATACATTTTCTACTACAATTGGATATGATTTCACTCCACATTTTCTGTAAGTTTAGTAAGTCCATGAATAGTAGCTTTAGTCTCAGCATGAGTGAACGACTCAACCAATGAAAAAAAAGAAACATGTTTATGATATTTCAATCTCCTGTATGTAAAACAACTAAGGGATTAAATTGTCTTTATATAATTCTTTTAAAATGATTTGTAGAACCATCAAGTATATACCTTTGATCAGTTTCCATTAGATCTTCAATTTGTAATTAGGTAATAGAGGGTTTAATATTATTACTATGAGCTATACAATGAAGATATGAAGCATTTTCACCAACTTCCCAAGTGCACTTATCAAATCTCCATCTGATTGTAGTTGCCTAGTTTAGCCCATATGATCATTTTAAGTCAACATTGATTTGATAAGTGTTTCATTCAAAGAATTGACCATATCTGTAAGCTATTTTATCAGATTCCTTTGAGGGGTACCCCTCATCAAGTCACCTATTAAGCTGAGAGAAACCTATATCCACTGATATTATCTTTCCAAGTAAGCTATCCTTTGTATTGGATTTAAATTTTTTTAATTTTCGTTAAAGTATATCATAGTTCCTCGTATAGCAATATTCTAGTGTTTAGTTACTACATTTCTTTTTATTTCAATTTCCTTATTGATGCAACTATGCGAAGTATTTCACAACCTACTTGTCAAATGCCTTCTCTTCCAAGTATAATCAGACAGTTAGTTTAATGGTTCAGACTTTGGAATTTGGAAGAAATGTGTCATGAAATTTATAGTGAAAAAACCCCGTCATTTTCATGAAAGCTTGTATGCTCATTGCTTTAAATACTATGTTAGATTTAGATAACAAAAGATGCTAATCGGGAAAGTTTACAATAGTTTGAATATTTCTATTCTTTGTTCACTAGTTTTGTGCTTTGACACCATTATGTTGTTTATATCATCTTGCAATTCTCATATAATTTTGGTACTCTTTGGCAAGCATTTATTTTGGTTCACATAATTAGCTTTGATGGTTTTAGCATCAACTCTTGTTATGCAGGTTGTTTGACCTCTTAATCAAGTCCTTTGTTCTATTGCTGGTCAAGATATTGTTCACATGAATGACAATGATAATGTTAACTCCGACGATTTTAAAAACACTATACTATTGATGAGTTTGAGTTTTAGAACCTAGGAAATCTAGAGGACAATGGGAAACTAGGGCTACAATTCTGATGCAAACCTCTAAAAATGCTCTTACTGTTAGAGTGGTCACATTATTTGCAAGTTGAATAAGAAATCAGAGAATTTTTGGCAGTTTATTTAACTAGACATGTTCTAGAATAAGTTTTGTCCTAACATCATTCATCCTAAGATTTTTAGTCTGGTTTCTTTTTATTAAAGTAAATTTCTTGTTAACAATTTTGGTATTATCTCTGCAGAACACAACGACAAAGGAAAATGAAACCCTTTTAGCCATTAACAGCTTATGTACAGGGCGAGGATGCAGCCACTAGAGGAAGAATGTTACTATACACTTTTGTTAACAATGTTGACAGTTTTCAGAATGTGGAATTATTAAGTAAAATAGAAAGTCAATTTTCATTAACAAAATAAAACTTTACTTTCTGAACTTGGTGTAATTTTTTTTTAGTTTTACTATTTTTTTGTCTGACAGATTTTCGAGGTTTACTTGAAAGAGTTAAAGGGTGTTGTGTCTGCCATAGCTTCTCTCCAAGGTCATTTGTTGGTTTCATCTAGCCCTAAGATCTCCATGCACAAATGGACTGGTACTGAGTTGAATGTTATCGATTCCTATGATGCTCCTCTTTATGTAATGGAATAGAAAACATTGTAAGTATGCTTTCTTTTAAGACTTGAACCTAACTATATCAGAAAGCTCGTAGGCATTTGTTTCTGTTCCAAAATTTTGGTACAAAATTGCTTGAGTCATATAAACTTGATATTTAGTATTCTGTCTTCATTTAAGTTGGGTTATTGTTATTTCTGATTATTACAATGTCTATCTGCTATCATTATTCCTCGAATTATGACCCATTTTTGAAGAACTGATTAAAACTCGCAGGATTCATCTCCCTTTTAATTTTTATTGCATGGGCTATAGAAATGTGATCATTGTGATTCATGAAAAATATGAATTTTGCAGGTCAAAAATTTTATCTAGTGGGAGATATTCACAAAAAGCATCTATTTTTAAATTGGAAAGAGCAGGGTGCTCAGTTGAGCTTATTAGCCAAGGATTTGCTTCTCTTGATTGTTATGCAACTAAGTTTATGATAGATGGAAGTACATTGAGCCTTGTAGTTTCAGATGATAAAAAAAATATTCAGGTAAGGTGCTCGCTCAACTAGTGCTAGTAGTATGTTGGATATTTGATTAACATTGTTAACTAACTAGGTACTTCCCTTTTTCCATAGCTTTTTTGTTTGTAATGCAACATAAGTGCAATTTGAACATGTATATGATAATTTCCTAATTAAATTTTTTACTATTCTGCTAGTCAGACATACTTACGAGCGTGTTCACTGGTATATGACTCCTATCAAAGACATCTATGATGCATGTGTTTGTTGTATATTTTTCACAGAACTTGTAGTCAAGCACCTGAGCTTGTTCAATGCTTTAATATTCTGTTGCAGATATTCTATAATGCTCCAATAACATTAGGGTTGGAAAGGGCAGAAGCTTTTGTCTAGAGTTGAATTTCATGCTGGGGCCCATGTGACAAAATTCTTGAAGCTGTAGATGCTCTCCATCTCTTCTGATCAAACCAATATAACTCCTGGTTATGACAAGACCAACTGGTTCACCCTTCTATTCAGTACACTAGATGTGAGCATTGGTTGTATTGCACCATTGGATGAACCATTCTGCAGACTTCAAACCCTGCAAAAAAAAAACTAGTAGATGTTCCCCATACATGTGGCCTGAATCCAAAATCATTTCAGTAGTTCCATTCAAATGGAAAGGCACATCGTCCTATCCAGATAATATGGTTGATTGTGAGCTTCTTTCCTAGTAAGGATTCTTTTCTTCATGCTTATGATGAGAATAACTGGTAAATTAGTTTCAAAGATGTTAGGTAACTATGGCTACTTTTTATATCAAAATTAGTGCTGCTCAAAGTTCCTTTTTCCTGTGTTTTGATGATGGCTTGTTAATCTATAATTTTTCAGGTATAGATTTATTTGATTGATGTATAGATAATATTTTCTTTCAGATCAGATTTCTATTCAAGTAACGTACATGATTAGGGTTGACAAAAATCTCTTGAAACATGTAGGAAAGCAATTTTGTTACCCAATTATTCTTATCAAATTAAGTTTTAAGAGTAAATGCTATTTATTACCCATGAGAAAGCAATTGCAGTGTATAATATATACAAGGAAATAACATTTTGATGAGCCTTATTTAGCAACACAGCTTGGAGATTGGGAAATAGGATTAGGAAGGAGTTTGTGTTGTTTCTGATTGGGTAGTGTTGAGTGCCCGAGTTACATGCCATGTTCTATAGGCAGCAAACTGTTCCTTATAGAAATGAGTGGATAAAATTGTTGATTTGGAGCTGCAAATTAGCCATAGATTTGGTTTGGTGTGATTCTTACTTGCCATTCTAAATGTTGTACAATCTTTTCCCATTTCTAGGTATGAAATGCTGCCACTAGACAAATGGATTGTCACGACTCGTTCACAAATTCTTTTAAATTTAAGTGATCTTTCACTTGACACAAGTTTCTTGTGATTGAATGTGCATTTTAAATTATTGAGAACTTCTCTTGCATCAATCTAATGTAATGAACTAACTTTTCCCATGGGATACTTTGCCCAGTGGCATGCTAAAAGGAGGACAACTTAGTATTCTAACTGATCAAGTGTAATTTGACAACGGGCCCCAGTGATCAAGAATGTTTTATTGTGGACCACTACTATCAGACCCGATACTTTTGAGTATACTGTCAGGGTAATATGCTAAAATGCTATTGCCATGTGTGTAAGTCTGAGTAAGGTGCATTTTCTTTGGATAGAAATACTTATCAAATACATTTATTTGTTTAGGATAAGTCAGTTGATGTTCGCTAGGGTGTGGAGTCATGTATTGTTGAAGTTCTTAGAGTCTATGGACACAAGGCATTATGTGAACCTTTTTAAAAACATTTGTTCTAATTTTCTTGATGACAATGATGACATGGAATATCACCACATTTTTCCTTCTAATTTTGCATACTACCAAATGTATGAAGGATGTGAAGGGACCTACTTTGACAATTGTACTTGAGTGTAAGGCATCTAGAGTGATTGAAGGTATTTTTCCAGACTTCATATCTCTTAAAAACCCAACCTCAACTCTATTTGATTTCTATCCTACTTTGTTGCCTTCAGAATTTTCAGATTCTACAAGAGTGATTGTGTTGGTGATTCTACTTCTAAGTCTACTAGAAGAATGGAAAGCTAGTATCAAATGTTGGCAATGAGTGTAGACCTAGCTATAAGATGACTTCAATGGTGTGCTCTTCTCTCTAGTTGTAAGATAACTTTAAAGCAGACTATGCTTACTTTTGATATTATTTGAAATCTATCCTACTTTGTTGCCTTTAAGAATTTTCAAATTCTACAGGAGTGATTGCTCTAGTGGTCTGACTTCCAAGTCTACCATGAAGAGTGGAAAGCTAGTATCAAATGTTGGCAATGAGTGTAGACCTGGTAGTAAGATGACATCAATGGTGTGATTTTCTCCCTAGTTGTAAGATAACTTTAAAGTAGACAATGCTTACTTTTGATATTATTGTTTTGCTAAGGAAATGTTCCGACAAGGACTTTCAAACTTGACCCCTTTTGTTCTATACAAGATGTTGTCCGGTCACAACCTTTATTTAACATTAGAGACTCCAATAAAGTTTAATAAGGGAAAATTATTTATATTTGTGCTAATAATTCTAACATGTATTCATTGCTTAAAATTTTCTTTCTAAATACTTTGCAGGAAGATAGGGAGAAACTTATTCCTCGAAGATTTAAATTTGAGGAGGTAGGAGCTGGAGGTTTGTTTCTCAAAAGATCTGAAGTTATTTTTATTTATTCTTTTGACATTGGAGCTTGCATAAGACCACCCTAGTGATGGAAGAAAATGTTTGATAAGAAATTCCTATTGACATTGGATATATTTATATATTATAAGCTAAAAAACTTGAAGAAGTAATTAAAATTGTAATATGACATTATGATCTACTTTAGTTCTTTGACCTCTTAAACAAGAGTAAATTCATCCATATCTTTGTAGCACTCTTGAAGGGGAGTCTTGGCGCAATGGTGAAGTTGCTATCGTGTGACCTAGAGGTCATGGGTTTGAGTCTCGTAAATAGCCTCTTGCAAAGCAAGGTAAGACTGCATACAATAGGCACTTCCTCGGGACCCCTTATTTGGAGGAGCTTTGTGCACTAGGTTGCCCTTACTATCTTTGCAATACTCTTCCTTTCCTTATTTCCTTCCTCACCACAAGTAGATATGTTCTTAGCGAAGAAGAGGAAAGGAATGATTTGTGGGTTTTATAAATGTTTGCGTAGAGAAAATGGCAAAAATGACTAGTAGCCAGTACCCAGTGGTGTCTAGCTATTGGGTCATAGTACTGTTATAAATAGGGGTGTAAACGAATCGAATCGAGCTGAATATGCAGAAAAATTTAAGGCTCGAATTCAGCTCGAAATAGGTATCAAGCTCGATTCGAAGCTCGAAAAATTCAAAATGTTTGGTTCGAGTTCGGTTCGAATTAGGGCTTGGGTTCGAGTTCAGCTCAAAATATTCGAACATGTTTGCGAACTATTCGAATAATTGCTCAAAAATAGGTTCGAAAGACTTAAAATTTATTTATTTAATATATATTCAACTTATATTAATAAATATTAAGACTTGCGAGCGGCTCGAACAATATAATTTGGGCTTGTGTTCGGTTCGAAAAAAAGTTCAAACATGTTCAAGTTCGGCTCGAATTCAATAAATTCGAATATGAATCGAATATTTTTCGAGCCGGTTCGAAAAGCTCGTGAGCCGGCTTGATTCGTTTGCAGCCCTAGTTATAACCACAAAATTTCACCTATCTAACTTTGCATGTGCCATTATTCTGGATAAGTATATCTCACTACAAGTACAATGTCCTATTTTTCTTCTCATCCATCTATAATTTACTTATTTTCATTTTCATTTTTTATTGTTTGATATTGTTCTTACAACGTTTATCTATCAATTGATTCGTCATTTAATTCAATACTTCATTGTTCATAAGATGGAAAATTTGTTGAGCAGAAAATAGATGAAACTACTGTAAACAATGTCTTGGAGAAGTCTCTTTAGAACTTATACCAAGTGGTACAAGTATTTGCCCTTCAACCAGTATGGAAGGAGTATGCACTTTTTTGTGTGACTATCTTCTTGCTATTATGTTATATATTTTCCTTTATTAAGTTTTTTTTACTAATTTTTTGTTGAATTTTCTATGGCATGGATAACCTTAGCAAGGAAAAGAAGTTGTACGTTAGTTTATTTCTTTATATGGGGAAAAGCTGCCAACATTAGGTTCCTTCTAGAGTGTGTTACATATTTCATTGTGTAGGTTGATTCAATCAATTACAAGTTATTCTTGTAAGAAATACAACTTCACTAGAAACAAAATCATTGTGTTGTCATGCTCAACTGGTCTCTACCAACTTAGTTTTAAGTATGTCTATAATTCTTCTATGTTCATGTTGGATGCATTAGGTTTTCATATTCATTGTGTTGATTGCATGGATCTTTTCACTATTAAGCAAACTAAGGGTCCTATATTCCTTTTGTGAAAGTTGTCTCTTTATTTATTCTAGACTAAAATAAGTGAATGATTACTTATTCAAATTAATTGACACTTCTCATCTTGTTCACATATCTTTGTCAAATTGGATATGCCCCCATTCATTAAGGCTACTTATGCATGACGGGTGTTGCACTAGTAATTTCATAGCTGACTCACAAAACAATAATCATTCATAATATCATGATATACTCCGATTAGTGTAACCATCATGTTGTGCTTGTGTTCTTTTTTGAGAGAGTATTTCTTATGTTGTTAAGGTGGAAGTGTGGCCTTTTCTAGCAAAGTGTTTTTTTTATAATGAATATGTGTCTTCTGTAAGTTATTTTGTTATCTTTGGCCAATCTTTAAATGCAACTTTTTCTTATGCAAAGAACATATGCCCTATTAGATTTGTAATGTTTTTTAATTGAAGTACTTACATTAGAGTTTCTGGAAACTGTGTTCATGATCTTGGTTTAGGTTAACAATGAATATTTTGTTTCAGTATCATTATGCTTTTGTTGCCTTTTCTTGTTGCTAATCTGACATTATAATTCTTTCCCCATATGCAGGCTCACAAGGAAAATGTTATTTGTCCTAACAAATACCGGTCAGATTTTGAGAAATTCTATAAGAATCGTCTTCTATATATTGGTGGTCAAATGCCTTGAAAATGGTGTCTTTAGATCAGATATTCATGTCCTAGCATATTTTATTTCTTTTCTTTTGTTGCAAGTTTCAAATTCTTCACTATAGGGATCATCTTTGGTTGTTAAGTATTATTGATTGTCAAGTCTTGCCAATTTGAGTGGGTTTTTTCTTTTCAGTGCAAGTTTATATTGAATATGTGAAATCTAGAATTAGACCTTTATTTTATTGCATCTTTAAAGGTAAAGCTTTTCTAGCATTGCTTGTACTACAATTATGAAGGGTATAATTATATTACATTAACATGTATATTAATGAAGTTGTTTTCCTAATGTACAGGAATGTGATTATTGTACAATTGTGGCTCCCTTTCCTTGCTTGAGAAGTAAGCTATCTGGTTCATCATTTCCTCTTACGCAATCTATATTTTTGAGCACGCATTCTTGTACATATGTATTTGTTTATTGTTATGGTTAAAACTTAAGACGTCAATAGTTGAGTTGATTGCCCATCTAGAATTCTCACGGCAATAAATTAAAAATGGGAGATCAAGCCGCCTTATTACTTTATTTTTATTATGTAAGATACTATTTAGGTAAACCATTAGCTTATATTCATTGTACAAAGTAGTTATATTTTTCGCCAAGAAATGGATGTCTGTGGGTGTTGAAGGCAAGATGGCCATTTGGTTTTAGATGCTTTTTATGAATTATCAGTTTTTTTTTTGTCTTTTGTCTCTTATACGATTTATAGATACATATAATCTTTAATAAAAAAATAGTTTGAATGACGGGATAATTACAAAAATAGATGGTTGAGAGAGTTGGATAAGTATCATAATAAACATGCTAAATATTGTAATACATCAATTTAAAAATTAAATAAGTATGACATTCAAATTTATTTTGATAGTATTTGTGATGGTGTGAATTTAACATGAAAACTCGGCTTCAAGTAATTGATAAATCTAAATCTACAAGTAATTAATTTCAATGGAAGTTGATTCATTTTCGAAAGTTATTTAAATTTTTTTAGTTCAAGTCCAAGACCCATTTTTTACAAGTGTTAATATTCCAGTTTTATTTTTGCTTATGTATGCACATAGCTGATCTAGCTAAATAAAATTTACACACATGGATGATTTTCCTTTTATAAAGTTGTTATTTGATTTTTAACTGATTAGATTAAATATAATATTAGATCCATTGGTTTTTTGAGTTGGACCTTAAATGAGACTCCATTTATATATGAGAATGCATTAACTTTCTTATTTTTTATGAAATATGATATCCAGTAGATCAGTGCTCCTTTTTGTGAAGTATGCTTTGAGTAGCATTTATTATTCTCATTATGATGATATGTTTGTTTATGTAGTTTGATTGCTCTGTATGGAATTTAGTGGATCTAAGTACCGTTGGATCGTAGAAGTCGCTAGAGGGGGGATAGCGATCGAAAATTCGAAGCGAGCATGGAGCGGAAAAATAAAAATCACAATGCTAATACGAACCAGTTTTACTTGGTTTGGAGCCTTCGTCGACTCCTACTGCAAGGCCTACATTCGTCGAGTGCTTTCGTTGGGCAATTCACTGGCAGTTCGAAAATTGATTACAAAGTTAAGTACAAGAATAAAGATGAAATATCGACAACAGAAAAACAATAAGCTCGAATCGTAGGTTGTCGGAGCAGTCTCGCAGCGTCGCAGGAGCAGTGCGCAATGGAGCAGTCGTAGGAAGAAGTTGTTATTCTCAACTCTGGTGGAGGCCTTCTTTTATAGAGGTGCTCCGAGCGCCCGGATCCCTTCCAAGCACTCAGACCGTGATGTAGGCCCGGCCAATCAACGCGCTCCATATCTGCAACGATATAAGTTTTGCCTTCCAGGCATCCGGACCAGTTCCGAGCGCTCGGACCAACTCCGGGCGTCCGGACCACCATTTTCCAGAAATTCCTTTTCCTGAAAGAAAATGTTAGTCCGAGGCAAAATAAAAGATTAAACTACCCTGCAAAACAAAAGTTAGCACAAATATAGTAAAATAGAGTAATAATTAGATTTTATCTCACCGAGACCGGAATCTAGTCACAATCTTAACTTAGATTCCCGAAATGGTTCTAACTTGGATCGACGCCTAAGTTCCCTAACTGGGAATGCGTCCTCACTAAGTCACTCCCCTCCAGTGACTTACCTTAACTTACCTGCCAGACATCAGCTCAGCCCGTCGACCTCTCTGGACGTCGTATCAGCTATCAAGTCAGTCCGTCGACCTAGCTAGACTTCATGTCAGACATCCGGTCAGCCCGTCAACCTGTCTGGACTTCGTGCTAGCTATCCGGTCGGCCCGTCGACTTGTTTGGACTTCGTGCCAACTATCCGGTCGGCCCGTCGACCTAGCTGGGCTTCTCCTACACACTTCGTCAAGGTGTTAGATCACAACGAAACTAACTTAACATACTTTGTCATTTATCAAAACCTGAGTTAGACCATCAGTGCTAACCGCACCAACAAGTACTTCTTGAAGGAGGATATTGGCAATGGGTTTGATTAGGGAGTTCAGTTTTTTGTTGGTTGTATAGGTTATAAAGTTTGGACATCTTGTGTGATGGATGCATATGCTTATGATTCCCAACATTATTCCCCTACTATTTTATTGTTTTCCAATTCGAGGTCAACCTTTGCATTTAAGTTAACATTGATCGAGATGGAGCTTTTGGTGTCACGTTCCTGATGTAAATCTGTGAGGTTGTTTGTATAATTGAGAATGCAATTTCAGTAGTATGCTCAATCTTTAGCTCACTTTTCTACGAGGGAAGGAAACAACTAAGGAAAGAAAAATAAAATCTAGGAACACATTAGTAAATTTTTTTTTCTAGCTTTTGTTCCCTTCTTGTGAAGGAAAGAAATAGTGTCACGCCCCAGAGGAGTCCCTGTTCAAAGAAATTTCGGCAACATTTCCCCTATACGGCGGACAAATCTGAAACTTTCTACATCTCCATATACCTCAGCCACATGTGGCTGTAATAATAACAGAAATAAAATACAACATACAGACATTCCACGCAATTTAATAAGCAATAATAAGAAGACTCAAAATCCACCCTACTCAACTACACTCATAAAAACAAATCCGACGATAAGATCAATTTACCTCTTCTGTCGTCTAGGCAGGCATGTAGTAAAACATATCGAATATAAATCCATCGACAAACACAATCCATACATTATCCAAGTATCAAACAAAACAAATTTAGCATAGTCTATGTAAGAAAACCAAAAGACCAATAATATCCTCGAGGTCTGCAAGGACTAGCAACTGGAACTCTCTCCTGACAGCATCAACCTGAAAAATAACAACAATGGAGGCGGGATGAGTCCAACACTCAGCAGGTACAACTGATATACAAAGTAGGGAAATAACACCTAGCACTAATCATGCGTACAGTCTCCTGATGTAAGAAAGATAAAAAAAAATGCATCTGAAGTAAACAGGAGAGAAACTGTACTAACCAGGACCTGGGTATAAGGACAAACAGTCCGAGTGATATGGAAATCCGGTATGCATGTCAAACATAGGTATCCAAACAATATGCAGCATATAAATGCAGCAAACACAAACACAAGCAATAAATGCATCATGCATATGATGCCAATGATGCATCCTGGTCACCCCTGACGCCAGTCGATCATCTCACACACAATAGTGAGGCCGAGTGGGTAGGGCTGTGACAACCGTGCACTGCTCCTGATGAGTGACCGAGTGGACGGGATGCTGTCAGAGTACACCTATCCTCCTACCCCAAATCATAAATGGGGGAGCACAATGCTCTCAACTCCCGGTACACGATGACGGGGAGGAATCCCTGCCGGCTAACACGTTGCATCACGCTACCCATGAGCGGACCAACGGAGCCAAACAAAGTCCCTGCTGCAACACACACTGCCGAATCGACAACTAACCCATGAGTGGCGGTGTGTGCAGATCAATGTAACTGGCGATGTGCTCAACAATAATGGAGCGGACTATCGCACAGCATGCAATCATGCAAATGGTGCATGGCACTAACCACAAAATATCCTGAGCTAAACCATGTATATATATAGAAAGTGCACCATAAGTCAATGAATCAAAACAACGGTACACAGATCAGATAAGGTATACAATCTAGGTCCTGAACATGGTGAAGCATGGTATATCACTACCCCTACAAGCATGTATAAACAGGTAAAGTATGTAGGATCCAAAAGAATTTAGATATCTCCACAATAGCATGATATTATCCACTTTAGGCCTAAGCCCTCATGGTTTTGCTCTTGGGATCTCCCCAAAAGGCCTCATTCCAATGGAGATATTTTTTCTCTTATAAACCCATGATCTTTCCCATGTGTTTCCAATATGGGACTATGTTTGCAACCTTGCAACCCCAACAATCCCCCCCTCAAACAAAGGACCATAGGCTTCCCACATCCGATCCTCGACCCACCAGGTCTTCCTGCCCCTCGGTCCACCCGACCTACTAGGACTTCCTTGCCTAGTCGCAACTAGGACTTCCAAGCAATCAATCAAGCATGTAATAAGTTTTGGGTAGTGATTAACTGAAACAGAATGAGGAACATAATTAATGCAATTTGTTAAATTCACTACTATGTATATCAAACGATATAAAGTCAAAAGTACCCACCTCCGATAAGAAAAGTCCAATCTGTCCAAATACGACGTAGAGATACTTGTCTCGCGTCAAGATCCTGTGTCACCCATATACATATTTTTTTATTTAACTACCATTCTTGTAAATAGCTAAATAAAATCTCTAACCCTAAGTTTGGGTAAACTCCTAATCACATGACCATCATCCTATACACAAGAATTAATCTACACATGATCATCCATCTAAAAATATTCGAATCAAAACAATGATCTATAGCATGTATCAAATGCTCTACACCTTACCTTACTTCTCAGCCGTTCTTGCTGCCAGTAAACCTGACCGAAGCGAGGTAAATGGTGTTTCCCTCTAAATCAAATACCCTACATCAATAATCCACACTTAACTAACTTAAAATTTATCACTGCACAGATGCTCACCTTAAAGTATAGCAGTCAATCTGCAACTCACAACCGCAACTCAGAGATCAAGATCTCACTTCTCACCCTCCTCAACTGATACACAGTCTAGAATGCGACTGCTGGACCAAGAAACAACCCACATCAACCACTTCTCTTCAGGATTCCAGTATACTGTTCTGATCAAAGGTAATGGCAAGAGTGGAGACCCCGGATCAGATTTGGGATTCAACCATATTATTCCAACAACAACCTAAATTCAAGAAAATAATTTACTCATCTTACCTCAATTCGCAACAGGGATGTTGCTGCCGGAGAAAGGCAGCCGCTGGAAGGTGGCTGTCGGACCCAAGAACAACCCACAGCAAACCCTAATTCCGAAACCCACTGAACAGCACAATGTGGAGGCAACCTCCACTCGGGAAAGGAGAAGAAGGGTCGGCGCCAGTGCTGAGGAGGAACGACGATGCCTCGTAAGGGTGAGGGTGTCACGGGTCGGTCGGCTAGGGCAGAAGAAGCCGCGGCGATGTACTGCGGGTGTGGCACCGTCGGGGTGGAGAAGGCTCTGCCGAGAAGATGGCTAGGGCACAAGCACAGAGAAGACAGCCGATGGTAAAGATCTAGGGCACAGCTGGCGCAAGCGTCGCCGGCGCTTGGGAGAAGATAAGAAGAGAAGAAGATATGGAGGGCGATGGGAGATCGGCGCAGCGGAGAGTGAAGTCGGCTAGGGCACAGCGACGATCGGCAGAGGAGAAGAAGAGAGGCGCTCCACGCCGTGAGAGGGAGAGGGAAAAGGCTCGGGAGAGGAGGGAACCGCTCGTGCGGTTAGGGCACGAGAGGCTTCGGCGATTAGGGCTCGGAGGAGAAGGCGTTGGCGTGCGGGGGGGGGGAGGAGTCAGGCACGCGAGGGAATAATAAGAGAAAAAGAAAAAGAAAAGAAAAGAAAAAGGAAAAGGAAATAAAACTTTTCTTCATTAAAATGGGATAGCCTAAACAGGCTTTTCCGGGCCCCATTTTTATCCCCGTTAACTCGTCCGTACGAGCTCCGAAAAATTCTCGAAAAATTTCCAAAAATTTCGGAAAAATTCCCTTATTATTATTCGCCTATTTTTGGTATTTTACATTCTCCCCCACTAATTAAAATTTGGTCCCCAAATTTCGTTATCTACCATCAGCAAGTACTAATAACAGACAGAAAGTATAAATGCTGAACGGCAAACTGAATCACATACCTCACGTAAAAAGATGGGGATATCGAGCTCGGATAGTATCCTCGAGCTCCCATGTAGCCTCCTCGTCCGAATGATACTGCCATCTGACTTTAACCAGCCGGATAGTCTTGTTCCGCAACTGACGCTCTTTCCGGTCGAGAATCCGTACCGGAACCTCCTCATATGTAATGTCAGGCTGAACTGGAACTGGGATATCTGCCAACACATGTGTCGGGTCATGTACGTATCTCCTCAGCATCGATACGTGGAATACATCGTGAACGCCTGCCAGGGACGGTGGTAGTGCTAACCGGTAAGCTACCGCTCCGATCCTCTCCAAGATCTCGAAAGGGCCAATGTACAGCGGAGCTAGCTTACCTCTGAGGCCAAATCTCTTCACCCCTTTCGTGGGTGAAACTCGCAGAAATACATGGTCGTCAACAGAGAACTCTAGTGGTCTGCGTCTCCGATCAGCGTAACTCTTCTGGCGGTCCTGCGCCTCTGACATCCTCCGTCTGATAGTACGGACCAACTCTGCATCCTGCTGAACTCTATGAGGTCCCAACAACTGGGCCTCTCCAACCTCATCCCAGAGGACGGGTGTCCGACAAGGTCTACCATACAACGCCTCAAACGGTGCAATCTGGATAGCCGAATGAAAGCTATTGTTGTAGGCAAACTCTACCAACGGCAGATGGTCCTCCCAACTGCCTCCGAAATCCATAACACATGACCTCAGTAGGCCCTCTAAAGTCTGAATGGTCCGCTCTGACTGTCCATCTGTCTGTGGATGGAAAGCTGTACTAAAACGGAGCTGTGTGCCCAAGGCCTACTGCAAACTCTTCCAGAAACGAGACGTGAACCGTGGATCTCTATCCGAAATGATACTCAACGAAACACCATGTAGTCTGATGATCTCTCGGCAATACAGATCTGACAATCGATCCAGGGAATCAGTACTTCGAATCGCTAAGAAATGCGCGGATTTGGTTAATCGATCAACGATTACCCAAATCGCGTCATGACCTCGTCGTGTCCTCGACAACCCTACCACAAAGTCCATGGTAATGTGATCCCACTTCCTCTCAGGAATAGGAATCCGCTGAAGTAATCCTGCAGGTCTCTGGTGCTCAGCCTTCACCTGTTGACAAACAAGACATCTAGCTATGAAATCTGCGATGTCTTTCTTCATGCCATTCCACCAGTAGGAACGCCTCAAGTCTCGATACATACGGGTCCCGCCTGGATGGATCGTAAATCGAGAATGATGAGCCTCTTGAAGTTGCTCCTGTAACACCGGATGAGACTGAGGTACGCATAACCTGCCTCGGATGTATATAATACCCTCCTCGTCGCGTGTAAACTCGGTCTGCTGCCCGGAAGCTATCTGACTGCTAATGAACTGCAAATGCTGATCACTAGCTTGGGCCTCTCGGATCCTCGTCCTGATCGACGACTGAGCAACCATGGTAACCAGAATACCCTGCTCTGTAGGTCCCTGCTCCTCAAGGTCTAACTCGGAGAAACCCTGAACCAAGTCTGTAACTGAAACTCGGTGGCAAGCCAAAGTCCCTCTGGACTTCCTGCTGAGTGCATCTGCAACCACATTAGCTTTCCCCGGGTGGTAGCTAATGGTACAATCGTAGTCCTTCAGGAACTCAATCCATCTCCTCTGTCGGAGATTAAGCTCCTTCTGAGTGAAAATATATTTGAGACTCTTATGATCAGTGAGAATCTCAAATGTAATACCGTATAAATGATGCCACCAAAGCTTCAGAGCAAAGATGATGGCAGCTAACTCCAGATCATGAACTGGGTAGTTCTTCTCATGCTCCTTCAGCTGACGAGAAGCATAAGAGACTACTCTGCCGTGCTGCATCAGAACAGTGCCCAAACCCTGAAGAGACGCGTCGGTGTAGAGTACAAATCCGTCCTCTCTAGAAGGTAAAACCAAAACTGGAGCCGACACTAATCTCCGCTTCAGCTCCTGAAAGCTGGTCTCACAATCCTCGGACCACATGAACTTCACGCCTTTCCTGGTAAGGCATGTCAGCGGCATAGCAATACGCGAGAAACCCTCGATAAAACGTCGGTAATATCCGGCCAATCCCAGAAAACTGCGGACTGCTCCCAACCGGTGACAGCCTCGATCTTCTGAGAATCAACTGAAATACCTCTACTAGAAACCACGTGTCCCAGAAAACCGACTGAGGATAACCAGAATGCACACTTGCTGAACTTCACGTACAGTTGATGTCGTCTAAGAGTCTCCAAGACTATACGAAGATGTTGTGCATGCTCCTCCTCGGAATACGAGTAGATCAATATGTCATCAATGAAAATGATAACAAACTGATCCAGATACTCCAGAAAAATGCAGTTCATCAAGTCCATAAACACCGCTGGAGCATTGGTAAGCTCAAATGGCATTACCAAAAAATTCATAATGACCGTATCTCGTACGGAAAGTTGTCTTCTGGATATCTGAGTCTCTGACCCTCAACTGATGATATCCGGATCGCAAATCAATCTTAGAATACACTGATGTACCTCTGAGCTGATCAAACAAATCCTCGATCCGTGGTAAAGGATATTTATTTCTGACGGTCACTGCATTCAGCTGTCTGTAGTCAATACATAACCTCATAGTGTCGTCCTTTTTCTTGACAAATAATACAGGAGAACCCCATGGGGAAACACTAGGGCGAATGAATCCCCTGTCTAAAAGCTCCTGGAGTTGAACCTTCAGCTCGTTCAACTCTTTTGGTGCCATATGATACGGAGCTTTCGATGTCGGCGCGGTTCCCGGAATCAGCTCAATAGCGAACTCCACTGGTCTTCTGGGAGACAAACCAGGTAGCTCCTCTGGAAACACATCCGGGTACTCACGGACCACAGGAACATCGGAGAGCTGTGAACTACTGCTGTCTTCAGTATTAATCAGAGATAATAAGAAACCGTGACAGCCGTGAGACAGCAGCTTCTGCGCCTGAATCGCCGAAATAATCGAGATGTCGTCGTCTCTGATGCAGTGAAACTCCTCGAGGGTTGGTTCGGAGGCTGGAAAGTGACCACCCTCGTCTGGCAATCAACAGTAGCATGATATACTGACTGTCAATCCATGCCAAGTATGATATCAAACTCGACCATCTCCAATACTAGAAGATCTACCGTAAGTATCATGTTGCCAAAGTCTAACGGGCAACCTCTGATCTCCTGGGTGACGTCTAAAGTATCACCGGATGGTAGGGAGACAGTCAATCGCTGCAATCTAAAAGTAGGTAATCTACCAATCTCCCGCATAAAGGTACGGGATTTAAAAGAGTGCGAGCTACCAGTATCAATCAATATATCAGCGGAAAATGCATAAATGGAAATCGTACTGCGGAAAACGGATCCGTCGGCTCGCTGCGCATCCTCTCTGGTAATCGCATGAACACGTCCAGTCTCTGGCGGAGGAGGAGGTGGTAACGCTGCCAGCGGAAGCCTGCCACTGAGGCGGTGCTGGATAATGTGCCAGAGAAGACTGAGAGGACGGTGACTGATACTGTGTAGATGGCTGGGACTGAGTCTGGTACTGGCCTAAAGGCTGAGGCTGCATCTGATACTGCCCCTACGTCGGATAATAAGGTCCTGGAACAGAACTCTGGGGTGCTATGGAAGCACTGGAGTACTCCTGTCCAAGCATGCCAAATGCTGCTGTTGTAGGTGAAGCTATCCCCTGCTGACGATGTAAAGATTGGGCTTTCTGCCCTCCTCGATATGCCCCTGACTGACTAGACTGTCCCCTCTGACCTGACCCTCCGGAAGCCGTGTGCTGAGCCTTCAGCTGACAATCTCGGCTCTGGTGCCCAGGCAATTTGCAATAAAAGCAAACTGGTTGTCCCAGAGAGCAAGCTGGGGTAAGGTGATCTCTGGACCCACATCGGAAACATTGAGTATCGTTGGAAGGTGGTTGCCGGTTCTGCTGAGAAAATCAGGAACGTCCTGAAGAAGACCGCCCTGACTTCTGAGGCCTACGAGATACCCCAGAAGTACTCTGACTTGACCGACTGCGACTACTCTGCTGCTGTCCTGTCGCCGGTGTCTGCTGGATCTGTCCGGATGCCTGACCCGTATGCTTCCTCTTCCTGTCCGGAAATGCTCTCTGCTGAGCTAACTCTATCATCAAAGTTCGATCCAGTGCATATGAGTAAGATACGATCCCTAAACCGACAAGCCTTACTTGCAGATAACCATCTAGTCCCTGTATAAACTGCATCATGCGAGATCTGTCCTCCGCCACTAACTCTGGACAAAACTTAGCCAACCAGTTGAATTCAGTATTATACTCTGTCACTGTGCGATTATTCTGACGCAGACTCATGAAATCCTGCCGGCGAGCCATCTGATATGATAGTGGGAAAAAACGGCTTTCAAAAGCCTCTCTGAACTTGGCCCAAGTAACGTTCCGCTCGCCGATGATGGAACGTTGAGTAATCCACCAGGCGTTAGCCTCATCCCATAAATGAAAAGCAGCCAGCTCTGCTTTCTCCCACTCGGAGCAAGCCATATAGAAGAAGGTCTTCTCCATAGTCTCTATCCATGACAGGGCCATACTCGGATCAAGGTCTCCTTGGAAGAGTGTGAATCGAGTCTTCATCGACTCTGCTAATACTAGAATCCTAGCTCGTGCTGAGACAAAATCAGTGAGCTGTGTCGGGACGGCTGCAGGAACTGGCGGAACCACTGGAACTGGTGCTACAAGTGGTACCACGAAATAAACTGGAGGAGGTACTCCCGGTGCTGCTGAATAAACTGGAGCATAAGCCGTCAGTGGTACTGTAGGGTGAACATAGGTGGCCGCAGCTGGAGGTACGGTAGGTAATGGTACTGGAGGTGGAGCAGCTGCTGCTACTGTAGGCACTGGGGGCACAGGTGCCACTGGTGTCGGGTACACTGTAGGTCCAGGTGGCGGTGGTACTGAATACGTCGTAGGCTGCTCTGGAGCAGATGTCGGGTACACCAATGGTACCCCTGGTGGTACCATAAATACGGTAGGGGTAGGTATGCTCAGCACAGTCGAGGTAGAAACCTCTATAGGAGCCATCGGGGTCTGAGAGCCCAACGCGCCCGCAATATGCTGAGTCTGTCCCTGACTGACAGACTCATCAACAGTAGGCATCTCTGGCATATCCAGAGATCCCGTGGTCCTCGTACGTGGTCGTCCAGCACCACGTCTCGCCGCAATATGCGTAGATCTCCTCATATCTGTTAAGTTATATTACAGATATTACTACCAATATAACAAATAGAGTGCCCTTTTGTTCCATTTCATGAAGGGAATCAATGAGGGACAGCAACCAAAGTTTCAAAATTTATTTGTTAAAAAATATAAATCAAATATAGAATTGGGAGAGAAACAATCCTGATTCTTTTTTGGTTGGATTGTGTCCATTGCATGTGAATAGTTCATGTTTATCCAAATTAACTGGAAGAAAATTTGGGTTGAACTGGATAAAGAATTTCATATTCCTTACTTCCTGTCTTCTATTTCTGCCAAAGAAAACATTGGCAAAGGACTGACGGATAATTACTTATTTTTCTTTGTGTTTCCTACACTCATGAGAGACACAACCTTGGGGCCTTAATTTTGCAAGGAAAGCTGATTACTGAGATATTTTTGTCCATTCTATTCTTTTTTTATTTCTAATAGATGGAAAAAACACACACGATCTTCTTCACCAGTTGAGTATAAATTAGGCAATATAAAACAACATAAATAATTATTGAGAAAGATTAATAGTGGAGGTTTCGAAATCATATACACAATATGTGGTAGAGCCACCACATAAAGCATATCCAGTATGGTTATAGCGCCTTCATTTACTGCCCATACCTTAACACCATTGTATAGATAATAATGCCAAATAGCATGTCAAAAAGTACGACTATATGAGTTTTTTTAATTACTATATAGTATATAAAATAAGTAAATCAAATCCATATATGCAAACAAATATAATGTCTAATCACTTAACAATTAAATTAATTATCCTAACCAATGTGGGCATAAATAATATATATAACACTAGATACATAATACATAACAATTAATGCTAATCAATTGGCAAATCCATAAAAGATATGTAGATGAATTCCTAAAAATACACATACCATTAGATTTTATTTTGCAATTTTATTGAATCAATCTGCAGTAATTTGGATATGTTGAAATGGGAGAAAAATTATTGAGATAATATTAATATGCTCAAATATGACATCCTAAATAAGTCAGCGTTGTAGCTAAACCATAATGGTTGGGTCTAACATAACTTGATAATAATCAATCATTTGGACTTTGACAAGCTTTGTTGCATAATCCTTATGTCGCCATAAGTAGATACAGTATAGGTCATCCCCTCACTAGATAAGATTATGACTCTATACATAGACTTTTATAATATTTGTAACAGTAAACATATTGTTTAGGTGCATTCATGCCCAGATACATCTATAGAAGGGTGTTTCTGACAATTAACATTACTACTTCTTCTGATATGATTATTGTATCCAAATCTCTGATGATTTTTCTTGTAATATTTTGTTGCCCAGGTTACACACAGTTTCCTCTTCCAACAGATATATTTGATACATGGCGCAAATGTGCTTTTGGTTAAGTTACTTTTAAGTTCCAAGCCTTTTTTTATAAGTAAAAAAATATATATCAAAGCAAGACCAAGGTACAATACCCAAAAACTAGTAGCGGTTCATCTTTGACATAATGTTAGATAAAAAATACTCCCAAACTCCAACAATCATGAATTTGTGCATTTTTAAAAAATTTCTCACTCTTTGACTATCCCTCATCAAAGATGCAATTGTTCCTAAATCTCCATGCAAAGTGTATCAAAGCCGACATCACAAGGTGTCTGGCTTTAGTCAAGAAACGACCTCCTTTGAAGACATGCCTAAAGACTTAGAGCATCCACAGGCAACATTTGGGTTACACAAGATTATCGTAGCATCAAGGATGCCGGTGGGCTGCCATGGCAAAATTTGGGTTACGTGGCAAAATTTTGATGTTGCATTTAAATTTATCAATTTAATTTAATTTTAAGTAACATAGTGTGATTGCATCAATTTGGTATCAATGCCAATCTTATTTGCCTAGTTTTGCTCAATAAAGTCAAATAGTCTAAACCGTTCAACATGTCGTTTGGACAAATTATTGAAACTTAATATAGGTAATCTATTCTATGTAATTGTATTAATAATGTCAATGAGTGTGTACATTATAGACCCCTTGACATGCCACAAAACTTATTAAGATAAATTGAAATAATATTTTTTTTTTTTTTGTAGCTTTTAACATCAACATTGTACTGTTGCAGGTAGAACATAAAATCCGAAATTTGGCATATAGTTGTGTTCTATTCTTCTTCCTTATTTTTTTTATCTCCTTCATCGCACCCCTCCAATTCTCCATTAGTGTTGTAGGTTGAAACATCAACACAATACTGAAATATTATGGTTCTAGCGA
This sequence comes from Zingiber officinale, assembly GCF_018446385.1. Taxonomy (NCBI): domain Eukaryota; kingdom Viridiplantae; phylum Streptophyta; class Magnoliopsida; order Zingiberales; family Zingiberaceae; genus Zingiber; species Zingiber officinale. Next base: position 97,609,209 of record NC_055990.1, read on the forward strand.
AAGTCTGAAACTCTCGACACAACTATTGATTAGATTGACTTGAAGTAGTCCTTGGGCATCATATAGTATAGCCAAGATGGAGGATATATACGATTAAAAAATTTGTGTTTTGGTTGCCAAATATTGTCTAGATCTTCATTTACATAATTGTACTCTCTCTTAAATTGCAATTGCATAGTAATATGAGGTAAATGAATACTTCTATTTACTTCATCTGTTTAGCTTTGCTTGAAGTTTTTAGATTCATTAAAACTGACAAAAGTTTATTTTAATAAGTCAAAATTGAATTCTTGATTTGAATGAAACTGTACCTTTTCTTCTTATATGCATTTGCATCATTATTCCTACCCAGTTTTGTTGCCTATTCTAATATTTTTTTTTTAATTTTATTTACTCACATTTTATCAGATTCTTTTTTTTTCTAAATCATTAGTTTCAATGATAAAATAAGTGATGCAGTTTTACGTGGATCACCATTTGATCATCCACTTCAGCAAGGGTTTGTTATTGGTTTATCATTGGAAGTAACTCTTGCTTAACTTTGCATTTCCTTCTCAATTTATTATTTTTACATTGTTGTTTTATAGCTATAACTATAACTATGCCAGTTCTAGTGCTAGTGTTGGTGGTCATGCTAGCCAAGTTAGTCCATTCAAATTGGTTAACTTACGCTACAACTGATGCTAGGTGCTTCAAAACTGATTTTGATACATGAACATTCCTTAGTAGGATTGTCCTCAATTTGAAATACTAGTCCATTGGACATCAAGCTCACAAACTTGCTAACTTTGGTATCGTTAACAAAGGAAGTTTAACAAAGTAGCCACCTAGTGAGGCTCTTGAATTTTCTTCTAGTCAACATGAAATGGGTTAATCCCCTCATTTGTCTTAGTTAGCATGAACTAACTAATTGAAATTTCACTTCATTAGGAAAGAAAAAGGGCAGCCTAATGCACGAAGCTCCCGCCAATGTGAGGTATTGGCGGTCTCAGGGAAGGATGTATTGTACGTAGTCTTATCTTGCGTTGCTAGAGGCTGTTTTAGCGACTCGAACCCATGACCTCTTGGTCATATTGCAATAAATTCATTAGGAAATAGTTCAGTAAAATAACATTTTAATCACCTATTCTCCTTGCATAGTATAATCCCTAAATCTGCAATAGTTTGTTTGAATTTATTGAGAAAAATACTATTTCAATGAATTGGAACCTCAAAAACCCAATTAGCATTGACTACCATGACAGTATTGACTTTAATCAACTTGAAGAACCCATTTGGACTTATTACCTATTCTTAGCTAGATATCAAAGATATGTTAGTTGGAGAAACAATATATTTTTGAGTTTTCACTTTACCTTAATTAGTAAATACTAAATACTACTATTGTTTTGTACCTTTGAACTTTGGTACAAAGTAACGAATGTATCAGTAGGTGTTGTTTGAGAAGTTCAATTGAAGAGTAATATCACAAGGTTAATCCATGAAAAAATGTTAATTATAAACTATATGGATAGTTTCTATCTTGAAACCTCCATTTATTTTTTGCCTTAAGCATATACATGTTGTACAAATATGATATTATTGTTTTTCCTTTTAAGCCTAATGGATGTGACCATGGTGACAAATCTATCTCGGATGATATGCTGTCATCTTCTACAGATCACATAGTTTCCTTCTTTATTTATTGATATCGTATGTGTTTGAAATCTCACTTTTAGTAGGCTTCCTTGTTCCTTCCAACCTTTCATTGCTTGAGGTTGATATTTGGGTAGGACTAACTTGGGAACTATGCAATGCAATAAATAATAGGATGAGAAGGATAATGCCAAACTTGAAGGGTAGCCTAGATGCTGACATCCTTGTATTTCTATGTGAAGGGACTCCTTGTTTTCTTCTAAGGTTTTTTTATGGTTCATGTTTTGTTCCAAGGTTGCATCCTTTAAAGAGTTGTCACTGGTTCTGATATCCTATTTCTTAAGAAATGACAAAGGTTTATCAAGGTACACAGTAGACCCACCATGGCCTATAACAACAAACTATTATTTATATAACAATTAACCTCATAGATCCTGTTGTAACGCCTGAAAATTCTAAAAGTTATTTTAGAAATATTCTATGATTTTTCTGGAATTTTAGAATATTTTTATGGAAATTTTGAAGTAGCGGAAGTAGCAAAAATAAATAAGGACGTAAAATAGCCTAAGCGGGAATTGAACTCGAGACCTAGCGAACTCTACGACTTATAGATGACTCTAGTAACCAAGAGGCCCCAGCAAGGGTGTGCTGAAAGAAAAGGGAAACAATTATACTTAAAGTTTAGTTGGGGTGTATTAAGCACTTAATATAAATAGGGAAATTAAGGGGAGAGTTGTTATTTTTTTTGATTGGCAATTCTCTTCTCCCTCAAACCCTCACCGCCGAACCCCCCTCTCCCTCACCTCTCGGCGCTCGAGGCCAAGGAGACCTAGGGTTTCATCCCTAGGAGCGTAGGAGCACCTCCCGACGACAATTCCGGCACGAGGACGCTCCCCTTCGCGAGAAGAAAGTATAGACGTAAGAAGATCGTCGAGAAGGTCTTCTTCTCCGGAAAACTAGCGATCAGATTCGTAAGAAAACTAGCGCAGGAAGTAAGTAACCCCTCACTTGTAGTATAAGTAGCAAATCGTATGTTTTTTTTATGCCCTTAGTTCGCATTTATGTCGTCAGTTTAGCTATATGCAAAATTAGAGCACACCAAGTGCTCGATAAAATGCCTAGTATAGTTAAATGTTACAATAGGCATTTTAATAGCTCAGTTAAATGCCCTAGATGCATTTTAATTAGCAAATATAGCCTTGTTTCAGTGATATGGGACTCCGGTCCAATGGGTGGGCTCCCACAGTCGCCTCTAGGTTCAGATAACCTAGCTCTAGGTTCAGATAACCTAATAAAAAGCAAGATAGGATAAATCAGTTATAAACAGTATTTTACTTTATCAGTGGCACTGTACTGGACCTCAGTTGTCCTTGGGTTGGACTCTCATAGTCGTCCCTAGGTTTAGATAACCTAATAACCCTACTAGATTCAGGACTTGCTACCTCGCGTCTAGTTAGGGATGCGCGCACAGCAAGTACAGTTGCCGGGCCCATCAGCAGTATGTTTAGTATTTTTATGTATTTACGAAAATAGTTTTCAAACTTCACAAAACAGATAAGTGGATTCAGCTTAGCTTCAGTTCAGTTTTCTATTTACATAGCAGATAGCTTTATGTTTAGTTCTTGATTGCCATGATTTACATGCTCATGTACCATGTTTTAGCATTTCTAGTATAATTATCAGCTTGCATATTAGCATAGCATATTTTAAAAAGTATGATTTCTGCAAATGCATGTTTTGTGAGGTAGATGGTTTCTTACTAAGCTCTCAAACTTATAGTTGCATTTTCCTTATACTGCAGATAAAGGTAAAGGAAAGATGGATTAGCGGAGGCTGGAGGACAATGCGATGTGATGTGTGTGTGAAGGAACTTGGAATAAAGACACTTGGGGAGTAGCCCATTTAAAGACTTTGTATTTCTGTTTTTAGATACTTTCTTCACTCTTAGAATGTTAAGTATCACGAATTGTGATTCTATGAATTATGTTATGCGTAGACTGTTAGTTGTCTTGCTAATAGATAGTAAAATACGTATAAAGTCATGTCTAGTAGTATTGTTTCATAGTTTAGTGATTTCTGAAGGTTCTGAATGAGTTCGGGTGGGTTTCTGCTGAAATCAGAACCCCAATCGATCAGCCGATCGATTGAGGAATCCTCAATCGATCAACCGGTCGATTGGGAGAAACTCCCCGTGCACAGAATGCTATTGAATCGATCAGCTGATCGATTGAGGAATCCTCAATCGATCAGCCGATCAATTAGCCGATCGATTGAAACGCGATCTGTCGCGTACTGAGAGATGATGAGTCGATCAGCTGATCGATCGGCCATGGATCGATCAGCCGATCGATCGGCCATGGATCGATCAACCGATCGATCGGCCATGGATCGATCAGCCGATCGATCGGAAATTTAATTTCTGCGAACAGAGAGCCTCTGAATCGATCATCAGATCGATTGGCCAGGCTGGATCGATCAGCCAATCGATCCAGACTTGTTCCCGTGCACAGTAGCGAGTTGAGTCGATCAGTGGATCGATCAGACAACTCCAATCGATCAGCCGATCGATTGGAATGTCTGACTTCAGCCAGAAGTGCCGAACTTCAGTTTTTGACCAAATAGAAAGTTAAGCGTCCTTCTTTAGCATATGTATAATTTCATAAATGAATCCCGAATATAAGATTCAGATTTTATGGCACATGGCATAGAGTTTTAAATTAGTTCAGTTTTTTTCCACACAAGAATAGTTAGCATAATGTAACCCCCGGCCTTACAGCTTAGTCAGTAGAAGGCGGGTCGTTACACCTGTAACTTATACTATAGCAACAACCTTTTCTCAATTAGGTTGTAAGTAATTCTAAAAAAAAACTACTAGATTTTTGAAGTAGCCTAGTGCAGGACTTTGTTTTACCAAGTAACTACTGAAAATAATATTGCAAGGAGGTTTACCTTAACTTTAAATGCTAAGGATAGAAAACAAGTCTCAGATTTCAAGATAAATCTAAGGCTCTATAAATAATTTGATGAAATTAACTTTTGCTCTGACTATTATGTTTATAATACTCATGACTTGTAATTACTAAGTTATTTTTATATTTTTGTGAGTATTTGATCCAACTAATGATGTTGCTTTATTTTTGAAGGTTGGATTAGCTGCTATCCTAAAGGGCTTTGTCCTAACATGTCAAGATGGAACAACATAGCTCTCTATGTCCTTGCACTAAGTATAGTAACATGATATGTTAACTTTATGTTCTATAATGTGCAAAATTCCTGATTAAATAGTTTTTTTATAAATGTTATCAGTTTCAAGCATAGTTTTAAGCATGGCCAGTATCAATGTTTGTACAGAGTAGTATGGCTGTAAGTATAATGCACTTGCTGAGCATTATGTCTTATGTCCAAGTTTGATTGATTCGGTACATGACTAGAGTATTCCAATTGAAGCAATTAATTAAATGTTGTTTGGGGTTTTATTTTTATTTTTGTCTTTTATGTTGTATTGTTTTCTTAGGACATGCTTTCTTCTTTTTGTCTTGTGTCTTACTCTCTCTAATTTTTGTGTATCTCCCTCCTCTTCCATCTTTTATTCCTTTGGTGTTGAATTGGCATAACTACCAATTTAGTGTCAGTACATACTGTATCAACCTAACACCAACCTTTATCTAGCATGAAATGATACTTTGAACATATGCTTTGATCTTGAAAATTTAAACTGCCTTCTTTGGTGCAACAGTGCTCCAGATTTACAATGACAACATGTACATTTCGCATGAACTAATATCATCTCATTATATGGTTGATACAAAAGGATACATGGTTCTATACAATGTACCATGGTCTCCTATACATGGTTCCACATATTACGTTTATAACATTTTCTTTCCTGATATTTCTGGTCTCACATTGATCATATATGTACTATCCATCTGCAAAGAATCTTGTAATGTGAAAATAGTTTCAATAATGTTTTTCTGCCCCAAGTGAAGATTGCCACAAAATTTTGACTAAATGCCCACCAACCTTTATTGCAACACTCCAGTTTGCATCTAATACCACTTAAATATTGTAGTTTTCTGATGCTTGAGGATAATGGATTCATCATGGTCTAAGGTAGAAACTACTCGGGTTCTTCAGGAAGGGGAAAGAAAAACTATTTTTGTGAGAAGGAAGTGTTGATCGAATGATACTTTGAGAGGGGAGGGAGATGATTGTTGGAAGATGGTGGTAAAGGGCAGGGATGCGCCTTTCATAGAGAAGGGTCGGGAGGGGCTGTTGTGATTAGATAAGGGGCAGTGTTGGGTGGTGGTGGGTGGCAACTTGGTGATAGTGGCGGCTTCAATTTGGTGAGGAAGGGCAGTAGTAGCCATTGTGGGCAGCGCCCACATTGTGGCTCACGGAAGGGAAGGCGGCGGCAACCGTCCCATGCCTCCTTTTTATTTATATGTTATATGTATTATAATAGTCTGGATTATGGTTGATCACTGAAAATACCATAGTAATACAGCAGCTGATACAGTAGATTTGCTCTAGGTTTAAAGTTCTGGTGCTGAGATCCATTTCATTCTTTGCTCAAAATGGTTTGGTACTTGTGCCCATATGGTTAGCTGACAACATGGTCCCCTGATGCCATAATCAATTGAATTTTTTTTATCATGCACCCAAATAGTCAATTTCCTTCTCCACATGAACATGAGAAAGATTTATTTCTAACCAAATGCAGTGTATTGGTTCTTAGGAAATGTTACAGAATTATTTTAGGATCTTCATATGAACAACAAGAATAACAGCTGAGAATTGTATTTCTAATTTTCATTTATATTGTAGTTTCCAAATTGCTCTTAATGTTATTCTGAAAACCCATATGAAGAAAAGCAAGTTCACTTTAGGATGCTATCATGAGCATAATCATGCTTCTAAAACTTCTAGATCTAATACTCAAGCTGTATGGACAAGTATTCTTTAGCACTTACATGAATTTTTGGAAAAAGTCATGTATGAAATTATGTTAGACTTTTTGTGGATAACTATGGTTGTCTTCTAATGAAGACTTTATTTAGTCATTAAAATTTTCTAGATATTCTTACTCTAACATACGCGAGTCTATTAATTTTTTATTTATTTCTTCTGTAATAATGCTCTTCTTTGCTTATGATCTAATGGGGATGGAATTGTTTTTCTTCATTCTATACTAAATCCTTCAAAGTTTTGTATGTCACGCCCCAGAGGAGTCCCTGTCCGAGAAAATTTCGGCAGTATCTCCCCTGTACGGTGGACAATCTGAAATTTTCTACAAGCACTAAATACCTCAGCCACATGCGGCTGGAATAATAACAACAAAATAAACCATCACCACGCAGTTTATATAAGTAAACAGAAAGATAATACCCTGACTCGGAATCAACCCTACTCCACTACACTCGTAAAGCTCAAATCCGATGAACTCACCTCTTCTGCCGTCCAGGCAGGCATGTAGTAGAATAAATCCAAATCTAAATCCATCGACATAATAAAATCCATACAATGTCCATAAGTAGAATAATTCAAAACATAACAAGTTCAAAACAGTCTAGAACAGAAAAGAAACCAAAAGAAAACCAATCATATCCTCGAGGTCTGCAGGGACTAGCAACTGGAACTCTCTCCTGACAGCATCAACCTGAAAATATCAACAATGGAGGCGGGGTGAGTCCAACACTCAGCAGGTACAATTGATATACAAAGTAGGGAAACAACACCTAGCACTAATCATGCGTACAGTCTCCTGATAAGAAAGATAAAAATGCATCTGAAGTAAACAGGAAAATACTGTACTAACCAGGTCCTGAGTATAAGGTCAAACAGTCCGAGGGATAAGGAAATCCTGTATGCATGTCAAACATAGGTATCCAAACAATATGCAGCATATAAATGCAGCAAACACAAACACAAGCAATAAATGCATCATGCATATGATGCCAATGATGCGTCCTGGTCACCCCTGACGCCAGTCGATCATCTCACAGAATAGTGAGGCCGAGTGGGTAGGGCTATGACAACCGTGCACTCTGTCGTCACTACTCCTGATAAGTGACCGAGTGGACGGGATGCTGTCGGAGTACACCTATCCTCCTACCCCAAATCATAAATGGGGGAGCGCAATGCTCTCAACTCCCGGTACACGATGACGGGGAGGAATCCCTGCCGGATAACACGTTGTGTCTCACTACCCATGAGCGGACCAACGGTGCCTAACAGAGTCCCTGCTGTAACACACTCTGCCTGAATCGACCACTAACCCATGAGTGGTGGTGTGTGCAGATCCATGTAACTGGCGATGTGCTCAACAATAATCGAGCGGACTATCGCACAACATGCAATCATGCAAATGGTGCATGACAATAACCATAAAAACATCCTGACCTAATCCATATATATAGAAAAGTACACCCTAGGTCAACGAATCATATCGAATCAAAGGTACTCAGAAGGTATAAAAACCTAGGTCCTGAACATGGTGAAGCATGGTATATCACTACCCCCTATAAGCATGTATAAACCAATAAAGTATACATGGGATGCAAATCAAGCAATCAATCAATCATGTATCAAATAATGGGTAGTGACTAACCGAAACAAATAAAGGACATAATTAATGCAACTTGTTAAATTCACTACTATGTATATCAAATGATATAAGTCAAAAGTACCCGCCTCCAATCGAAAAGGTCCAATCTGATCCAAATATAACGTCGTGATACTCGTCTCGCGTCAAAGTCCTGTATCACCAACATAAATATATTTTATTTAGCTAAAATTCACATAAATAGCTAAATAAAACCTCTAACTCTAGATTAGGATAAACCCTAATCATACCATTAAATAAATTCCAATAGGTATATTTTTATTTAGCTAAAATTCAATTGAATTGCTAAATAAAACCCTTGAAACTATTTAGGGCAAAACCCTAAATCATAATCAACCTAACCTCATCAATCAAACTAAAACCTAAATCAATAATTATTGCTAACACAACTAGCAATAATCTACCACAAAGATCAAAACCATAAACCTTACCTCTAACTCTCCTTCAGTCGTATGTGATGGCAACGGACCCGATTCACAACGGAAAGACCGGAATCCAGCAACTTCAGACCGTTCACTGCCAATTCGAAAACAAATTCCAAATCCAACTAAATAGAAAACCTTATAGTAGTATACCTCAATCCATATCACTGTTGACATTAACAAAAATCCTTACCCAAATTTTCCGATGCCTCAACACTGCTCAAATCCTGTAGAACTTACTGCCAAGATCCGGAGAAGCTTATCCCACCTTTGTATCAGCAGTCCCTTCCCAACCAAACCACTGATGATGCTGGTTTAAGTGCTGCCGGCAAGAAACACCACCGGAACCAATCTTCCCTGCTGGAGTCTTCCTCCCGTATGGTCTAGAGGAACACCAAAGTCCACTTCCCGATGACCCTCAACCATGGTTGGTTGCTGCCGGAAGAAGACTCCACCACCAGTTTACCTCAACAATCCTCACGGTACGCTGCTTACCTCCAAGATCCGGCTAGGGCACGGGGCAAGGAAAGAGGATCGGCTCGGGCAGAGGAGGGAAGGTCGTCTGCCGGCGCTAGGGCAGAGCACCTGGGGGTGTCGGCACCATCGGGTATGATTCCGCAGTGGACGGCAACGACACAGCCTCGGCAGAGAGGAAGAAATCGCCGTCGCTCGGCGAGGAAGAAAAGAAGGGGGTCTCGGTGGCCGGCGGCTCGGGCACAGGGAAAAAGAAGTCGGTGCCGGCGCGCAGAGGAGAAGAGACGGAAGGGAGGCTCTCGTCGCCGGCGGCCTGGTTTCGGGCGGAGGAGAAGAGGGCGGTTAGGGCAAGCCGTCGGGCGCAAGAGAAGAGGGCGCGCGGGGAGGGTGGTTTCGGCGAGGAATAAAAACAAAAGAAATAGCAAAAGAAAAATAGAAAACGGAATTTAAGCAAATAATATTTCCTCGCTTAAATGGGGTAACCTAAACAGACTTTTCCGGGCCCCATTTTATCCCCGTTAACTTGTACGTACGAGCTCTGAAAAATTCCCGAAAAATTTTCAAAAATTTCAGAAAATTTCCTTATTAATATTCGCCTATTTTCGGTATTTTACATTCTCCCCTACTAATAAAAATTTAGTCCCCAAATTTCAGTATCTACCATCAGCAAGTACTAATAACCGGTAACGAGTATAAATGCTGAACGGTGAATTAAATCACATACCTCATGAAAAAAAAAATGGGGATATCGAGCTCGGATCATATCCTCGAGCTCCCAAGTAGCCTCCTCGTCCGAATGATGCTGTCATCCGACTTTAACCAGCCGAATAGTCTTGTTCCGCAACTGACGCTCTTTCCGGTCTAGAATCCATACCGGAACCTCCTCATAGGTGACGTCAGGCTGAAAGGAGAACTGAGATTATCTATCAACACATGTATCAGATCGGGTACGTATCTCCTCAGCGTAGATACGTGGAATACGGCGTGAACGCCTGCCAAGGACGGCAATGGTGCCAACCGATAAGCTACTGCTCCAATCCTTTCTGAAATCTGAAAAGGTCCAATGTATCGCGGAGCTAGCTTACCTCTGAAGCCAATCTCTTCATCCCTTTCGTGGGTGAGACTCGCAGAAATACCTGGTCGCAAATGGAGAACTCTAAGGGTCTCCGACTCCGGTCAGCATAACACTTCTGGCAGTCTTATGCCTCTGACATCCTCTGCTGATAATATGGACCACTTTGCCTCACGTTGAGCTCCATGAGGTCTCAACAACTGGGTCTCTCGGATTCTCTTCTTGATCGACGACTGAGCAACCATCGTAACAAGAATACCCTGCTCTGTCTGTCCCTGCTCCTCAATGTCTAACTCAGAAAAATCCTGAATCAAATCTGTGACCACAACTCGGTGACAAGCTAAAGTCCCTCTGGACCTCTAGCTAAGTGCATCGGCAACCACATTAGCTTTTCCCAGGTGATAGCTAATGGTACAATCATAATCCTTCAGGAACTCCATCTATCTCCTCGGTTGAAGATTAAGTTCCTTCTGAGTGAACAGATATTTGAGACTCCGATGGTCAGTGAGAATCTCAATGTAATACCATACAGGTACTGCCGCCAAATCTTCAGGGCAAAAATAATAGCGGCCAACTCCAGATCATGAACTGAGTATTTTCTTCTCAGGCTCCCTCAACTATCGAGAAGCATATAAGAATACTCTACCGTGCTGCATCAGAACAACACTCATACCCTGTAGAGACGCGTCGATGTAGAGGACAAATTCGTCCTCTCCAGAAGGTAAAAATCAAAACTGGAGCCGACACTAATCTCCGCTTCAGCTCCTAGAAGCTGGTCTTGAAATCCTCAGTCTAAATAAACTTCACGCCTTTCATGGTCAGGCGTGTAAGTGGCATAGCAATCCGTGAGAAACCCTCAACGTATCTCCGGAAATATCGAGCCAAACAAAGAAAGTTATGAGCCTCTTCTATAGACTCCATCTACTTCCAACGGTAACAACCTCGATCTCCTGTGGAACCACGGTATACTCCTACTGGTGACCGTGTGTCTCAAACATCTCACAGAAGACAATCAAAATACGCACTACTGATCTTCACATCTAGACGTTTCCATCGAAAACATCTCTAGAACTATGCAAAGATGATGTGCGTGATTCACCGTGGATCCAAAATAAATCACAACATCGTCAACAAAGACAATGGAAACCGATCCAAACATCCTGGGAATACCAAAATCATCCAGTCTCTGAAAACATCTAAGGCTTCCTAAACCCAAATGGTAAAATCATGACACATAATGTTCATATCACAGACATTTCTAACCATAAGATCTCTGACAATAAGTCTGAAATATGATCACCATCGATAAAAATCACCTAAGCATAGATCCTCCAGTGTGAGAGCAACGCTCCATCACAGAAAATACCACATATGGGGGAGCAACGCTCTACCACAAGAAATCCTCAATATGTAGGAGTAACACTCCACTACAAATAATCCATAACATGTATCTGCAATAGATATGGGAGCAATGCTCCGCTACAAGCAATCCGAAATATGTATATGTGGGAGCTCCGCTCCACCACAAACGATCCATAAGTGTCCAAGGCACCTAACTATCCAACTAAAGGCTGCACGAGATCACTCGACCACATATCACTGTGGGCAGCCAAAGGTATAAACAACCTAGTAAACAAATCAAATCCATAGTCAACTCTATCATCATCCTAGTGGGTTGGTCACCCACTAATAGGAGAATTAGTTGACAGGGTTATACAACCAATAACATAATGTAGACACTCAGCATTCTACATTCAACATAGGTAGAATCATCATGATGCTACCCACCATACACCTGGCATACATGCACACACAACATATGTATGATCGACATAATTCTCTAATTAGTACACACCAAACATACTCACAACATAGGCATAAATCATCGTGCTACCTCCAACAATATCTACCGAACCCGTGTGCATATATCAACATAGGTATAATCGACAATACACCTCAAACAACCTCACATGGCATATATACACCTATGCCAAGAGTATAACCAACATATACTTCCAATAAAGCATACTAAACCCAGGTGCACTCACATATCAAACATAATCAAAAAGATACCTCAGATACCACACCAAACACATATGTACATATCACAACTCAGATTAAATCGACAAAATGTCTCCATCAAAACACCACCGATGTACTTATACTACATCTCGGATTTAATCAACAAGATATCTTTAATAATACCTTCAGATACATACACCCAACTACATATCTATGATCCACAAGGAACCTTCAAACCATATCAGAACATGGATACATATACTACTTGCAAATGGACAGTCTACCACAGGACTCCTACAACCCAAAACAATCATATACATGCAAAATCAACATACCAATTCAATCAAAGAGACCAACCTTATGCTACCAACACTCATGGGTTACCGGTATATCTAAACAAAATTCATGCATATGTATCAAGCATGAATACATCAATCAAAGGCAACCCAAAATAAAGCAGCCTAATCATCCAGTAACAACCCTGCTCTAGGTTCAAAGGAACTGGTATCAGACAAGAAAAATATACACACCGTGGTATAACATTGCCAGTCAATGTCATACACTACCAAGACTATATCCAATGGGAAAAATTTTATCATCATAAATCCAAATGTACTCTCCCAGTTTACACTAGTAACGATTGTATCCCATAAGTGTTAAGCAATTAGCTCTACACTTCCTTACACCAGCGGGGTCACATATCCCAACGCACCCTCTAAGTTATCCCACCAGATATATACAGCCCACGGTCGAAGTCTTCATGGAATAGGATACATCGATCCTTTATAAACTATCCAAGCTGAAAAAAAATGATTTCTGACTAAATCAGTCCTTCCCACGTCAGTACAAAACATGTACTCAAAGGTGCTCTAGATACATAACTAAGCACAAATAAGCTAAAAGTTCGAACCTCTAAAAATAGATCATGGCAATCCTTTACTGATCAACCAACAAAACTAAATCATTCATCTACTAACTAATCAAGAATACCTTAATCCTCCACAAGCAACTAAAGTATATCCAACCACATAATATCATATGTATAAATGTGTACGACCCAAAAGAAAAAGTCAGAATTTAGGAACATCAAGACACTCTCATCTTCATCCTCAAAAACATCAGCCCACACTATATCAGATGAATAAATCTCTACTCCCCATGAGGGCAAGTTAGCATTCAAAACATCAATCATTATTTATCCACATAGTCCCATATCAGAGGAAACATATATCAATTTTTTTTCATCCTGTTAACTATCCATAACCAACCAGATTTATTAAAATCTCATAGGCACATTCAACCGTAAACTCTCCAGCACCCAATTTATAATCTGATCACCAACCATAATCATCAAACCTGTGAATATCATAAATGACACTCACTATGTCACCATCAATGACAACCCAAATATAAATCATCAAAATAGTTATCCACTAATAGATCATCAAAACAAATATCTAGTAATTGATCATCAAACAACCACATAACATTTACTCTCATAAATCATTAGAAATCAACATATCATAACATCTGATCTCACAATATCCCTCAACCTCAAACCATTCTCAACAATGATCAAACATGGTAACCCCCAATGATCAATTTCCATCGTACCTGGTACCCTAATATCCAAAAGATATGAGTATAAAACTTTCCTGACTAAGTCAACAGGAATATGTAGGTATCATCCACTACCCAGCTAACAATAGCATAGGCTAGTATGTGCCTCCATCTCCTACGAGTAGTAACAGAAGCTAACACTACTGATGGTATGATAAGAAAAATCACCAGAGATTATAATCCTTTATCTCTATTAAGGTCAACCATCCTCAATGGCTAACCCATCACAAGTAATATGTGCTACAGCAACTAGACAGGTACTAAATAAAGAATGCTAATACTTGTCATAAACTATAAAATTAAACATCATACCTATATGCCGTCCAGAGATGTTCCGTCACTGTCCAGTCCCTAACTTGACCTCAAAATTTCCGATCATAAAAATCACCGGAAATTCAAATAAATCCGAAATGGAAGTCCAAAATATATACATAATGGAAAATCCGTGCAATCCAAATAACTACCCAGTTTACCTCACAAACTTGGGCTAATCCAAAAAAAATCCAGAATACTAAAAGCAGGTATCATAACCCACTCTGATACCAATAAATTGGTATCAGCCAAATCTCGAAAATCCGTAACACGAAAATCAAACAAATATCGTCAAACTTTGGCGCTCTGATACCATATCAATTGGTATCAGGTTATACCAACTATCCAAAATACAAAGACAACAATCGTAAAACTGCCCTCTGATACCACATAAATTGGTATCAGAATAAATCTCGAAAATCTAAAACACATAGCAAGTATCGTATACCTGCTCTGATACCACTAAATTATCACGCCCCAGAGGAGTCCCTGTCCGAGAAAATTTCGGCAGCATCTCCCCTGTACGATGGACAATCTGAAACTTTTCTACAAGCACTAAATACCTCAGCCACATGCGGCTGGAATAATAACAACAAAATAAACCATCAACACGCAGTTTATATAAGTAAACAGAAAGATAATACCCTGACTCGGAATCAACCCTACTCCACTACACTCGTAAAGCTCAAATCCGATGAACTCACCTCTTCTGCCGTCCAGGCAGGCATGTAGTAGAATAAATCAAAATCTAAATCCATCGACATAATAAAATCCATACAATGTCCATAAGTAGAATAATTCAAAACATAACAAGTTCAAAATAGTCTAGAACAGAAAAGAAACCAAAAGAAAACCAATCATATCCTCGAGGTCTGCAGGGACTAGCAACTAGAACTCTCTCCTGACAGCATCAACCTGAAAATATCAACAATGGAGGCGGGGTGAGTCCAACACTCAGCAGGTACAATTGATATACAAAGTAGGGAAACAACACCTAGCACTAATCATGCGTACAGTCTCCTGATAAGAAAGATAAAAATGCATCTGAAGTAAACAGGAGAATGTATAAGGACAAATAGTCCGAAAGGGATAGAAACCTGGATGCATGTCAAACATAGGTATCCAAAAATATGCAGCATATAAATGCAGAAACACAAACAAGCAATAAATGCATCATGCATATGATGCCAATGATGCGCCCCTGGTCACCCCGACGCGGTCGATCATTTCACGAATAGTGAGGCCGAGGGTAGGGTGTGACAACCGTGCACTCTGTCGTCACTACTCCTGATGAGTGACCGAGGGATGTTGTCGAGTACACCTATCCTCCTACCCCAAATCATAAATGGGGAGCGAATGCTCTCAACTCCGGACACGATGGACGGGAGGAATCACGGATAACACGTTGTGTCTCACTACCCATGAGCGGACTAACGGTGCCTAACAGAGTCCCTGCTGCAACACACTCTGTCTGAATCGACCACTAACCCATGAGTGGTGGTGTGTGCAGATCCATGTAACTGGCGATGTGCTCAACAATAATGGAGCGGACTATCGCACAGCATGCAATCATGCAAATGGTGCATGGCAATAACCATAAAAACATCCTGACCTAATCCATATATATAGAAAAGTGCACCCTAGGTCAACGAATCATATCGAATCAAAGGTACTCAGAAGGTATAAAAACCTAGGTCCTGAACATGGTGAAGCATGGTATATCACTACCCCCTATAAGCATGTATAAACCAATAAAGTATACATGGGATGCAAATCAAGCAATCAATCAATCATGTATCAAATAATGGGTAGTGACTAACCGAAACAAATAAAGGACATAATTAATGCAACTTGTTAAATTCACTACTATGTATATCAAATGACATAAGTCAAAAGTACCCGCCTCTAATCGAAAAGGTCCAATCTGATCCAAATACAACGTCGAGATACTCGTCTCGCGTCAAAGTCCTGTATCACCAACATAAATATATTTTATTTAGCTAAAATTCACATAAATAGCTAAATAAAACCTCTAACTCTAGATTAGGATAAACCCTAATCATACCATTAAATAAATTCCAATAGGTATATTTTTATTTAGCTAAAATTCAATTGAATTGCTAAATAAAACCCTTGAAACTATTTAGGGCAAAACCCTAAATCATAATCAACCTAACCTCATCAATCAAACTAAAACCTAAATCAATAATTATTGCTAACACAACTAGCAATAATCTACCACAAAGATCAAAACCATAAACCTTACCTCTAACTCTCCTTCAGTCGTCTGTGATGGCAACGGACCCGATTCACAACGGAAAGACCGGAATCCAGCAACTTCAGACCGTTCACTGCCAATTGGAAAACAAATTCCAAATCCAACTAAATAGAAAATCTTATAGTAGTATACCTCAATCCATATCACTGTTGACATTAACAAAAATCCTTACCCAAATTTTCCGATGCCTCAACACTGCTCAAATCCTGTAGAACTTACTGCCAAGATCCGGAGAAGCTTATCCCACCTTTGTATCAGCAGTCCCTTCCCAACCAAACCACTGATGATGCTGGTTTAAGTGCTGCCGGCAAGAAACACCACCGGAACCAATCTTCCCTGCTGGAGTCTTCCTCCCGTATGGTCTAGAGGAACACCAAAGTCCACTTCCCGATGACCCTCAACCATGGTTGGTTGCTGCCGGAAGAAGACTCCACCACCAGTTTACCTCAACAATCCTCACGGTACGCTGCTTACCTCCAAGATCCGGCTAGGGCACGGGGCAAGGAAAGAGGATCGGCTCGGGCAGAGGAGGGAAGGTCGTCTGCCGGCGCTAGGACAGAGCACCTGGGGGTGTCGGCACCATCGGGTATGATTCCGCAGTGGACGGCAGCGACACAACCTCGGCAGAGAGGAAGAAATCGCCGTCGCTCGGCGAGGAAGAAAAGAAGGGGGTCTCAGTGGCTGGCGGCTCGGGCACAGGGAAAAAGAAGTTGGTGCCGGCGCGCAGAGGAGAAGAGACGGAAGGGAGGCTCTCGTCGCCGGCGGCCTGGTTTCGGGCGGAGGAGAAGAGGGCGGTTAGGGCAAGCCGTCGGGCGCAAGAGAAGAGGGCGCGCGGGGAGGGTGGTTTCGGCGAGGAATAAAAACAAAAGAAATAGCAAAAGAAAAATAGAAAACGGAATTTAAGCAAATAATATTTCCTCGCTTAAATGGGGTAACCTAAACAGACTTTCCGGGCCCCATTTTATCCTCGTTAACTTGTCCGTACGAGCTCTGAAAAATTCCCGAAAAATTTCTAAAAAATTTCAGAAAATTTCCTTATTAATATTCGCCTATTTTCGGTATTTTACATTGTATGTATGATGCTTACTGATTATCTAAATTTAAATTTAACATTCAACATCTCAAATATAATCTAATAGTAAGTTTCTATAATAATCAAATATTAATATAAATATGTTTTAATTAATTCCTCAGTATAAGTTACCAAGACATGTCTCCTTTATTCTTTGAAGATGTAACTAAGACTACTTCCATCAAGAAAGCTCTTCTAGTTACACTAGCTTCTGTTCATTATGCAGGAGGAATATTAATGCTTCTGGGCTTTGGTGACATTGATCCCAGACAATTTTACTAGAATCGATCTCTCTAACATATACATTGCAATTTTTCATTCCTATGCTTCATATGCAAATCAAACATGAAAGAGATAGACCAAAGAAGACTTCATTAGCTACGATAAAATAAGATAAAATTTATTTAAATATACACGATAATATAGTAGGAGATAGATCCCCATGGTGTAAAAGCATTCATATAGCGGACCCACCTAGTGGGATAATGCTTGGATGTTGTTGTATGCTTCATTTTGTTGATGTATAATTCTTCACATGTTTCATTCCCACTTGTTATTTGGCATTGGTTTACAATTTTTTTAATATGCCTTTGCTCAATTTTATACAACAAACTAAGATACACGTATATCTTGGCACTTAACTGTTCTGACTCATTTTTTCTGAGCTTTTCATATGAATCAGCTATAATATGCTTATTCTCATTGATGCAGTGTTGATATGAATCACCTAGAAAAGGAACTAAAATTTCTTGTGGTAATTTGATCTTTTCCTTTTGTATGATTTTATGCCTTGTAGATGCATTTATAACAAAATGCTTATGTTACTAGATGTAGAATTGTATGAAGAGAAAAATAAAATACATATATTCATCTCTACATAATTTACAAAGATTCCAACTAAAATAGGAGGATGCAGGAGACACTAGAAAAGGAGGATCACAAACAAAAGGAAAATAAAAATATCTCTCAATCACAGATTGACCTCTCTTTTTCTTCTATGTTACTTCCCTTATCTATCAAATTAAATTAGAATATTCTTTAATACTGTCAACACTCCTCCTCAAGTTGGTGCAAAGGTATCTATCGTGCCCAACTTGTTGACTTGAAATTCAAATGTCGATTTCAACAAGCCCTTGGTCAACACATCTACCACTTGCTGTAAAGTTGGCAAAAATGGAGTACAAATTATTCCCTTATCGAGTTTTTCCTTTATAAAGTGTCGGTCAATTTCAACATGCTTTGTTCTGTCATGTTGAACTAGATTTTAAACAATGTTGATCACTGCCTTGTTATCATAGTATAGCTTCATAGGAAGGTTAATTGCCTTAGTAAGATCTCCTAGGACCTTCTTAATTCAAAGAACCTTATAGACACCTCTTGAGCCATAGATCTAAACTCTGCCTGGGCATTGCTTCTAGCAACTACACTTTGTTTCTTACTTCTCCAAGAAACAAAATCGCCCTAAAGAAATGTACAGTACCTAAAGTTGACCTCCTATCTGTGATTGATCCTGTCAAATCAGCATCAGTATACACCTCAATCCCTCTCTTGTCATTTTTTTCTAAAGAAGAGTCCTTTTCTTGGAGTCCCTTTCAAATATCAGAGAATTCGATATGCAGCTTCAAGGTGCTCTTTAAATGGAGAGTGCATAAATTGACTCACCATACTCACAGCAAAAGCAATATCAAGTCATGTGTGTGACAAGTAAATCAACCTTCTAACCAGTCTTTGGTACCTTCCTGCATCTGCAGGAGTTCCTTGTTTGACTTCTCCAAGCTTAACATTAATATCTATTGGAGTTTCTGATAGTTTGCAACCACTCATTCTAGTTTCTTTTAAAAGATCTAGAATATACTTCCATTGTGAAACCACAATACCCTTCTTGGATATGACAACTTCCATTCCTAGAAAATATTTTAGCTAGCCCAAGTCTTTAATTTCAAACTCTTTGGCTAAGCTTTGCTTCAATTTGCTCATTTCTTCAGCATTATCACCGGTCAATATTATGTCATCTACGTAGACAATCAACACTGGAATCTTATTCTTAGTGGATCTTTTAGTAAATAGAGTATGATCAGATTGGCCCTGAGTATATCCTTGACCTTTAACAAACCTTATAAACTTGTCAAACCAAGCTCTGGGACTGTTTGAGTTCATATATAGACCTTCTTAGCTTGCACACTTTACTTCCAAATTTCTCAATGAATCCGGGTGGAGGTTCCATATAAACCTCCTCTTCTAGGTTTCCATTTACAAATGCATTCTTCACATCTAGTTGATTCAATGGCCAATCAAGGTTAGCAGCTATAGATAGAAGTATTTGTATGTTTAACTTAGCAATCGAAGAAGAAGTCTCGGAGTAGTCTACTCCATAAGTCTAAGGACCAAGCGGGTCTTGTACCTCTCCAAGTATCCATCTGAGTTGTATTTCACAGTAAATACCCACTTACAACCAACAATTGCCTTCCCATTAGGTAGGTCCACTTTCTCCCAAGTAGTTCTTCTCCAAAGCTCTCATCTCCTCAAGAATAGCTTCTCTCCACTTAGGAGCATTCAGGGCTTCCAGGATGCTGTTAGGAATGGATAGACAATTGTGAAATAAATGTACAACAGGAAGGTGAAATATTTTCATAAGCCACAAAATTTGACAGTGGATATTTTGAACAAGATCTAACACCTTTCCTAAGAGCAATAGGAAGATCTAGTTGACTAGAAGAGTTAGACTCAAAGTTACATGGAAGATCAATGCCTTGTGAATCATGAATTTCATGATTGAACCTCTGATTGGATTCTTAAGGATGCTGGGGACTAGGACCTTCCTTTTTCTTTGAATAGACAAACCTTTATATTGTTTCACATCTATTTCTGAGCTTGTTCATTTTGAGATGGCATTATCACAAAGTGTTCTTGTTTGTTGGTAGATTCAATATTTTCCACATTTTTCTACCTCTTTTACTTTTAGTGATCGGGCATCATTAGGAACAAGTGCAAAGGTTAAGTCAGATTTATCAACACATTCATCTTCATTAGTTTTGTTCTCCCCCTGAAGATGAGAGTTTTGATATGAAGTTCCTTCAAGGAAGGTGATATCCATAGAGACAAATATCTGTTTCGAAACTGGATCAAAGCATTTGTAACCTTTTTGATTGGTGGGGTATCCTGCAAATATGCATTTATGTGCTTTTGGATCAACTTTTGATTTTTCTACTATCAAAATTATGAGCAAATGCAACAATTCCAAAGATTTTCAAAGGGATGTTTGTCAATAACCGAGACTCGAGAAAGCATTCTGTGAAAACCTGGATTGGAGTTCTAAATGCCAAATATCGGGTTGGCATTCGATTAATTAAATAGGTTGTTGTAAGAACAACTTCCCCTCCAAAGATACTTAGGGACCCTAAACATCATTGCAGCCTCAGATTTTTCTTTTTGCAAAAAAACCCATGTGACCCTAGTATGATCATCAATAAAAGTAATGTACCAACGTTTTCCAAAAACGGTGGTCACACTAGAAGGATCCCAAATATCACTATGAATCATAGTAAAAGGTGTTGATTTTTTGTATGGCTGGGATTGAAAAATAGATCGATGATATTTTGCTAATTCACATGACTCACATTGAAAAACTTACAGCATAAATAGCTTAGGAAACAACCGCTTTAAATATTGAAAACTAGGATACCCCAGTTTTGGTCCGGGTCGGCCGGTTGGAGAGGGTTGAGTTACCTAAAACACTTAAAACAATACCTTTCTCGATCTTTGGACTCAGGTTAGCAGCAATAGCAAATAAAATTAAACAGAAATAGCAACTTTAAATAAAACAGTAAAAGACACAAGAATTTACTTGGTTACAACCTAGCTGGTTGTTAATCCAAAACAAATGACAGCTCTTAAGAATCTCCTTCACTGAAAGTGGAGAAACCTTTTACACTCGTTTAATAGCTCAGACTATTGCTAGGAAAGCAATACAGAAGTTGTTTCATCTTTCCTAGGTTCAGGGGTCTTTTTATAGCCCCTGAAAAAACTTATTCTCATGCTGAAGGCGCCTTTCATAGGGCTAGAAAGGCGCCTCCAGCGTGGCAAAGGATAAAACTTTATTCTTTCCGCCAATAGCCAGATTGCCCGGTCGAAGGCACCTTCCATAGCCATGGAAGGCACCTTCCATAGTTGGTTGAAGGCGCCTTCAGCCATTAAAGGCGGCTTCTACCTGAAGGTCGCGGAGGCGCCTTTAACTCCTGTTGAAGGTGCCTCTAGCAGGTCCATAGCTCCACTCTAGCTCTTCCACTGCTCCGATCGCTTGGGTGATTTCGACCAACGGAATAGGGCTCACCCAAACCCAATTTTTGGCCTTCTCCTCAAATAGGCTTCTGCTCCGGCTTCTCGTCCCTCGGACGTCGCGCACATCCTTCTCGTCCATCGGCCTACTCTTCCGCAGTGTCTCATCCCTCGGACGCACCGAGTCCGTCGGCTCTCTCCCGTGTCGTCCTTCTCGCTAGCCGCGTCTTCCGCTTGACTTCTTGTGCTTCTAAGCTCCTGCACACTTAGACACAGGGATCAGAACATAACAGAACCTAGCCTAACTTGGTTGATCACACCAAAAATAACCTTGGGGTCCCAACACCCAGTCTATAATGTCATAACAAAATTTCACTATTATTGAAAACTAGACCCTTCATTAAGGAGGTAAACCCCATCATCCTGTTTAGTATCCCCAATCATCTTCCCCGAGGTTAAATCCTGAAATTCACAACTTGAGGAACAAAAATTAGCTCAACAATTGTGATCATGGGTGAATTTACTGATGGATAGAAGATTGTATGAAAGGTTAGGAACATGTAAAATATTTTTCAATGTTATAGTTTGAGAAATAGGTACTGGTCCTTTTCCTGCAATAGTAGCAAAGGAATTGAAAAGACCCTAAGTTTTTTTTTTTGCATCATAAAACATTCCAAATAATAAGAAAACTTTCGTTATTGATAAACCAGTCATATATTCTGAGAATCTAGATAGAAACTATTTTATTCTCTCTAAAACATAAATACTTTTTATTTATTCTTAATGCGGAATCAGAGGGTCATCGGGAGTGTACTGCCCAGCTCAGTCTAGTCAAGGATCCAAGCCTCCAATGTCGTTCATATCTACACCTGCCACAAACCCAAAACCTTGTGAGTTTAACTCAGCACCTCCAAACCATGGCAGAAAAATCTTCTTATCTAATTGTATATATCATTAAATCTACCTTTATTTGGAATTGTTGTTAAACATTCAAGCAAACAGGCATATAAGCATATTTTCATAAAACATTATACTATGGGTTTCATCAACATTATTATAAGTATCCTTCATACATTACGTTATAGGCATTTCCCTTTAGCATTTATCATAAATCATTTTTAGGTGAAGACGCGTTAACCATCTTTTATCTTTTGTTCGATTGATCAATCTGTTTAACCATGGTACCAGGTGGCGGGGCATCAGCAACTCTCGTCACTGGGTCGTGGCCAAATACGGAAATATGATATTGGGTTCCCTTTGGGGCCTTGGCCCTTCCGGAAATTTCCATTAATCCTCATCATCATAGTTTTTTTTTTAGCAAAATTACCATTCATTACAATCAACTACTTAAGCAACATACAGAATCCACATGCGGCCATAGTTTTATCAATACCAGACTTCACAACTTACATCCATAGTAGTTAAGCCTAACTCCTTAAGAAGGGCTATTTGAACTCCACAAGATTCATGAACAATCTGAATGTTATGAGACATCATAGAGTGACAAACACTAACGGAATCCAGACCGAGGTATAGCAAGTTTCCTGTTTGAAGGTCATTTAAAACTGGATTCGATTCCACCCTCATAGCTCCGTCATTATTAGAATTCACTACACTCTTATCATTTTCCTAAGTAGTCTTTAGTGTTTAAAATATGAACTTTGTTTTCTGATGAAGACTTTGTTTAGTCTTAGCAGGTACATGCAGCATGAAAGTATGCCCATACCTAGCTACACGTATCTATGTTGACCTAATTTTTTGCTATAATTTTGACAGATATTTACTAAAGGAATGGTTTGAAGATAGTGTACTTCTAATACTCATCATTAATATAATAGACACTTTAAGAAATTTTGGTAAGTGGTCAGCACTATAGATAGATATTTCCTTAATGGGAATGATATCCTACTATATAAATGGTTTGTCATTTGTCGTCCTTTCCTTTTCATAATGTAGAAAGCTTGGAATATGGCAAATGATCAAGTCACAATCAGGCATGGAAATTGTGATGGATCGAAAGCGCTAAAGGGGGGGGGGGGGGGGGGGAATAGCGCTCGTGGATATTTCGTTTTTCGAAATCTTAAAAGCTTGTTCAGAAATAACGCAGCGGAAAGTAAATAAAGTGGACACGAAGGATTTACTTCGTTCGGAGCCTGTGACGACTCCTAGTCGAAGATCCGCGATCCTTGATCGCTTCCGGTGGGCAACAACTATGATTCGTAAAAGCTATTACAAGCTAAATACAATTTAAGCAGAAAAGAATATTGTACCGACAATAAAAAGAATAAAACTGAAGCTCCGGGTTGTCGTTGCAGCACTTCTGAGTCGAGACGTTAGCAGCTTGTCGCACGGAGAATGCTTAGAAGATTGTTGTTCTTGAAGCTGCACCTCAACCCTCTTTTTATATGAGGTTCCGGGCGCCTGGGACCTTTCCGGGCGCCTGGAGTGTGACGTGGTCAGCCAACCAGGTTGCTTCACGTCGCGAAGTCGCGCAGGGGATAAGAGTTGGTCCCGGGCGCCCGGACCTCCGGGCGCCCGGATCCATCCCGGGCGCCCGGACCTCCTTTTTCCAGGAGCCGCTTCTCCTGCAAAACAAGGTTAGTCCGAGCAATTGCATACCCTGCAAGACAATGTTAGAATCTGATAATTCATAAGTGAAAAAGAGCTGACAGTCTTCGGACTGTCCGAGTCTGACTTCGGATTTCCAACTGGAAACCCTAGGTCGACCCGACGCCTACTGTTCCCTCTACGGGGAACGCGTCCTCACCTACTCCCCTCAGGAGAGATTACCTGATGCCAGTCCGGTCCTCCAGACCGACTGGATTTTTCGCCTAGGGTTACCACCCCCTAGGACCTAGGGTTACCGCCCCCTAGGGTTTTTCTCCACCTAGGGTTACCACCCCTAGGACCTAAGGTTGCCGCCCCTTAGGGTTTTCCTTCACCTAGGGTTACCGCCCCCTAGGACCTAAGGTTGTCGCCCCTTAGGGTTTTCCCTCACCTAGGGTTACCGCCCCCTAGGACCTAAGGTTACCACCCCTTAGGGTTTTTCCTCACCTAGGGTTACCGCCCCCTAGGACCTAAGGTTACCACCCCTTAGGATTTTCCCTTTGCCTAACCGCAGGTAGAACTTTCCTGAAACACTCATTCAAACATATTAGATCACACACTAACTTAACTTTGAATCCTTTGCCATTATCAAAACTAAGGTTCGATCGTCGGATGCTTCCCGCACCAACAAATTGGAGTAAAATACTACAATTGAGCCTCTATGTAACTCGATTTTGCATAGATGACAATATATCTTCATCAGAGTACTTGCTCCTATTATGGAGCTCC